>NW_026706953.1:0-528795 GCF_024137745.1 Phymastichus coffea | reverse complement strand
CTCTCGATTATTGTTACTTACCAGCGTTGTTTTCTTTTTAAACAGCGCGCGTTCACTTTTAATTAATTTTTCATAATATTTACTGCGCAGAAACGAAGAACGTTGAAATCAGTGTCAAGTATTTCGTGCATTTCTAATTAATCATCCGATGCGTAAAATAATTATTTTCATTTTCGATTAGGCAAGTACCTGATGCACATTAATTATTCGTTAGCTTAAGCTTTTATGAAGCCAGGTGATTCAGATCATCAAATTTGTTTTCGTACAAACAATATCGCTCTCACGAGTATGGTCATTTTATTAAAACTTTTCTCGACGACGCGAAATACTCTTTAAACATTTACTATCGCGATAAGCACAATTTACGACCATTTCACGCAGATGTCGCTCTTATTCCGTAGAGCTGTCAAAAAAGAAGGCATTATAACCCAATATCGACAATGATTTGAACGCGATTACTTAAATTTAATCGTGATCATTAATTTCTTTGTCCTAACCAATCTGTCTAGTTTAATCGTCTTTATCAGAGAAAACGTTGTTAAAGATGAAAATTGTTTTTCATTGCAGAACGAGAAAACCGTATTAGTGATGATTCAGTGAAAACACTGCGAAATTTAGTGCGTGAGTGCTTGTGAGAATACACTGGTAGGCATACATGTATGCATAAGAAGTTACTTCATCGTGGAGCTAGAAAAATGAAGGTGCGAAGAAAAAGTCAACGGCTAAACGAGCTTGAGACCGGAACCGACTCACGGGACTCACCCTCTCTTCCTCCGTGTTTCTTGTCTACGCAGAATGACGCTCGAAACTGATTGTGAGTACTATCAAGTTTCCTTACTTAACACGCTATATCTGGAAAAGTTCTTTTCTTTTTTTGCATTTTCTTAAATATGAATCGTGCCAAGCGTTAAATACTGTATACTTGTGAATTATGTTAGCTCAAAAAGTGGTGATTAGTTTTGATGTGCCCCATCTATATTTTAAAATTTAAGTATAGCGTGTATTATTAGTTCGAAAAACTGATCAATATGACTGTAGTTCAGGAAAATGAACATTCGTAAATTAATTAGTTATAAAGCAATAAAGTTATTATTTATTCAAATTCGGAGCTTTCGTATCGATTTTAGCTATAGACAACAAAAAAACCGAATGTAGGTCAAAAAAATTTATCATTTCGATTTCTAGATTGCCAGAAACATGATATGGGCTTAAATAGAAAATGATCAAATATTGCGATTCGTGATTATTGAGACGTCATTCAAAGATTTTGGATGTTTATATCGTATTTATATTGTCATTATTTCTACGATTCAAAATCTATAATGTGTGCATAATACATAATTATTACTGATATTAAACTAAATTTAATCACAAAAACTATAAAATATTTGCTACATAATTTGAGCATAGAAATTGAAAATTACAAGTTGAGCAACTGAATATTGCATAGATCGGATAATAGAATTGAATAAATCCAAACTTTTAACAATTTGCGCTTCTATAGGTAAAAGAAAATACTTGATCCAATTGAATTCTAACTCAAAGTTTTAAGCTCATCAGAGCTTCCTATCTACCGTAAGAAAGAGTAAAGTTGTGCTTGTAAATTTTTGCATAACTAGTCTGTACGCAATCCATCAAACTATAGCAATTCGCAAATGACATTGGGAACGAAACGGGCAGAAAAAGCGCTGTACAAATCACAACAAGAACGCGGAAAAAAGCGCACATACTGCGAGGCGTTCGTTCGCTCGCGGCACGAAATTAATGGTTCGACAAAAGCAGTTTTTACGTACGCATCGTTAACGTTCCGAACAATCGGGTATCACGACTATAGAGTACCCAAAGGCTCTCCAGATCGCGTGGAATACTCTTCTATTGGGGCGCGGTCCTCTGTCGTTGGCTTTTGATAGTCGACCGTCCGACGCTATGCTGCTGGATGGTCGAACTTTATGGAAGCTCAAGGCTTTGTTTACGCGTTCGATACGATCGTGAGCGAGGGACGGAAAAAGACGGGTACCTCTTCTAATTTCAAAACTTTTTTCGCCTTCCATAAATCGCTCTCTTCTTTTTACATTAGCTCTTCTCTAATATATACCTCTTTCCGTTCTTCATGCATATTTTATCAAGACTGAGTTATTGTTTGAAAGAATTTTTTCATCTACGCCAATAAAATTATAAGATAAGAATTTTTATAGAGATCATTCTTTATTCCATGAATTCTTAATATCTCATAAAATAATTTCAATACGTTTCTCTGAGACGTTGTTCGGTAAAATATTGTTACTGTATTTATTATTGTTAATTTCTTTTTGGACATAGGCTTAACAAAAATTTTGTTTAAATATCATTCTATTGTTTAAGAGGTATAAACATTTATTTTATTAGTTTTAATTGATTTGTAACCGAAAATTTCTGATATTTTAAAAATCAATACAACATCAGACAGAACAATAGTATTGTTTGCTTGATAACTAATAATAAATTGTTCATTCGGTACTTTTATTCATGATTCTATTTGAAAACGTTTGCTTGGTTAAAATGAGTAATTTTCTGAAAATGCGATCATTCTATTTCTATTTTTCTGATCAGCTATTTTTATTATAACAAAATTAAAAATATAACAAAATTGTTTAAGATGAGATTCTATTGCAAATACTATTTTTTTTTCATGTTCAGGCCTAATAGGATGTTTTCTGATCTCAACCTTGCAAAAATATTCTTTTGTATAGTATACATTTTAAGTGACTGCTGAGTTTTTTCAGTTTTTTAAACTCGTATAAGTATGTTAAAATATTCATCAAGCCTAATTTCAAAATGCTCAATAGAAATACCCACCTAATAAACATTATTATTCGAGAACTTATTTTCCTTGAGGGATTGAACAAAAGTTATTTAAATTTTCTTTCCCAAACATTATCTCAGACGATTATCGATAAAATGATAGTTACATCTAAAAAAATAGTAGAAAATCATTACTCCTTTTAAATATTTCATGGTTTATTTCAGTTTGAGACAGATTTTTATAAATATATTTAAGTAATATATGTCCGGTTCACTTATTCCAAGGGAATGAGCCCTCGAACAGCTACTTAGGTCAAACTAGTACTACCTTAATAATTCAAAACAGTAATAACGAAGTTGTACTAATTTCAAAATAGTTTTATTTTAAATAGAATAAGTGATAAAAATTTTACAATAATGAACCTTTCAAAATATGTTAATAAATTAATTACAAAATTAGTTGAATAATTTGCTTAAAAACACGTCACATTATTTCTATTCAATTTAATTTTTGTGCCAGTCAGAATAAATAACCGTTATTTATTCTGTAACGATTGATTTCTGTTGATTTGTTTCATTTCATTTGTCATTCGATTATTAGAAGCTAGTTTTATCAAGAAAACTTGTTTTTTTTTTTATTTATTTTGAAGTAAAAGTGATTGTTTTTATGTTCATCGATATTTTTTAATAATTTTTATATGTGGCTGATATTCCCTGAATAACAATAAAAGTTATTGAAAAATTTGTAGTTATCTGATTTCAACTTAACTTATTCAAATAAACCAGATAAATTTTTACGTAATCCAGATCGTAAGAAATTATTAAATTATTATTAAACCGTATTAGTAGCTATGAATAGTTTATTACGTAACTAGCGAGGAAAAGTAGATTCTTTGTCTCGTGTGAGGTTTACGCCCAAGCTAAGCAAGGTTACAAAAACACACGAGACGAAAATCTGTCGCACACGCGTTGACTACACATTTTTTTCCAAACAACGTGTGCAAAATGTCAATCAAAACGCGGGTTTTTAGCCGAGTTTGTGGCAAGTCGCATTTTCTACGCGACCTCTCAAAAAGGTGATTTATAGCAAATGACTGGAAGCGCTGAAATGATTTCTATCTAGCAAAATAAAGTCTCCATTTCGAACGAAAATTGGTCTAATCACAAATATTAATCAAGTCTTATTTGACGTTTCACAGATTGAATCTAATTTAGATTTCCATGTATATTTCAAGTATTTTAATTTGAATTTTAAGAAATGCTGAAATTTATCAAATAACTTAAAATTCTTAACGTACAAAGAAAATAACGTCTTTTTAAAAAATCATAAACTAACTGCGGAAACGCAGTGAATAATTTATAATTTATTAATGTTTTTAATAAACAACGGTATTACTAAGTAATGAAGGGAAATGAATTCTTAAGTGGTGCCGAGAATTCGCCGTTTATTGAAAATATTGTTTTTTGACGGCTTATTTAGCGTGCTTTTCTTTCGTAGAACCCAAAATAACGAGATATGAGCCGCTGGCAAAGATAACTCTTTGAAGGTTTTTTTTGTGAGTCTGAACGTTAATTTCTTGTTTCAGCAGTATATGCTTAATGTACGTTTTTCCTTTGCGTCAAGATCAAGAACAAACCTTAAGTATATTATTAGAGATTTACTTATGTCATCATAAATAATCGATTTGAGATTTAAAAGTTGATCGAAAAATATTTTACTAAAAATAGTAAAATAGTAAAAAATGTGTAAAATTCATTGGATATAAAGAGGAAAATTCCTTTGCTAACAATTTTATCAAGATGATTTGTTCTGTTCCAAGAGGACTTTTTACAGTGACGCTAATCTCAGCAGAGCTCCAAACTTTAAATTAAAATTCTTTTGAACATTTATCAGATTTATACGGAAAATGTGAACATGTAGAATTACTAATCTTTACTTAGCAAAAGACTAATACTAGTGACATAAAAACGACATGAAAAGAATGCGACAGTAGCTTGCGTAAGAGGGCTTTAAAGTACGTAGGGAGCATATGAGAAGCATAAAAAAGCCGACTAGAAAAGCTAAAATTAAATATACGCGGGAGTAGGGAGCAATGCCGAGTGAGATTGAATGAGGACAAAAGGCGTTATCACAGTCCGCCAGGCTTTTGTAATGAAATTAAATTTTCGGCCGCCGAAACGAACAAAATATCTATTTCTTATGCACACATTTAACAAACACGCGCCTACAAATAATATTTATTCATATTTCAAACGGCGCAACGACAAACTTACACAAAATAATGAACTAAAGTTAATTAAAATGAATGCGTTTGTAAGTAACGCAAATGTAATTTTTCCTTCGTGCGAACATTATAATTGAGCATCCATCGTCAATTAGGCCAGCTATTTTTACGTCTTTTTGTCGTGCAACCGACTTTTTTGTGCAGCATTATTATTTCAAGCTTTCTTGTAGTCACCTCGCTGCTGTTATATGGCCGCTAGCTTACTTTTCAAAAGAGGCAAACACAAAATTATCGTGAAAGGAGGGTGAACGCAGGAGAAAGGCTGAGGCGACAAAAAAAGTTTGAAAACAATGCGGGCCAGACCTTTTATTAAATATCTTGGTTTTTTATCTAATAAATTCAATGAACGAGTATTCTCTTTCAATTATGAAGAGCTTTCGTGAATCTTTTCAATTTGCAAAAAAACTTGTTCGCTCGCGAAAGCTAGTACACCGAGATGTATAGAACGAAGCTCACAGTTCGTTCATTCTCGTTTTCATTCGTCAAAATCAACTGATCGCCGCAAAAATACATCTTTTACTAAAAAAAAGAAAAGAGACAAGCGAAAATAGAAAATAACACAATTTTCGGTAGTCATTCATTGAACAACGTTGAAATGATCATCAGGCAGAAGGCGCTCATACGTGCGTATCTGCACAGAGTATTACCGAGCATAGGTGCGTGAAAGGGCAATGGGAAATAATGCGCAGTGATGATGAATCCGAGTTGTTCGATCAGAAGTTTACCTGGGTGTATCGTCAATGAAAAGAACCATTAGAGCTCGGCAATCAGCGGGAATAGAAGAAGTGACGAGGGCAAAAAGTAGGTTAGCCACTCGGCGGGGAGGGTCATAAGGTTTTGCGTTTACTAGTGTTAGTACGCGGAGAGTGACGTGCGCGCAGCAGAGCGAGAGGGAGAGCTAGCTCATTGCACTTGATGGGCTTCCGCGTAGTGCGTAAGGTAACGCGGAGTCGTACCCGTGGCCGCGCGACTCCGACGGCCGCGAGCTGCTCGTCCGCTAAGTGCCGTCAGTTTGTTCTCGCTCGCCGACGCTGTTCAGACGCTCATTCTGGCCTGCTAATCGACGGGGGACGTTATGGATCAAGTGTGCGCCGGACGCCTTCGCCTTTCCGCCTAATCGGATTCGCGGATGTTCGTAGCCGCGTGCCGCGTGAAATCGCGAACCTCTCCTCATCGCTCTTACACCGAAAACCACGCGTCAAGATTTTCGTGGCTGGAAGCCAACGCAGTGCTCGGCTGTCGCTGACCGGCTGCAATCTCTCCCTCTCGGCTACGATCGTCAGGCGGATTCGATACTATTGATCGGGCGAGGCCGATATTACTGAATTAATTGACGGATGATCTAATGTAGACGCTTGTGGAACGTACTAAAGCAGCTGCCAGATAAACACGCGCGCGCGTTCGCCTATAGATAGCAGCGGATGTGTTTCTGGTTAATTGTGCGGCTGCTTGGTAAAATGGTTGCCAGTTATGTAATACATCGCAGCTCGCCTGCTACCGTACTCGCGTACTGAAGGTATGCCTATTGCGCGCACGCACGACAACTTTTATTTTTATTACATCCGCGCACGGAAAAGCTCGTCCTGGAAAATTATCGAACGCGATCGCCCGGTAACCCGAATAAGAACCAATTTAACGTCCATAAATGCGTATTCGCTGAATTTCATGGCAAAAGCCGTTTTTCGCACTGGCGGTTCTTCTCTTTCATCGACAAGCTTTTGTGAGATGCTCACGCGCATAGATAACGGCCACGGTATTGCGACGAGAGCGCGAGACAATGGAAAGTCATCAACAATGAAAGACAAAAAGCAAATGGAGATATCTGCGTGTCAAAAGATAAAGCGTTTAATCAGTTCAACGCGACAAGAAGATGCGACCCGCAATGTCGCGGCAGCTTCATCCAGGTTGATGTCGCGTGTGCAGGTTCTGTCGTAATACATGGTACAGCGATCAAAGGGACTACACGAAACGATTTGTGCTTAGAGACGCGTGGCCACGTGTCATTCCTTGTACGGCGTCTCGTGCACGACGACGACGACGACGACGACGACGATAGTCTGCTCAGGCGAATTTGATTGAGTGCTAATTAAACGACAGCTGCCCCTTTGCCTCGCTTCGATGTCTCGCTTTGACATTATTCCGACGCCATCGTTCGCTAATTGAAATTAAATTTACAATGCTGATTGCTTAACTGTTAGAAATAACGCGCACTCGATTAAATACATTTGATATAGCGACGGGACGTTTAGCGATATTTCTTATTTATTTTCTATGAAGATTCGAAAACTACAGTTTTAGTAGGTTCAGTGGTTTTATTCATAAGTTTTAAGTGTGAGCGCTTCGATGGCGGCTCGAAAGGTAATGAGTGGGCTTATTTTTTTGCTTCCATGCCGGACAAATGCGTATAAACGGATTATAAGCCGTTATTCTCTTCTGCGGTATTATCGGAAAAATATGAAAGAATCTAGATTTTCGGTTACGTTAAGTGCCATAACTTAAAAAGAGACAGATAAGAGAGTCATCTAGGCTTAGAGCTGACGAAGCAAATGGTAAACGGCAGATAGATGTTATCTGTTTGTTTGTGGGCTAAGCAACGGCACAGACGATAAGGGAAGCAAAGTTCTCCAAGGGTCGTGTGGGGCGTGAGCTGATGCGACTCAGTCGCGTGCGATGCTGTAAAAAAAGACGGCCGGGCGTTTGTCCGCGCATCCGCTTGGGGAATCCGCGTGTCGTGCCAAGAGGCTTTAATCGAAACACACCACGACTGATTGCTTGCGTTTCTTTTTTTCTCAACTCTTTTCATGCCATACCAAACGATATTTACAAAACTGGCATTACGCTTGAGTAATTACAAAAGTTCATTACGTTAATATATTAGTATATTGTTGACTCTTATACGTGCTGGGAAGAAAGAAAACGATAAAAGCTACCCCTTGGAAGATATAGCGTGACTCAATAGGTTAGCCTATCCCGACCGTAGAAATAAAATATTGCATACTGAGTGCTAATTACTACGGTGCATTAACATTACATCACGGAGACGCTATACATATATATTATAGATAAGCGCTCATCTAGTGAACGTCGACACTTTTTCATCCGATTAAAATTTTTAGATAACAATTAACATTTAATCGTTCAACTCGTAGCTTAGCAAACAGAAATCAATCAAATGATATGCTAATTGCAATGAATTTTTGTTATGTTTCAGGAATGCTCCGATAAAATAACGCAGCAACTTTAATCAATCAAGATGTTGATTAAAGAGTATCGAATACCCCTTCCACTAACCGTGGACGAGTACAGGATCGCGCAGCTGTACATGATAGCGGTAAGTGTCAACTTTCTTTTACGTTTCTCTCTGCGAAGAAAAGAAACAACTCATTGATTCGATCAATCACATCGCGCACATACATACTTTTTAATATTAGGGTAGGGTGCGCCACTTTCATTATAGGTCATTCTAGTCATTATTGTCGTATAACGGTACTCGATTTCTTTTCCGGACACTCCTTTATGTACATATTGAGCATGCACTGCTTGTAACATAGAACATGAGAGAGAGAGAGAGAGCAGCTCGAGCGCTTAGTAATGGGAAAATTGCAGAGTGGCGATGCAAATTATATACATCCTATCAGGCATCGTTATGCGCGTGTACCGTTTACTACTTGAATTTGCATTTGGTTTTACAAATTGGACTGACAGTTACGACCGAAACTATAATACGATGAAAACGGTAGGATTTCGCAAATTTTTCTTCGTGTCACGTAGATTGGCGAGCGCGAGAGAAACGAGATACGTGATTTAATTTCGTCAAAGTGTTCGAGCACCTAGTACTCGCACGAACGCGTGCGTCACTTCGCACGAGTGCGCCTGAAAGACATCGAGGAGGGCAGATTTTACGCGTTATTCGGTGGTCGCACACGCCAACGTCAGCGAGCGAACTTTTGCGCGAAATTGTTGGCGCGCGAAGTTTCCGGAATCGCAGGGGCGTGTCGTCGGCAATGACATCGGCAAGTCGACGGAGAGCTGCTGTTGGCAGCGTTCGTCGACTCGAAGAAGTGAAATGAATTGTTGCAGAAAAAATCACGGGAGGAGAGCAAAGGCGCAGGGAGCGGCGTGGAGATAATCGTGAACGAGCCCTACACCGACGGCCCAGGACCCGAGGGCAAGGGCCAGTACACTCACAAAGTCTACCACGTGGGCAGCCACTTGCCCGGTTGGTTCAAGAGCCTCCTGCCGAAGTCAGCGCTGATGGTCAAGGAGGAAGCGTGGAACGCCTACCCGTACACCAAGACACGCTACACGTGCCCATTCGTCGAGAAGTTCTCGGTGGAAATCGAGACCTACTACTTCCCCGACAACGGCTATCAGGAGAATGTATTCAAGCTGAGCGGCAGCGATTTGCGCAATCGGGTTGTAGGTCAGTAGCCCGATTATATATGTACGCGTCGCGATGTCGCTTTGCCCCTCAATTATGCAGCCTCTAAAGCCACACAATTGTGTCTGTGGCTAAATTTGTATTTCGCGACTCGGCGATCAATTATTCAGGCGCTAATCGAGCTTTTTCGAGCACGCCTCGCCAGACAGGGACGTTATGTCTGTTGCCACGCGCGGATATAGATCGTTCCCGTTTTTCCCTTTTATTTTAGAATACTGTTCGCGCCACATCACGTCGCTTGTTGTTTTATTACAGATGTTATCGACATCGTCAAGGATCAACTTTACGGAGCCGATTACGTCAAAGAGGAGGATCCGACGCTATATATCTCGGAAAAGACTATCAGGGGTCCACTCAACGAAAACTGGCTTGAAGACTATTGGACTGAGGTTAAAGTAGGTTTCTTCACTTTGTTTTCGTCTTTCGCTTTACAGACCACCTAAAATTGTTCCTTTTCACTAATACTTACGATACACGGAATATCTGCGAATAAGCAGTCAAAAGCTGACATAATTCGTCGTAATTAATCGTCGTACCTTAATTTTGTGTAACGACCATTAATACATTCACCTGTCGAGCTCTTTGAATACATTAATTGATAAATGGCTCAACGTAAATTATTATTCTCGAGAGTTCACGCGTGTAACTATCCTTTTCGAGCTGAACATTTACATTCTACAAAAAGACCTCGAGGAACAAAAATAAATTTCCGCACTTGGTGGTAACGTTCCGACGAAGCTTTGTTGAGTTTTGTGCGATATACCTAAATTTTGTTTGTACTCTAATAGGGTAAGTCACAGCCAACTCCTTCAGGAAAATCGCTGATGTGCGCCTACAAATTGTGCCGCGTCGAGTTCCGCTACTGGGGCATGCAGACAAAACTCGAGAAATTCATCCAGGACATCGGTGAGTGAGCAAGATGAGAGAGAGAGAGAGAGAGAGAAATGAATGACATTGTAAAAAGAATGTTATGACAGACTTGTGTTCGCGAGTTTTTACGATGTAGCGGTAATTCGAATGCTCGCCGGCTCTGTAGTTTTGCAAAATTGTTTGTGACTGTTTGGCTGTTTTTTTAATGAGAGTTGAATTTGATTCAATTACAAAATGATAAGTTGGCTCGAATGAAATGGAATATTCCGATTCAATCTCAAATTGCATCGTGATAATTACAATCAAAATAAATCTTTTTCGATTCGACATGAAAGCGCAATTGGGATTACGAGGCTATGTGTACTTAATGCCGAGATAGTTTCTGTGGAATT
Source organism: Phymastichus coffea (assembly GCF_024137745.1). Taxonomy (NCBI): domain Eukaryota; kingdom Metazoa; phylum Arthropoda; class Insecta; order Hymenoptera; family Eulophidae; genus Phymastichus; species Phymastichus coffea. Next base: position 518,026 of record NW_026706953.1, on the reverse strand, counting down.
GGATGTTATGTCATTGTTTATATCGATTTCTCGTATTTCTCGGGCTGATTGAAAATTTCTGTACGAGCAGATCCAATTAGTAGGAATTATATGTATAAAAAAACAACGCGCGTGTCTTGGATTTGCGATTGACAAAGACAATCGAACTGATTGAATTATAGCTCTGAGAAAAACGATGGTCCGAGCTCACCGACAAGCGTGGGCCTGGCAAGACGAGTGGGTCGGGCTGACGATGGAAGACATTCGCGAGATCGAGCGTCAAACGCAATTGGCACTCCAAGCAAAGATGGGTCTGGGCGAGTCGAGCGAAGAGTTGGCCGACGGCGAGGAAGCCGACTCGGACAAGGTGAACGCGACGATCACGCCTCAAGATTCGGAGCACGTGGCGAAGACATTAGCAGCGACCCTTGGAAGTATCGAGAAGAACGAGGATATGCAGAGTCCAGCTTCGATGAGAAAACCCGCCGACATTCCCATTATCAGCACCGCAGTTAGCTCCGGTGAAAACAGTCCCGAGGACTCGCCTATCGAGATAATACCACCTCCCAGGTACGCAAGTACTTCACATTCATTGCTTTGGATGCACCGTCAGAATGTGCGCTCGAACGATTCGCGATCTGCCGGGCGTCGTGATTGTCAAGACTGGCATGCAAACTTCGCGCAACGTCAAACTTTATCACCGTTGCTTTCTTATTTTTTTCTAATCCTAGTAGCCCGATAATCTACACGATGATCGTGAATTTCGCGATGAGAAAGAAAAAAAAAATAGCAAAAAGATTTAAGCGACTGAGTGGGAAAATTTCGCGGCCGATTTGTTGTAGAAAAATGGAAAGGCCAGCGAGAGTGGAAAAGGACAAGCTGGGTAAGAAAGGCGGCACTTCACTGCACTCACCCAACTCAGCTAAGAATTTCGACGTCCAGATAGCCAACTGGAGGATGGAGAGTATTGTACGAGAATCGGAATCCGGAAGCGAAGACGAGTTCTTCGACTGTCAAGGTAACAGCTTCACTACGACTTCACAGCAGGACTTTCTGTGCCTGATATTCATCTTTTTTTCGAACAGTCATGAGAGCTCAGCATGGCTATACTTACTCTTATAGATATCTCTTTGAAACTCTGACTTGACACTATATAGTTTTACCTACAGACGGAATGACACGATTACTATACACAGTTTTCCAGCATGTCAGATTATTAGTGATTATTTAATTACAAACACATTTCTATATAACTGGACTAACAACTGCTATCGACACTTTGACTTTGAACAGTGTCTTAAATTTCTTGATTGAAAAACTGAGAAAGAATTAAAGTCAAGGTATTGATGATGATATCTGCGATTTCTGTAGTTTTAACGACATTTTTAATAAAAATTTTTAGCCCTGTCAATCGATAACATACATACATACAACCTACACATGCTACAAAGCACGAAAATCGCAACAAGAATGTTGCTCTTTGATATGCATTCTGTCTTTGTTTTTTTATCGCACGTGCAATCACTACAGCTGCAACCGGGTTTATTATACCTACCATAGTTGAAGGTACGAATAGTCTTTTCTATAAAGAAGCAAATGTAGTTAGATATGGCGAATATTATACAATCCAATTTTTATTTCTACCAATCATCCCTTAGTTGTTATAACCATAGATACGAGTACTACTTTCTTTAAACGGTTTTACGTGTAACTTTATATTTTACACGTACACAATTTTACACAAAACTCTTTCACGCATACTCGAACATAAAAATATGACATTTATTGTATTGGATGAAATTTATCCTACGCGTTCAATTCATATCCAAATAGTTCAATAAATGCCACACATTAACTGTATGATATTCAATTTATGGTATTGAACAAAAAAAAATGCTTTTCTGAGAAAATAGAATTCAGTATTTTACTTATACTTGAATAATATTGATGTAAGTACTTTGTTCCTTAAAACACTTCGTGCGTGAAGTATAACTTCACACACGCTTAGCATAAGAAGCATGTTCAAAATCGAATTTTTCACTCAATTGTAAAAGGAATAGAGTGCAATAAATAGTAGAACAGTGATTTGATCTCTGCTAACCGAGATAAAATCACGTTCTCGCACTGACGTTGAAGTGCACTATTTTTAAGAAAACACATATAAGGCCGTCAAATAAGTAATCTTATAGATATTATGGATAAGATAATTAAAAACTTATAGAAGACACTTTTGTCACGGCATGTATTTTTAAGCATGTGGCCACGTTCTCCAGTGCTCAGCAATACAACCAAAGTATGTGATTCCAATGAACTTATTAACTCAACTTTTCATTAATTGCTTTTATATGAATTCATTAATATTGCTGTACTTCGAAATGGCTTTGTTCTTTTACAAACTTCAATTGTATAAGCTTTTATTTTATGTATATTCTCATGTATTTGAGAGTTGATCGATTTGCATCTGCAAAGAATTTTTCAAGGCATTAAATAGTTGAGTCGTTGAGAGGAAAAATAAAGAACAGGTTGAAATTTCTGACCACACAGAGAACTTTGCACTCGAAGATAACTCGTCATTAGCTAAATGGAGTTCTTTGGATCTTCTAGCAGAAGAGGAGGAGGTGACATCACCTACTGCGCCTGAACCTAAACTGGGTAAGTTGATTACTCTTTCCGAGTTAATGTTGTTTGTCGTTAGCCTCGTTTTTCAACGCGAGCTTGTTGACTCGGTCTTTTCATCAGTATCAAGAGTTTTTTTTTTTCATTTATCAAAGCCGCGTAATCAAAAGTCTTCTATTTTCGATAGTTTATCTTTGATCAGCAAAGGATTATTGGCAGAACGATTATTTTCATTATATTCATCGATAAATTATAAAAAAACATACAGTCTGTTATTCGCCTCAATCAGCTTCAATACTAATGAGCAACGTTCTATTTCTAAAATTATTAATTGCGACCTAATTAGTAATAATTTAATACTCACTCAGTCGCAGTATGACGATACATCCCCTAACATATTGCAGCTTGGTTGTCAGCGTTAGCTCAATATTTGTTAGCTAAAGTACTTGTGTATTACGCAATGAGGCCTGCGAATAACTTTACGCTTGTCAGATTTGTTTTTTAAGTTTTCACAGCTAATATTTTTACAGGATGAAAAATTTGATAAATGTCAACAGCTTTGCCTCATTAGAAGTCTATTCAAAGCCGAAAGAACCCCATCACAGACAGTGAACACTTTCATTTACATGCCACCGTTCGTATGATGCCGTGTTGATTATTTCCAACTAACAATAAATAATACGTAACAAGAGGTTTATAATGAATTCATAGAGTGAATTAAGTTTTTTCTCTCTTAATCGATAACTTTTGTATAATCTAGAAGTGAGTTTATACAATTTCGTCTTGAAGCAATTGCTTTCATTGTTAACGTGTGCATTTGAAAGATGCGTGTCCTTTACATAATAAAGAGCTGCAATTTACACACTATACTTCTTTAATGAATTATTTGAATGACTGAACAATGTGCATGATTTGATTGCTGTGAAATTAGTTTCAAGAATTTACACTGCTTGTCAATCACTTTTGCCATGCTTACCTCAAAATTAGGCAAACTTGAAAGTTTTGTATCTCGGTCGGAAATCATCTTATCACAAAAAACCGCAGGGCATTTTAAGGGTAATTGCTAAAGCTTTCATTTAAGACGTGCAGAGACTTAAAAATGAAAATATGTGTTTTTTACAGTAAAAAAACTGATTAAGAAAATTTCAATTTTTTTAACCTCGACTTAAATCAATGCCAATTTAGAACCAGGCGGTGGAGGGCAAATCGACCTGAGGGGTTCGGAGGGTAATGTCTTTCCCTTTAAAATGAGCTCCCGCGGGGTGCTATCTGATGTTTTTTAACCGAGTTACGGCGTTTTTTGTAAAAAGCAACCTTTTTTTCCAATCCTCAATTACTTCGACTTGCGTACGTTTTGGAAAAAAATGCCAAAGAGAAAAAAGTTTCATTTTGTGTCCAAGAATACGAAAATAAAGTCAAAATAAAGAAATAGAGAAAAAATTTTTTTTCGGTTTTTTAGCACATTAAAAAAATAAAGGAATTTAACTTTTTTTTTACGCTTAGTTTTAAAATGTCTAGGGGAGTAGTAAATCACAAAAATTAAAAGACATTTTAAAACTAAGCGTAAAAAAAAGTTAAATTCTTTTATTTTTTTAATGTGCTAAAAAACCGAAAAAAAATTTTTTCTCTATTTCTTTATTTTGACTTTATTTTCGTATTCTTGGACACAAAATGAAACTTTTTTCTCTTTGGCATTTTTTTCCAAAACGTACGCAAGTCGAAGTAATTGAGGATTGGAAAAAAAGGTTGCTTTTTACAAAAAACGCCGTAACTCGGTTAAAAAACATCAGATAGCACCCCGCGGGAGCTCATTTTAAAGGGAAAGACATTACCCTCCGAACCCCTCAGGTCGATTTGCCCTCCACCGCCTGGTTCTAAATTGGCATTGATTTAAGTCGAGGTTAAAAAAATTGAAATTTTTTTAATCAGTTTTTTCACTGTAAAAAACACATATTTTCATTTTCAAGTCTCTGCACGTCTTAAATGGAAGCTTTTGCAATTACCTTTAAAATGCCCTGCGGTTTTTTGTGATACGATGATTTCCGACCGAGATACAAAACTTTCAAGTTTGCCTAATTTTGAGGTAAGCATGGCAAAAGTGATTGACGGGCAGTGTATAGCGTTCTTCAATTATTCTTGTACTTTTATAGTATTGCTTTGTTGCTTATGCGGTTAATGACGATATATCGAATTTCTTTGTGTACGTGACTTCTGAAAGTAGAGTATCGTATTGGATATCCACGGTGTCGAGTCGTTTCTCTTTTTCTCGATCGGGACCCACTCAGCATAAAATATTCGAAAAATGTGATCTCACATCACGGCGTTAATGTCCAGTTGCTGATTGAGAATTTCCAAAATTGTTAAATAAAATTGACTGTAAATTATTGAATCGTTACTAATTGCTAAAAAATTGATACAAAAAATTAAAAGAAATAAACAACGAGTAGAAAGTCCAGCTTTTTTCGCAGAGCGTGTGGCAGAATCTCCATTTAACTGTAGTAGTGTAGATAGAGCTCCGTCGACAATTTAGCATCGTAAAAGCCCGAGTCCGCTTGCACGTTGGACACTGAAAGCCATATAACATGCTTGTCTGTGTTCGCAGACGACACGATATTTTCACACGCTTACCTACAGCGTGTAGCGAGCGAGCGAAGTGGTAAGCGCCTGGCGATTCGTACCTCGGCGAGCATCGACGTCTCGTGTCCTGCCTCACCGCAGCACTCGCCCACCCACCAACCCTGCAGTACCACCGTCCTCCTCGTTGTGCTTCACGCGGGCAGCGTTCTCGGTAAGCCGCAGCTTGCGACTCTTGTTATATTGATTGATTATAACCGCCATCTCCCATTAGCACGCGGCCTTCTTTCCTTCCATTTAATCACCCACTTCTCATTTTCGTTTTCTCCCTCGTTGCAGATGCAAACGTCGATCTTACAGCCAAGAAATCCGACATAACGACTTTCAAAGGTGCTTTCGAGTCTGTGATGAGACAACACTATCCCACGATGGTCGGCCACATCTCAATCAAGTTCGTTTCTTGTCCCTCGATTTGCACCGAGGGCCTCGGTATTTTATCTAGGTAAGGAAGCTAAATTACTTTTCCGATGGCTTTTTAACATTTTGCCATATCTGCGCATTTTCAAATATTTCTTTCGCTTCTGTCCGCCATGGTCATTTGTCATTACTGTATCAAGATTGTCACTTGGAAACTAGGCGCAACAAAGAACCTTATCTTCAAAGCGTTCGTTTTAATTCCCGATACGACCCCGTTTAGAGAACATCGATATACTTATTTAATAATTGACCTGGCGCCTTGGGACATATTCAGTCGTAATCAGGGGTAAATTAAAATCCAAATGTCATCAATTCAATTGGTAATTGAGATATAAATAAGTCGAATGAAAATTGACGAGGGTGTTACAAGTAGAACAAGTCGAGTTTGGGCAGACACGCAACCAGAGAATGCGCGTTTGAAAATAGTTGAAACATTGCAAAGCCAAGTGCCAATGTTGAATGTTTCGCAATAAGAGAATCTGGTAAGAAGGCAGGCGAACACGCAACGATATATTTGTTTCAGCCTTAGTCCGTACAGCTTCGACGTGTCGCCATCGTGTATGGATGCACCGCAGATAACGCACGACACGATACCGATCGGTGCCATCCCTTTACTGGCTTCTTCGACGCCGGACTACGACGAGGCGGTGACAAAAGTGGTGAGCGGCGCCAACCAGGTCTACCAAGAGTTCGCGAAAAGTGACGAGGGTCGTGGCTTCAACGGTCAAGTTTGCTTCATCGGTGACTCGGTCGGCTCGATTCTCGCTTACGACGCGCTGTGCAGATCGGCTCAGTATCAGTCACGCCACGACAGCGAGAACAGCATCCTCGACACCGACAATCACGACAACATTTTGGAGGACAGCCGGCACCTCTCGGCGCCGTCGCCGAGGCGGAGATCGTCGTCGACGAGGTAAAGCGAGGAGCCGTATCGCTGCGCGAACGGTAGGCGCGACGATGAATCGCTTATCGAATTGACGTTTGCCGCAGTGACAATTCTCACCACGTCAAACTGGACTTCGAAGTGAGCGAGTTCTTCATGTTCGGCAGTCCGCTGTCATTGGTGCTAGCTTACAGAAAAATCTCCTCGACGGCTGACAAAATCAGCAATATCAACAGGCCGTGCGTCAATCAGGTGTACAATCTGTTTCACCCTACCGATCCGGTCGCAGCTAGACTGGAGCCGCTGATCTCGGCTCGCTTTTCACTCTTACCCCCGGTCAACGTCGCTCGCTATCAGAACTACCCGCTTGGCAACGGCCAACCTTATCACTTGCGTAAGTGACGGCTTATCGCTAACAAGCGCTAGAAAGCTCGTAATACGATCTCGTTCTGTTTGCCAGTGGAAACCATACAGACGAATCCACAATTCTTCACCGATGGACTGAACGTTTCGAACGTTACGATGTCTCAGTTGAGAAGACTGTCGGATATATCGATACATAGTACTATGTCCGGTATAGATACTATACCTCTTCAAGCTGTATCTTCTCGTATATATCGCTTTTTGCTTCAGTAGTGCTTACAGTCCCTTGACAGGGTCAAGCCGACAATGACTCACACTTGCTCTGTCTTCCGAACTGTTCCAGTGACGCAGAAGTGGTGGGGCAATAAAAGAATAGATTACGCCCTTTATTGCCCAGAGGGTCTAGCCAATTTTCCTACCAACGCCTTACCTCATCTCTTTCACGCGAGCTACTGGGAGTCCTCGGATGTCATTGCTTTCATCATTCGCCAACTCGGTAGGTTCGATCTGCAGATGCTCGGCCACGAGGAGAAAGAGCTTACAGGCTTCCGTCCAGGACAACCGCGAGAAAAGTGGAATAAAAAGCGAACATCTGTTAAAGTTAAAGTAAGATAACAGTTTTCAGCCTCATTTCCATTGTAATCCTATTAATCTTTCAATATCACTTTTTCGTTCAGAATGTTGCTGCTAATCATAGAGCTAATGATGTTATTGTTAGAGATGGTACACCTCAAGTACTTGTAGCTAGATTTATGTATGGTCCTATAGGTGTCATCGCCTTATCAGGTAAGGAATGTCATGAAACTATGACGTATCACGAGATTAATATAAATTCATTCGTATGGTATTACTCGCAGGCGAAAATGTAGATATTCACATAATGAAAGACGTTAGAGGCGGAGAATGGGTTTATTATGCGACTGAAACTACGGATAAAAGCGGCAAAATTACTTATCAAATTCCAGAGGACAAAACATTAGGATATGGACTCTACCCTGTAAAAATGATAGTGAGGTCAGTAAATTTAGAAATTAGCGCACCGGTAACATTTCCTAATGTTCGTATTGTTTACTTGCAGAGGCGACCATACGTCCGTAGACTTCTATATGGCTGTGATACCACCAAAAACAGAATGCGTTGTGTTTAGTATTGACGGTTCTTTCACTGCGAGTGTATCTGTGACCGGTAGGGATCCTAAAGTAAGAGCTGGCGCGGTAGACGTTGTCAGGTAAATGAAATGCGTACCGAAAAATTAAAACACTCGATTACACGTTGCATTTTTGAGTGCGCGAACAGAAGCAACACAAAATAACAATTATTTCAGACACTGGCAAGAGCTAGGCTACCTAATAATTTACATAACCGGGAGGCCGGACATGCAACAGCACAAGGTTGTCTCGTGGCTCTCGCAACACAATTTCCCTCACGGTCTGGTGTCCTTCGCCGACGGTATATCGACTGACCCTCTGGCGCATAAAGCCGCTTATCTCCAAAAGCTCGTGCAGGTGAGGCTAATGCAAAAAGCTTGTTCTATTGGTTCTCACCTTATACAGCTCGTCACTGAAACATTACTTTTTATTGACGCAGGAGCACGGCATAATAATCCACCACGCGTACGGCAGCAATAAGGACATCAATGTATACACTTCGTTAAATCTGCAACCAAATCAGATCTTCGTGGTTGGCAAAGTGCCGCGTAAAAATCATGCGCTTGCAACGGTGCTTCAAGAGGGTTACGCTGCTCACCTGAATGCACTTCAAGCTCACGGAGGCTCAAGACCCGCGCAGGGCAATGCGCGTATGGTCATACCGAGAGGGCATTTCGGTTTGCCCGGGCAGAATGCCTCGCTTAGACGACGAAGGTAAGACTATCTAATGATTATGTCTTTTTTTATGTCTCTCTTCAGTGCCGTTTGTAGTTGACGAGGGACGCGCTTTTATGTTCTGTTTGGCGCGATCTACCTCAATTTTTTATTATACTACTTTTGTATTAGGACCTTATTTTTTTCTTCGACAATAGCGGTTTTTCGAAAGCGGATTAATCATCACGAAGACAATCCTCTAGTATATAGTTATAGTGCTTCAAGATAGACGATTTTTTTACTTAGCGATAGCTATAGTCATTTAAAAAATAAAGTGTAATCAGTTGACTTTTTTTTCATTTTAGTAAGAAAAATTGAGAAGAGACTTCATTGTATCTAAGCTAGGGACGAAAAAGCGATAATCGCAATAATTTGTTACTAGTCGAAGAGACTCTTTTCTCGAAGTAACGTTATCTACGAGGGACAGCGAGGCGGCAAAAGAGATTGTTTAAAACGAAAAGAGACTACACGATAGTTCGAAATAGTGAAGGTTACGATAGGTGTCGATTAGCAACAACACTCGATTGTTCTTTCTAAAACAATCTATGACCAAGAAAACTCGATCGCACGAACGAGCAAAAAGACGAGTTGACTCGGACACAGTCATATTCGTAAGAAAAAGTCTTGAGAACTTTGCTGGCGGTGAACGTTTGCCAGTCAAGTAAGATTGAGATTGAAAATAAGTGCTCGTCGACGTTGCCGCGCGGAGAGGCAGTGTGTGTCTTTCAATATCTAGATATGCATATATATGTGTGAGTAGGGTGCGTGCGTAGAGTGTGAATACGAGCCAGTCGGCTCTGTGTTCCAGTAACGACACGGCGGTCAGCTCACCGGCGCGCAGCAGTGTGTACTTTAAAGGAAAGCCCACCTTTGTCACATCTAACACACGCCTATTATCTACCTACAATTAACTTACTCACACTATGGTAACTATTTCTCTCGTCTTTCACCTCTCTATCTTTGCTATTACAACTTTTACCTTGTCTCCGCTCCGGCCCCCCTATAACGTTGTGAATGTGAGCTTATAGGTAGCTATAAAATAGATTGTCTCTCACCAATCCGTTGCGATTATTGCCCAGTTCTTTGTTTTCAATCCCCAAAAGATTCATTTGTTTTTATAGATGTGCGCAGCTTACCTCTGCACCTTTTGGCCGTCGTTCTGTCATATATATATATATACTTTTTTTTTCATTGAGTTTGTTCATTGTAGAGCGTTACAGTTGCCAATCCAGCCTGACAATTGTAATTTGGTGAATGCCGCTGGTGACAACACTTTTTTAACATAGAAGACATTTATCCAAGCATGGTAATAATTAGAAAGCCATTCAAATGAAAGTTAATAGCTGCATGTAACACTAAACAAAATGTCATTTACCAAATTAACATTATTAGGCCATTTGCTACGAGATTCGGAGTAATGATTTATCGTAAACTTAAATAATTCGAAAGAGCATAATATGCACGTGTAAAACAATTGTTAGAGTGCGGCAGTAACTGTTTTATCCCTCAATAATAAACGAGACGACAACATAACAGAAAAGAATGATATGAGACACTGATAAATGATTAAAAAAATCTAAAGTCAGAAAACGTTTGGCCGACGAGAGCTGACGGAGGTTGTTGAATTACAGGTGCCGACTGTGAGGATATTTCGCACTCGGCCCGCAAAATATTACGTAGACGTTGTTATCTCTGCGCGAGAGACAATGGACAGACTGCTACCACAACTACTATTTGAACAACAACCACTACTGCTACTACTAGCGTCACCTTTCTGCTCTCTTATATCTCGTAAAATATCTATAATCGGCTCGCCATGTGAACAGACGAATAACGCAAACTAACGAGGATGTCGTGTACGTCTGTATCTGTGCGTCTAGTTAGAGCTAACTAACTCCCGAGAGGAACAAAAAAAACGCCCGGTTACGTTTCGGCGACCAAGGTAAATTGGGTGTTCGACCGCGACTGCCCAATTAACGTTCAATCTTCTTGTTTTCTCACTCTCGATGTTTTTCTGTGCTTAGAGAAAAGAACGACAAGAACATCTTCGAGTTGGCGTTTCACCAAAATTCATTAGACTTCTTGGAATTGGTTCAACGATTTGTCACGCCTTTGACATTTCTTTGAAAGGCTTCGATTTGCAAAAGTAAATGAATATGGTGTTAAGCCCAGCTCTATCACTGCTTGACGTTGTCCCGAAGGGATATGAGAGCACGAAATATTAAACAATACGATGTTCTACTTATTTATAAATATGCACGACAATACTTAAATGTGATTGCCGACTCATATATATGGTACATTGGATAACCCACGGATACCTGTATTTTTATCGATAAGTGGCACTTTTAGAAATGCTTTGTACGGCGACTTAAACTAGTTTAAAATGCCTAAAGTTTTCGATAGTGCATACCTAAATGCTTCGGTAGACAAGTAAATTGAGTTTGATAGTATAGTAATATATTTTGTTATAATGAAACATACGAATATTTCAGTAAATCTGATTAATTAGTTCTAATGATCATTTGCTAGGGAGATGTACACTTAATACGAGGTATGCGTGAATACATTAGAGCTTCAATATCCGTGTACCGAGCGTTCGCATCATTTCACGTAACCAAACAAACTTTTTTTCGTTGCCTCGCAATAGCTTTTCGCCCCACTGCACGCCAACAGCTGCATACACAAACTTTCCTTATTGCATTGTATTTGTGGGTATCTATGCGAACTTATAACGCCTTTGCAGGTGTAATGTACGTTATCAAAATCACCAATTCTGCTTGTACTTTCTGTCATCAAAGTGGATACTCATTTTATAAATAATGTTGCTCTAAAGTGCTTTTATGTTGACTGCTGTAACTTACGTATATGTTCCTGCAGACATTTTATATCCATTATCTCTCTCTAAATCGATTCCTCAAAAACCTTTTATACTGGAAGTGCAATTAAGTTAACTAGCAGTCTAATGATTGTTTGTACTTTCAGAACCAGTCTATCGGACAATACAAACAAACACATACAAATAACAATGTACACTGTGTGAAATTGACAACAAAATAAGTGTCTGCTTATATTAACTATATATATTTTTTTTTTCCAATATACGATTTTTTAATGTTTTATATCAATATGCCAAGAAGACACTGCTGCTTTTTGTACATGCCGCACATAAGCTATATTTACATATAAAGATCTACTTTTCAATAAGACTGAAAAGCTCAATTTTTGTGTGAGACTCTCACTAATGTGTGAATGGCTTTTTAAGTGTAACTTTTTTTCAAAGAACAACTGAATGGCTGTACATACTTGAAAATATAAAATCTAAAGTATTTCACGAGCTTATTGAATATCTGGCATTTGGCGCGTAGATTATTTTTCATGCAATAACAAAGTCGTCATTGGTATTTATAAAGTTGTAAGAAAAAGCACTATAAAAACAGACTGGTTTATTTGTTATAATTTTTGTTTTATACATCTTTCAGTTGTATAAAAATTCTTTTTTTCTTTTTTTTTTTTTGCTTTGCAAGCTCTAGCTCCGTAAGCTGACTGACATACGTATATCTAGACAAGTAGATGAGTCCCGTTTGTCATATGTACGGAGAATCGAATGATGCTCATAGAGCGAAACCCTCGTGGAGTACTTGAAAGAAATAATAATAATGAAAAAAAGATTTAGTTACGTGTTAGTCAAGAAAAAAGCAACATATCATTTTGGGCGCAATGGTTAAACGATTGCTCGTGTTTTTTAGGTCGACAAAGCGCGCCATATCGCAGCCAGCGTCGGAAGGTCACGTAAGTGCTGACGGTAGTGGTGTGACCCTGGAGCGCAGCACGAGTGTCGGGCCTGCGCCGGCTCGCCATCAGCCACAGTCGCCTGGAACGCCGCCCGGGAAGTCGAGCGCGCCGGAGAAATTATGACGATTCGTCCGCTGTCGCTCGTTATTCGAGCAACGGCGGTAGACATCGAAGCGTAATGCTTTAGCAATTGACGATGAGCGATGAGCGCGGATGCACTGTACTTACACACCCTCCTCGTCAGAGAGAGGGAGAGGGGGAGCTGTCTGCCGGCGGCCTCGTCGCTGCTATACTTGCATGACGGTACTCTGCCACCATTGCCATTGTTGCTGTACAAGGCATATTAGTTCCGGGTGCGTGGCCAACAAAGTGATTGAAATCGACCTCGCTACGCCACGTTTGCGCTCTGCTTTACTTCAATTGGGTCGTTATCGCGACGAAATTCCAGATGTACGTTGTGCGCGTTTTCAGTCAGTTTCTTCACCGCTGTCAAGATGCGATTGTAGATATACCGTGTACATAATTAGCTTGAGACAAACAGATGCGGTGGCAAGACAAAGAAACATATAAGTCTGACATTCCTCTATTCTTATCGAGAACAGCGGTTTTCGGCATCGGCGAGCCCGCGCTGCAGACTCGCTCGTACTTATATTCTAAAGGAAGCTACATCAATTAATGGATAAAGAAATAAATACGTACATAATGTAGTACTTTTTTAAGGACGTTAATGTAAACACGATGCTCTTCAAGAATTAACGAAGTGCGAATAACATTGCAAAAAGATAAAAAGAAAAAAAAACAAGTAATTTAGTAGCTCACTGACAAATTGTTACTCATGAAACAAGAGAACAACAATGAAACATTGCGCCTCCGATCAAAGTTTATTTTTTATACACGAAAAACTACATGTTTAGTTGTATGTGCTAGCTTTTAGAATTCCAAATATTGAACTCTGCTCCAAAAATACTCCTATACCTAACAAGATTGACGAACAAGCAAAAGCAAGCGGGATAAATAAATTAGCTAATGAATACAATAAAGTTTAGCGATAAAGCAAGAAATTAGCATTCCCGACGCGATCATTCGCTGTATACGTGTGCTAATTTATAAAGAACACATCCAAAAGGCATGCATTGTTGCCATCATTTAGTTTTTAAGGCTGTACGTACTTGTTAAAACAGATACTATTACCCGACCTTAAAAATCAATCATCACTCAACTTCTCCTCGTTGTTGTTGAAAAACGGAGATATATTGTATTATTATAACACGTTAATAAATATACGTACGTAGTACCTCAAGATGTCCGTATCTAACTATTGAGTCCGCGATGTTGCAAGATCATCTAGTTTGTGAAACAGAACGGGAATATATAAGAATAATGTTGTCATTGTCCTCTTAAAGCTCGGTTATAGCAGATGAGGTTTTGTTCAGTAATATCGTATGTGATATTTAAGATGAAAATAATTATTTGTTAACCATTCTGGAGTATGATTGTTTGCAGTTACTTTCGACACTCACCTGCGATTTCAATTCAGCGTTTACATTTACAGACATATTCTACTATATTTTTCAAGAGATTGTCTGATATTTTTTGACCGTGTTATGAAGAAAAGCAAATGTTGAAAGTGTTGCAGCTTTAACGTGTTATTTTTAGATTCGTTATATCTACGCTGTCTTTCAACGATTGTTAAATATTATTTCAGAAATTGATGGTGTTGATTCGTTAAAACGCTACTCTGAAACTATCGGAAATATGTGTATTAAGTAGCGTTGGATTTATTTTTATTGCGTAAGCGCGGAACGTAACACGAAAAGCAAACCACAAAGAAGTCATGATTTTATATTTGAGATTTGATATAAAGTAAGAAAAAACGGATTAATTTGTATTTTCTGATACTGTTAGTGTGAGAATACTCACTTTGTTCAAAGTCGAACTGCAATATGTGCCATATTGTAAAAAAAACCAAAACCTTAAGTCAGTAAACTACGTACATAGTTATGTAAAATTACGAAGATCAACAAAAGTTTGAACTGTTATATGCTTCTTTTCGTAAAAATAAAATACCTGACCGATTTGAGAAGCATCAAATATATATAAATAAACATATAGGTGTCCATAAAGGCATCACATTTGTTAAGAAGTTCAAATAGATGTAAAATTATATGTTGCACTATGATTTTAAATCTTTTGAGTTGTAGTTCTAATCAATAGTGTATATGAAAATCCATCCATTTCTAATGGATTTTTTATTCCATATAGCTAGTAAACCGCTGTTCGATTTAATCCATATAAGAAGTACAACATAGAAATGAGCTATTTTGCTGGCTCCAGCCTGAACTCGAAATTATATAATTTCATAAAATACATTGCGTGCTTTACTTCCAACATATTACATTTCAATGGATCACGCAATGGACATTTTTTGTTTAAAATAAACAGAACAAATGCATATTGACTGTTTATATTGTTGTAATATAATACGAGAGTAGGTCAATATAAAAATTGTTCTAAGAATAAATACATACTTGAATGTATAATAAAATATTCATCAAGAAATTTGACTGCAAAAACTATTTCATTCGTGCAAACAAAAAATCATATTATCAATAAATTGATGATTATTTTTTATTACGCATATTACTTTATGAACTATAACAAGAATTCTTTTTATTAACGATCCCTTTTTTAGCATTTACAGTTAACGAAATTCGTATGTACTCCTTTTATCGGAAGCTGTTGAAAACTCTTGTTAAGGCACTTTCTAAATAAAAGAGCATCGGACACCGGATGTGCATGGAAACGGAAATATAAATTGATTTTTTGACATTAGCTTATGAAAAAAAGAAGCATCTTAGAGATCACCGTTTTGATTCGGATACAAACCTGATGGTATACAACCAATAAATGATGTGTACATCTCCGTGCACCTCCGATGTCCAACGTCCAATAAGATATCTGTTACTTTGACAGTGCCTACCCCAAATTTACGTGCGAGTGACGTATGTGTATATCGAATCATCAAACTTCGAAAATAAAGCTTAATGATTAATATTTATCTAGTATTATTCCGTACGTATATATATCCATGCTCCTTGATTAATTATTAAATATAATATATGCTTATATTTCACCACGTTTTAATCAAACAATTTGTATTTCGTTTATATCCAATTATTGAATAGTAGTATTATTTGTTATTACTTCAGAAATCATTTCTTGACTAACCAACTAATTAATTAACTAATAGATGAGCGTGATGATTCCATTTTTATAGTTTTTCAAAATAAAAATAAAAATTTACGTTATTGATTGAATTATAAACATATCCTTAGTACTATTTAAATGTATGCATGCATTTTTTTCAAATGTTCATATCGTGATTCTTAATCGAGATATCGTAGGCCAACAGAACAAGGTATCGATATTTTGAAAAATTCCGTTGGATAAGTAAAGTAGTACATTTAAAAATGTTTGTATACAGAACTCCGAAATTCTAATTTGGAAAAATTTTTTAGTGATCCCGATACAGTTGTTATTATAAAATTATACTTTTGAATTACATTAAAATGTCTTCGTTTGTACCTCAAAATTTAAATCAAAGAATTTTTAAAAAAGGACCTGATTTATCGAAATTTCACGAGATCCTTAGAAAGGTTAAATGAATTGAGAATCAAACAAACTTCTGATAAATGAATTTATTCAACTCATATACTTTAACATTGCTGCATTTTTTTGAGTATTTACCGTTGTTTATTTTTGTAGAAATGCCAAAAGCAAATGCGAGAAAGACGGGAGCAATTCTTCAATAAAGGGAGGTCTGGGTTGCTTTCTTCTGCTGAGATTCAAGAAACATTAACTGAAATAGTTCGACAAGAATTCAACACTTTGACTACAGCAGAGAAGTCTGAAATTATTGCAAGTTCCAATAGAATGACAAGTTATCCAATGGATCAAGATGAGGCTTTGAAAGAAGAAAATGAAATCATTATCGAGCAAGGTCTTTTATTCCTCTAATAATATTAAATTTTGAATACAATTTTCTCTTCATTCTTAAAAATTTTATTGATTCTCAAGTATCAAAAATTAATTGTGAATTTTAACCTTTATTAGATTATTACCCGTTTCAATTTATTATCACCTTTGTTTGATTATTATAATTTAATACAATCAGCTTTATTATTTCTATGATTATTTGATGTGCTTACAGAACAATGGATTATTCAAGAATATGAAAGACTGATTAATAGTGAAGATGAAATGTTTGATATGCTTCAAAATGATACTACTGTTTGTCCTATGTGCCAAAAATCATTTTTGGAAGAAATACCTGATTTTATAGTCTGCAATTTCTGTGGTTTGAAAGTTAGAAGTGACATAAGTCTTGAAAAGTTTAAATCTGATTTAGAACTGTATGTAAATAAGCACTCAGAAATATGTTTTCATGTTCCTAAGTTTTCTCTTTTATTTGAAAACAATAAGCCATGTCTTTATATGACATGTACAGCTTGCACAAGTTGTTTTTTAATTCAAACAGTAACTTCTTAATTGAATGAAAATGTAATTGCAATAGAGAAGTACAAAATCAACTCTTGGGAAGACTGTTAATATTTATTTATAATTATTTTTTAATGAACGTCTAGTAATTGATTTTTTATATACTTAGAAAGATTATGATTATTGTGTAAAAAATTTAGTTATTTTTCATAAAAAATTAAAGCAAATAATATTTGTAAATATGATTAGAAAATACGTTTACGTTAAGTAAAACTCCAAAGGAGAAAGATTGTTCCAATTAGATGAGGAATTATCAAAGCTGTGATGAACTATTTTAAGTAAAATTTATTTTGTATCAAGATACTCTGCAGGCAGATAGATAAATAATTATGAAAGTAGCGCATGATAAGTTTTTTGAGTTCATATTAATCTTATATTTGAAAAAAAACAAAAAATTGATTCAATAGACATATGTTTAATGTCGTCTCAATAATTGTTAATGTACTTACACATCGTTTGATATTCTGTTTTTGATATTGTTTTTTCATTTGCTTTTTCAATTTGAAATGATACAACCATAAAACTATAATTGTAAAATAAGTTGTTTTTGTAATAAAATGATATTCCAATTTAATGTTAATATTATTTGTATAATTTCATTATAACAAAATGCATGTGTAGTACTGATCATTGTTGTGTATCTTGTCCAAATTCTAACATTTAGTTATATCGTTATTTTCACTTAATTTTAGAAAAAAATTATTCGGGGCTTTGAATAGGAGACATCGCACATATGCCAAAATTATCAAGATAAAAACTAATTGTTTGTGATTCGAGGGTTTACGTGATTAAGTAGGATGCAAACTATTGTGTTACATGACAGGTGTTCGACATCCGCGTCTTATTTATATTATTCTTAATACGCGTGTTTGTATTTCTGACGTTTAAGTTTGAAATTTGATCTTAATCTTGTCGTCATTCTAAAGTTAGTTGCAAGCAGTGAAAGAGCTAGGGAATTTATCAATGTTCAATCTAGCAGGTGCAGTGCTGGGCCGTCATTCCGTGAATATCTTGCTCTTCGGCTGACTTCATACAATTACATTTTCTGAGATGAGGTCTGTTAGTTTGGACAGTTAAATCTCATAATTAAATTTAAAAATAATTTGTATTCACTATTCTGGTATAATAATTTGATAGACAAAAACGCTATATAGTTATAGTCACATTCTAGGAGTATAAATAAAAAAATTTTTAATTATTCACAGCGGATAACTCGTTGAACAAACTGACCTACTATAGTATAGTAATAACTGAATAGTAATAATTAAAAATTTATCACAAAATGTAATCGTATGAAGTTAGTAGAGGAGTAAATATTAATGCCGGCTGAGCACTGGGGGTACTGGGTAGTGATAGGCGATTTTAATCGATATTTAATAATCGTCCGAATATTTTCGTACATAATCGATTATTGAGTTGATTATTTGAGCCACCGATTAATCGTAGCTCGATTCTTTTTAACTCATAATCGAAATCAAAGTGACGACCTTTACTAGATGGCGGTGGGTCTCTCACTGAGACGCCGATAAGCCAATACGCATGCGTGATCGAGGAAATCAAAGTAAAATTGCGCGTGCGCGACAAAAATAATTTTGAATTTTTTAGTTATGGAAGACTAGTCAATTAAATGAAGCCGAGTTTAGGCATGGGCCTACCTGGGCCCAGGCCGGGGCCCCGCCGTGGAAACCAGGCCTCGCAACCAGGCCCCGTCTTTTTGATCCAGGGGTCGGGAAAGGTCTAAACTCGGCTCTGATTAAATCCCAATCCATCCTGGAGACATTGAAAAATCAAAGATATTCAATTAATTATTCAATTAATTATGTGTGATTATAATTTTGGTTTTTTTTTAATATAATAAATTATTTGATCATTTCTATTTTAAGAAGTAGTAAGTAAAAAAAAAATATTTATTTCATTATAGTATTCTGAATATAATTTAACTGAATTTAATATACATTAAGCTTTAACGAGTTTTATTTTACTAATGAATTTTTTCAACGTCTAGGATGAGGAACCAAACACTGGAAACAATGAAAATATTAAAATATTTGGATAAGACGATATTCACTAACAAAACTGAAAAACAAAAAGACAAAGATAAATCTTGGAAATTATGCAAAAACCTGTGATTGAGCTTATCACGTGTTGTAAATGATCATATTGGAATTATCAATTTGTGTATGTCACTTACGTTGTGCACTTAGTCTTTTTCATTTTATTCAAACCCAAAAAATAAAAGTTCCATGAAAAAATGTATTGTAATTAATTGGGTCCATGATCAATTTCATTATTGTATAGTAGAACTTTGAAAATAATAATAGTTGGATTCGATAAATTCGTTATTTAATAAACACCGGATAAATTATAATTATTTAAATGTTTCCGCCGATTAATCGATTATCCGACTGTTTTCGATTATTTTAGCTGATTAATCGATTAGTCGATTGGAATAGAGTTTGGTAATCGATTGTGTTCGATCGATTACTTTTGTGATAATCGCCCATCACTAGTACTGGGTAAGTGAGAAGAAAGAAATCAAAACAAATTAAAAATATTTGGCTCAAGAATTTCGGAATGTGAATGTGCATTCAGAATTATATAACGATCTGTTGACTTTTGAAAATATGTGAAATTGACTTTAATTACAATTATTCAGCTGACTTTTGTTATTTCAAATATATAATCTAGCATCTGAAAATATATAGTACAACAAAATTTAATGTATCCTTCAATTTTTTTCAAAAATTTTAGAAGTTAATATATAGATAAAAACGAAATCTTCAACAAGGATGGAAGGACAACTTTTGAGTCCAACCAATTTGATAAAAAAAAAGACTCAAAATGCTGCTAGGAAAATAAAAAACGGTTCTCCTAAACTGCAAGAAATTCTACGTCAGGTTAGAAATACTTAAATTTATAAATGATATTGGAAAGTTATATGCTATCTTATTTTTTTATAATTTTATTATTAGTAGTTTGTATAGTTTATATTTTGCAATGCTATTATTGAAAATTAGGTTATTTTACAGAGATGTCGACAACGAATGCATGAGAAACGTAATGAATTATTTTTCAAAAGAAGACCTGGGCTTATTGACTTTTCTCAAAATGAAAAAGAAACTTTGGCAGACATTATTCATTCAGAATTTGAATATCTAGCATCTATGGAATGGAGTGGTATAACTATATCTTCAAGTAAGTCGGAAAATTCCCTTCAAAAAGTATTGTCGGCAAATCAACATGAGCCTCATTTTTTGGTAGTAGATCACAGTTTTGACATTGAAGAAGAAATAGAAGGTAGTGGAAATTTTTAAATATAATCACTTATTTAATAAATATAGTTCTTATATGTTTCAATTGGACATTTGTTTTTATGTACAGAACAATGGATAATAGAAGAATATCAAAAAATATTATGGGAACAAAAACAATTATCTTCTATGTTTGATAATGATGGTGTTATTTGTCCAGTCTGTCTCAAGAATTTCCTCTATGAAATTTCAAATTATGCAGTTTGTAACTGTGGCTTCAAACTTCCTATTCAAATGGGATTAGTCCATTTAAAACATAATATTCAAGAACAAATTAATATTCATTCGTTAACATGTTTGCATGCACCATCATTTTCCATTTTTCAAGAAGGTGAAAATGTATCTTTGTGCCTTACATGTACATCATGTGATATTTTTACATTAGTTTGAAATGAGCTATAGATTTTTTTAAATAAAATTTTATGTTTTTTATTTACTTAAATATTGCCTGTAAAGTTTATATGATTATCCATTTTGTTTGATACATAGATAAGTAATTTATAAGAAAGAAACTAAAGTTGTCTTGACAGTGAAACGTATTTCTGTACTCGATTTTTTCAGTTGAATATTTATATTTTTGTAAGTATAAATTGATAGTTTTTAAGTTCATAAGTATTTTTTGTATGTTATCCTATTGTTTATTGGTACATACACAATAAAAAATAATCTATTGAACATTTGTCACATCATTTTAACTAATTGAGTGTTAATTTGGTATAAAATAGTATTAATAAGGTTTTTCGTTCATCTAATTTTTGTTACAAAGATTTTTATTTTAAAATTGTTACATATTCAATGTAGTTCAACACATTTGATTTAAAAGGTCTTTAGACTATGATGCTGAAAATGAGGCTTTGCGATTAATAAAAAGAAAATTTTGAATAATAGAATTATTTCAAATTCAGAAATAACAATGGCGGCTAATAGTGATGTTTTGATGCTTCAAAATAGTGAACAAATGAAAAATCTAGTAATTCTGCATTATCCACTATCTATTAGAACTCAAAACCTAGTTCATAAATTTATATTAAAATTATTCTCTAACCTTGACAAATTTCATCCATTATTTAATATTTTAACAAATTTGTCTAAAATTATCAAAATTACAGATAATATAAAATTATATCTAAGTTTTCTTTACTACATGCATTCATGAAACTCACATTTTAAGGATTTTATTTATCAATCAGAGATCACTACTCCATATAATTTTAACATAAATTACTTATCATATGAGCCTATTATTGATATATTTTTAATGTAGAAGCTTATGCTATCAAATTTACAATTCAATTTTGTATTGATAATAATTGTACACCATCTACTATTTATACTAATTCTTTAAATGTGGTGTTATCCTTAAAATCAAATCCGTGGTGTAAAGATTCATTCTTTTTGTGTTTAGAAATGAAAAAAACTATTTATATGTCTCCAATAATATAAAAATTAATTTAGTGTGGAATCCAGCTCATTGTGGCATTTTAGGCAACGAAAAGTAGATCTTTTAGCAATAAATGCATAATTAATTTTAAATGCATAAATAATTTTCAACGGAAAAAAAAATTTTTCGGAAAATAATCATCAACGTTTTTAATGGATTGTAGTAACCCTATTATCAAGATAATCATTACGATGATCTAAATAAAAAACAATCTTCATAACAGCCCTTCAAGATATCGTCCATACTGAGCTATATGGTATATACTGCAAAGGTAAGTATCACCGTGTGATAAATACCGTACCTATAAATTTACTAGCAGCAAACATTCATAATATTAAAAAAATGTTCAAATACACCCACTACATCTTTACCGATACATGGAATCCAAACCTTCCCCCAATATAAAGGGTAAATAGGGCTTATATAGATATTCACCTAATATAGAATTTTTAACAATGTTTTGATGAATTTGATTGCCTGAAACATATTTAAAAGAAAAGTGAGTACTAAAAAAAACCTACAGTTTTTTTGCCGACGCTCGGAAATGCATACGTACCTTTTTTATAGAGGGTAGCGCTCATATATAGGTATTCCTCAATTTTATGATTTAAAACATTATTTTGATTAATTTGATCGACCGAAATATTGATAATATCAAAGATGGTAGTAAAATGTACTTACAAGTTTTTTTTCCGAAGTTCAAAAATGCATACCGTTCCCTTCATAGAGGGGGTAGCTCGCATATATCGAAACATTAATAATGAATGATGGTGTTAAGTAGAATTTAAAAGTTTTTTTGCCGACGTTAGAAAAATGAACCTTTCTAGATATAGAGGATGGAAATCAATATTCTAGGTATCATCTAGATTATATTTAGTAGATTTTTTACATATAACAAAATAAATATTTTAGAAAATATAAAATATTCATTATATTGTGAATATATTACGTATATATCTTGTTATTACAAATACATTATTTTATTTATCATGTTTCATATATGTTTTCAAATACATATTATATAATGTGATATCACAAATCTTACTTTTGATCAAATAAAACTGTCTCTCTGCGTTATCCGAATTTGAGACCGGCATTTTGAAAAACGGTCGCATTACCAGTTTATCAGCATTAATAAGAAAGGTATTCTTATTTATAGCATCGTACATTTTTTATGCCATAAATATAACATATTTTATTATTTGTAGCACATACGGCTACCATCCTATTTGTCACATACTTCAAAGTTTATTTTTTATTATATCGTTGGTATAGTATTGTCAAGTTTAGCACTTTATTGCAAATATATTTATTACAAATATTTTACCCATTAATGCGTAAAATCGTTTTTTTGTGCATGTAATTCCAAACGCCGCATTATAACAAGGAACGATGTTAACTTTTTAGCCATATATTTATAATAATCATTAATCTTATATAAAAGGTTTTCGAGGGTGATATTTTCAATTGAGTAGTGTTATCTTCACGGCTTTGACTTTCAGTAGCGAATTCCAAAGGTTTCAGTGGAGATTATTGACGTTCGCGTAGGAATGCGTCAATTTCTACCAGTAAACCATTTAATAATTATTGTTTTTATTATTTTCAATCATATATTTCCTGGTCACATTGTTGCTTACTCTCGTAATTTTAATTTGTAAATAATATATTTTAATTTATATCCGGACGAGATCCCTTGTAATTATTTTTTCTATGCTCCACCAAAGTCAAACGATATGTAGTGCACATGCTCGTTGGAAACTTGTCATATTTGATACTATAGTTTTTATAAAGATGCTTTTGTATTAAACTTTCAAGAGCTCCGGTTATTTTGAAGAAGTTAGCTAATTTCGAACCAAAATTTATTTTTTTACCGCAAGGTCTACATACTTTGCTTCTATTCTCTTCGTAACTACATTTATGATCTGGATGAAAGGTCATTGTATTTGAATCATAACGATACTCACTTCTTAATTTATCTCACTTCTCATTTTATCCGCGAGGAACTATATATCAATGAGAATGAGAAGTCGCATTTATTCCGTTTCAAAACGTAAACATTTCTGTTTTGATTGAAAGTTTTATTTTTATGTTCAGATTATTGTACTGAAATATAGTGACAAACTAGTTTTCATCACTGCGATTATTAATTGTTAATCATTAACTGTTGCTTAATTTTCTATTCACTGTTGTCAATGGATCTATATTTAATGATATCCATAAATAATGAGTAATATTATTTGCAGTGGGAATTTATTTTCACATCTTAAACTGAAAGAAAAATCAATAAAATTAAAATAATGATAAAAAAAAGTTTTTCGCCGATTATTTACAAACAGGATCAGCTGCGATTTCTAGATGATGTTTTTGTTTCACTAGAAGGGCTAAGAAAGAGACTCCCGTTGGTATTTTTGATTGTTTTGTCAGACACAGACAATCTTTTTTCCCATTTCAGATCACTGTGTTTGGCTCGCTTACTAGCGAAAAGGATTGTTGATATACTGAAGTGAAAAAATTTGGAGACATTCCTTAGATGGTCAACTTTCTTACAGTCTTTGTAGGAAATCAATACGTACTTTTGATTGTCCAAAAAAAATTACAACTTTAAACGATAAAACTGTTTTATGAATTTGAAAAAAACCAAAATATATTAATGCTACATTGTTTATAAATATCCTAATAACGTGCATATCAGCTTTGAAGTTTTAATATTTATTAAAAAAAATTGTATGATTGCTTTAGTGAATTGCCGTTGCGTCGCGAGACTGATTTTTATTAACATTTTCGTTATAATGCTTGAATCACGTACCTGACTATTAACTTTAACATTGTAATCGCTTTATAATTCCAGAAGTTTTATTTTGTCAAAGTTTCATGAAATTCTGATTGTTAGATCTATTTATTAGTTCAAAAGTGAACAAATATTATTTCCACTGCATTTTCCCTTAAAAAGCAAAATTTCATGTTGTTTGTATAAAAATAAGATAGATCCAACAATCAAATTTCCATGAAACTTTGACAAAATGAAGCTTCTGGAATTATGAAGCGATTACCGCGTTAAAAATAACAGTTAGGTATGCGGTTCAAGCGTCGTTAACGAAAATGTTAATCAAAATCGGTGCCGCGGCGCAACGCCAATTTACTAAATCAATCTTACAATCTTATCTTTTTTTAATAAATATTAAAACTTCAAAACTGATATGCACATTCTTGGGATACTTATAAACAATGTAGCATTAATATATATTGGATTTTTTTAATTCATTAAACAGCTTACATCTACATTTTGTCGTTTAAAGTTGTAATTTTTTTTGAACAAACAAAAGTACGTATTGATTTTTTTTAAACACTGTAAGAAAGTTGACCATCTAAGGAATGTCTTCAAATTTTTTCGCTTCAGTATATCAACAATTTTCTTCATCCAAGCGAGTCAAACACAATAATCATATTCTCGCTGCTTACATTACTGTATGTAAAATGCGAACTTTTCCAACTCCAATGATGGTGGCTGTTTTTCGTGTTGCCAGTCAAATAGTATATTAGTTTCACTTTCGATTCGAATGGAATCAAATGCTTTGGAATCGATAATCTGAAGAATCGTGAAAATAATCGATTCTCGAAATCTTCATCGAAATCGAATGGAATCGCTAATCCTTTACTGTACATATACATACAGTTAAAGGGTTAATCAAAAAAGCAACTAGCTGCTACTATAATGGTGGTGTGGAATTTGATTGATTTTCGTCTTTCAACTTCATAAATGTTTGTCAATCTATATATAGTGAAATATCTATATAGAGTGAAAATCTTTATCTGATATTACTATCAGTATCAGTATTTTGTATTATTAATAATTATTTTAAATAATGTGAGAAACTTGACATTATTACATTATGCTTTGTTTATCAAGCCTTAATAAAAGAAAATGATATTGCTATACACACATGGGTTACTATAAATATATATATCGATACGCAGAATTACGGAGCCGCTACAGGTCATTGCATGTAAACATCAGAAGACGCTGAATATTCGGTTCAGAAACAACTTAAAAATATTTGTAAATATTTGAAAATAAAATATTAACACATTAATCTTCACTAGAATAAAAATTAACAATGTCTACCACAACGTCAGCAACTCTTGTAAAAAAAAGTGTGAAAACTCAATGCTGTAACAAGAAAAGCGACTTGGTAAAGTTACGTGAAGACTTACGGCAGGTTAGAAACTTTTATTTACTTCGAAGCTTTTGTTAGTAATTTTTATCAAGCTACTTATAAATCATTTCAAATTTATTTTGCAAATTGTAATTATATTCTATGAAAATATATATTTGAAAATATATCGGTGAAAATTTTTATTGTAAATGTAATGCATATAATCTTTTCAGAGATGTAAGCTGCGAATGCGCGAAAAGCGACAAGAATTACTTAATGAACGAAGATTTGGCGTATCTTCTGACAAAGATGTACAAGACAAACTTATGAAAATATTTGAAGAAGAATTAACTGAATTAGCTGTAACTAAAAATTATGAAGTTCTTGAAGGTACTGCTGACAATATTAAGAAATTTATCAACAGTGAACATCCTGTAGAACCAGTTACAGAAGAAGGTATTTAATGTAATTTTTAATGGTTTAATTGTTTATGTAAAATACATGATACTCTATAAGAACTTTTGTAATTTGATAACTTGCAGCATCTTTGTTTAATTGTGTTAGGTGTTCATAAAACTATTTTCTTAATATTATTTTCATTTCAATATGTAAACAAATATTTGTAATAAACATACATTGTTGTATAAAGTTACTAAAATATTTTGAAATTGATTGTGGAACTTGCAATTCAATCAAGTAAAATTTACCTACAGGAATAGAAATTATGTTATTTAAATTTTAATTAATTTTGTTTCAGAAAAAATAATCGTAGAGGAATTCCAAAAGTTGAAAGAAGAAGAAACTTCAACTTTATTGAAAGAAGAAAGTTGAAAAAATGAAGTCCTAAGTTTTTTCTGAAGGAATGGCAATTTGGAGTTTTTCATTCTGTACATGGTCTTATTTATTTACACAGTATATTTTGTCATCATAATAGTCATTCAACATTTAGTCACATATAAAGTTCTTGTGTATTATGAATATTATAAAACAAATATTTATGGTAAGAATTTATCACTATTGAGACTCTTAATAATTTAAATAGTTTATTATAGAGAAAAAATATTGTAATTTATTTCATATTTATTTAAGAGTGTATATCAATAGTGTTATAAATTTAGATTACATTTTATTATTATTTACTTAAACAAGAATTGAGATGCATATATAATTAAATTAATGGAATATATTAGGTTTATTAAGACTATTTTTATAGTCTCTTTAAGTGATGTAATTTGTAATACATTAAGCTGTTGAAAATTGAAAAATCGGAAAATAAATTTATCTGAAACAGCCCGACAAATGGTGTTTAATTTTCGAATTCAAATTATAGTTTGCACCAATTTTAATATATTAAATAAATACGAGGTAAATAAAATACTACGGGTTTAAATCAAGCTTTCGATAATATTTATTAACAATAATGACATTTGGTGACGTACAAAAGTTTTTTACAATTATAATCTATCTAAAAATTGAACTGCAATAAGATTTTTTTACATTATCACATGAAATTTCATAATAAAATCTCGTATTACATAACATCGTCGATTCAACATACGTATAATTTGTGAGTAGAATGTGTATAACAAGCTTTATTGTAGCTATTTGTCTTGTAAATATCATTTTACTCCATACAGGCACAGTCCTATGGTTTATCCCATATCGAACCCGCAAATACAAATAATCTCTAGAACTGATTAATTGAAAAAAGGTAGGTCTATACTACTCTACGCGATATAACAAACTAAACTTCAATTCAAGTGTAATATCGGTCGCATTCATAAAGTTTTTTTTTAGCATGTACATCATGCTCTCATAAACATAACAACAATTTTATCTAAAAAATTATTTGCAAAACTTACGCCTCCACCGTATTGTAAAATCTTCAATGCCTTGTACGAAACCGCAAAAATTAAGTTATCAACTTTAACACACTAAATAACAGATTATTTTCTGCAAGCTTGTTTATAATATATTTTGCTGCTTGCATGTAACAAGTCACTTGCTTACACATAATTTAGTGTTAAAATTTATAAAAATATTTTCTTCAGTCCTCTGGTAACCTGGTTTCTTAGATTGACTTTGTGCAAACAAATTTTTAATTTGAGAGTGAATCGTCAAAGATGAAGATTTTAATTAAAATGTGGAATGATTTTCTATTCTTTGTTAGCTTTCTACTCTCATATAATGTAAATTGTTAGGCAAGTGTTGGGCAGAATACTCACAAAGTTTTGAAATTAAATTTTTGTTTTTATAAATAAGAATACGTCATAATATGAAAAAAATAAAGAATTATCTAGTCACAAAGCTATGTTTTTCTTGATAGCCGATAAAAATAAAAAATCCAAGTCTTGCACTTCAATTTTTTTTAGGTGCTCTTGAAATTTTTCCAACAATGGAAAAGCTATTAAATTATTTAAGTATTCGTGCCCTTCACGAATTCTTACTTATCATAGTAATGCACACATTAATTGAAATCGTTCTCACTGTATTGACTTTTGCCGTTCACTTTGATTCACGGCTGCGAGAGCTTCTTCTGGTAGACGAGACGGATCATTGAGAATATCCGTAGCTGTACATAGATACCTCAACGAATTGAGAACAGCTGTAAACAAATGATATTTTTTTAATTTTCAATACTCAAGCTTTTTTTGAATGAAATCTTATAAAAATATACCTGGTCTAAGATCTACTAATGAACAATGCTGCTCTACCCAAAGTATCGTTGTTCTGTATAAATCTTCTAAACTTGCTGTTGATACAGAAGAATTGAAAGACACCATCAAAGGTTCCAACAATATACTAAACTGTGCAAAATGTTATGGAAATTTCAATGTGACGAGTGAATATGTTCAAAAAATATACAACCTTTATGATGGAATATAGTTGTTTATGTTTGTTCAAAAGGATACGATCCAAAATTTCCAATTCTCTCGAGTTCTGGTTCTAACATATTCGTCGTACATTTCTTTCATTTTATTCGTTCTCTGTCTAGAAACTGGAGCTCCAGTGGCAGGTAACATTGCTTGGCAATTACTAAAATAAGGAAAAAAGTATTCGATTACCACTTGACAAATCAATCATCTGTCATCGAAGACTTTAAAAACGTTTTAAAGACAAGAAGGAATAAAATGTACCTTATTGATGCATTTAATGAATCTATTTGCGACCTCAATTTGTCCATTTCATCCTTTAACTGATGTCTTTCAGATCGAAGTAAACGTATATATTCGGCGCCTTTTTGCAACATTGCCGCTTTACTCATTTTCGTGTTGGGATTCTGACTAAGCTGCGGTATAAGACTGTAAAGCATGTCAAATCCGTTTTTTATATTATACCGGCGTTTTTGCTCGGCATGTATGTGCCCGACACGACGCTGTTCTTTGTACTGCCCACGCTCTGGATCACCTTTGACGTAACCTCGACTAGGAGATAAAGGACTGCCAATGCTCATTGGACTGTGTAATGGACTCGGACTAAGACCCTGTGGACTATGTGCGTTTGAGCCGTCCTTTGGCGAGTTTGGATTGCTGCTTTGGGATTGGTGTGTCGGTTGACTTGTATTCAACAGAATCGACTGACTGGAACCCGACTATAGCAATATAAAAATATAGTATTTTGGAATAGTACTAGATTCAAGATAAAAAAGTCCAATAAGAAATATCGTACCTGTTGAGCTTGATTTTGTACATTAGCGGTGTTGTGCATCGTTTGCACCGCGATAGGAGTAGTGATATGGTGAGTGGTATGAGTAATTTGTGTACTACATGCCATAGTTGACGGTAACATTGGCAAAATGTGTTTAACGCCAACAGGTTGAGCAGACACTTTATCAGGACCGGAGCTTACTGTGTATAAATTCGATGAATCTGAAGATAAACGAAAGTTATTGTACCTATATGATTACTGAAATAATCAAATCCGCATAGAAGGAAGCATGCGTCTTACTGTTAGTGAGTAAGTGTGCGAGAAGAACGTTGCTATTCAAGTTTAATGCTGGATCGCTGACAGCTGATACTAAAGGTGGTGGGTGCATTCTTGGGGCTGATAACGACGAGCTACTTCGAGATCTGTTTCTTACTTTCATTTGATACTAAAAGAAGAAGTTACACACGATAACAAGTTTAAAAATGGTGAAGCGCGTTGACTATATAAATTAACAATGCCGTTTCAATAACTATCAAAAAATCTTAAATAAAAAAAGCACATAAGAAAAATCAACAAAGCATCAAAAAAGGCTTACTTTTGGCACGGCAAAGACTTCCTCCTTAACCTCGACAGGTGCTTGAGCGCTAGGTCGCGGCAACAGTTTGGTCGGATGTAGGGCTGGCGCAGTAAGATCGGTTGGAATCGACGATTTACACTGCAAAAGCACATGCGGTTGCACCGGCTGTGGAGCCGTCACTGCGACCACCGGCTGTTGCTGCATTGGCAGTACCTTCGATAAATCAAACGCATTTACTTAGAATGATTGTGGTGGTGAGTTGCGCGTCATATTCTTGATTAGCTCTTCGTATGACATAGATGCGATTGACTGAAATTTCAACTGGCTCACTGCCGATTATTAGGATGATACGTTTCAGTAAATTGCAATTAATTAATTATTTGTTTATATTGACTTTGTATAAAGCTTTAGCCTTGTAACTTTGAGTACTAATTATTTGACAAGCTATTATTACAGAATTCAGTTTTTGTTGAGTATTCGTCGATTTCAAATTCACTCCGTATTACATCTATTGAGCCACATTTGCTTATCAAGTACGGGCTCCGGCCCAACATGTTGGACATGAAGACGAGTGTAGGCGTGAATAATCATAAATGATTTAGAAGAAAACGGGATACCTTCAGTATCTGGAGAGGAAATCGAGGAAATTTCTTAGCATCTGGAAAATCGTTTCAACAAAAACAATTTCTAACGGTTAGTTTCCAAACCTTCGAAAATTCTAGTTACGCAATTGTTGCTCAAAATCTTAGATACTTGAGAAATCAAGGTTTGATAATGTGTTACTTAACCTTGATAGATTATACTGTTGCTATCGGTGATATTGTCATACCTATGAACATTTAGTTTCATCTAAAGTTTCAAAGAATAGAGAATGTCTATATTTCTTAAACAAAAGTTTAGTTGACGATTTTACGAAAAGCTACGAATTTTTAGAGATGAAAGAAAAACAAAGCTTTTATCAGACCATTGGTTACAAATTATATAAGAATCGTTTTCTCGAATGTATCGCCAATCATACCCAACCAATACTTTAAACAAATTTTTGATAGTCGAAAAGTAAACAAAGATTCTACAGTCACCACAATGAAAGCTAGCATCTTTCAAACAGGATACGAGTACGTGCCAAGCTCGAGAAAACAGGTGTAAATTAAATTTAAAGACATTCCAATATTACTTGCGGTATTTAAACTTAAATACGATGGTATGGATTACTTCGTATACACGAGTACGGATTTTCTCAAGGGTTTTATTTGAAAAATGGAAGGATACATTGCTAGGACTGCACTAACACGTCTGATACTTGAAAGAACAATAATGATATCTCAAAAAAAAAATCAAAGAAAAAAAAATTATTCAAATAGAATAGGTTCTAACATCACTCCTATCGTGATCACATTTACCATGGAAAATTCTACAGTCAACGTCCAACTTAGCATCGAATATCTTCTTGTCACAGCAATAATATAAATTCTAGTAAGCCAAACGTGAAAAGAGTAATCAAACCAGCTATTAACGCAAACAAAAATTATAGTTGAAGTAAACATTGAAGAAAAGATGCAACAAATGAAAAACGATCTCCAGCCAAGCAAAGTTATTTTTAACGACTCCAAGCCAATTAGTTTCGTCTAATTTGTCAACTTTATAAAAAAATACATATAAACAATAAACTGTATTCTCAGACGAATCTAAAAATCCAATAATAACCAGTAGAACAAGGAAAACAAAATTGACGAAAATGAAAAAAAAATATCTCTCAAAAACTTTGGAGAAATGCATAAATGTAGTAATAAGCTAATTCTCAGTGAAAGCATTAAAACAGAAAGTGAAAATGAGATATAAAATATAAAATTTATAAGCTTTCAAAATAGCTCACATAAACAATGTCAACGCTAAATCGTTAAGAATAATATATTGGATATGAATAATATACTGCTCGGAGCATCAATAAACGTGAAAATAATCTTCCTAAGCCATTTAAAGAGTTAGATATTTTTCTTTGTGTGGAGTCATAGTTGAAGAATAAAAAAGAAGAAAACAATGACCAGCAAGACAACGTAAGCAATAGAGGAAAAAATAAAAAAACAATAATCCACTCTGGTTTCTACATGATTGTATCAACGAAATCATAAATCTAAGTATCTAATGCTATAAAACTTTCAATATTTACTGTCATGATTATCATTAGCATTAACATTATTACTCGCTTAGAACCAGAATAAAAAGAAAGCAAAGATCCAAATCAATTGTTAAACGATTTTCTCAATGAAACAAACTCTCTTTCTCTCCATACAGACGGAAGCAAAGTAGAAAATAAATCACTAAGCTCTGCTTGTTATTATCCAAATTATACATATATGGATTAAGCTATTTCAATAAATTCATCTATATTCACCACAGAAAGTCTGGCCATATTTAAATCGTTGCAACGGATAGAACAAAATCTCAACTTAAATTTTGCAATAATCATAGACTCTCAATGCAGATTATAGTTTAAACTCTGTTAAAATAAATGTCAAAATCAACTATTACATATTCCTAATTAAAAACATTTATAATTCCATAACTGCTAAAACTCCATCAAAATTAATAAAATTTATACGGTTTCCTTCGCATACTGATATTCTAGATATCGAAGTTACCGATACTATTGACAAATCCTATATAATCAGAACACCTCCCAAGTCATCATTATTCCGAATATATTTCTATTCGACATTTAAAAATGATATTATTATATTCTAACATAAACTAATTGTGCCTAGAAGAAAGTAAATGTAACGGAAAAAACTACTTCAAACTACATTATAAAGACTCTCCTAAACCCTGGTTCCATAAATCAAGATACTCTCGTAGTTTCATAATTTTTATAACCAGATGTAAATTCAATCACTATATCCTAACAGCTTTATTGGCTAGTCAAAATAAACTACAGTCTAGAATGCGCACAATGCGATGAATGACGGAAACTTAAATCACGTCTTATGGCAATGCCCGCTATACAAGGGGTAAAGAATTGTTCTGCTGAGAAAATTAAGTAGAAAAAAAATACGCTTCCGCTCAGAATCGAATACTTATTACATATACTAAACTGTGAAATTTGTTCATACATTATTGACTTCCTACAATGTACATCTGGAAGTGTTTAAATATAGTATATTAGTTCCATTACCTAAATATGTAAAAGGATGCCATGTTAAATACTTTGTTAAAATTAAAGGTTAAAGAAATAAGATTTGGTTTGATCAAGTCTTTAAATTCTTGTAATAAAAAAAATTACCATAGAATTTTGTATTTTTCTACGAATTTAATAATCAAATATATACTTTATATAAAATAGTTACCTTAATATTATTAGTAGTGAATTTACATTGCTGAGCATTGAATGTAGGAGGTGGTGGTTGAAACTTGTAACCCGTGTTGGATACTTTATTATAAGGTTTATTCGGCAAACTGGATTTGAGTTGTTTCTGAACTGGTTGAGCTTGCTGCGTCTCCGAAGGAACGAAGTTTTGTTGATGCTGGTTCATAAGAGATTGAACATGCTGACTAGTTTGTTCGGCTATAGCAAGCTGCATTTGGTTGTTGGGCGTAACGATCGGAGTCGTTTGAATTTCCATAGGATAATTCCTTTGTTGAGTTTGATACGACAAATGTTGCTGTTGCTGCTGCTGCTGCACAGTCTGATATGTTTGCTGTTGTTGCTGCTGTTGTTGCTGCTGCTGTTGCTGCTGGGCTAGACGACTCGAACGTAATGCAGCCCTACTTTGCCGTGGCTGTTTCTCTCTGACTGGTTGAGAGGCAGGTTGTGGCTGCTGCTGTTGCATTTGTTGAGCGTAGTTTTGTTGCAACGAATTGAAGTTGTCATTAACATTACTGAAAAAGAAAAGAATGACTTAATGAATACATTCTTACAGCAGTGTAATCTCTTCCGGATTGCTTTTAATCACATTTTAATGATGAAATGACTTTGTACTTTTTCTATTAATCTCCAAAGCTGCTCGAAATCACGTTTCAACATTGCATCATTCACCAACACGGCAGATATTGCAAACGTGCAAAAAAGAAAACAAATCTCACTTCTTGTTCGAGCTTTTTACAAATGTCAGAGATATCTTACACATTACTCCTGAAGACATTGGCGGCATCATTCTGTGTTTGCGTGTAAATCTTGGCAGTATACTGGAGGTTTTGCAAAGCGACGCTCGCGTCGTCCGTCTGCATGGATTGTTGTTGATTAGCAGCAGCAGCAGCTTGCATGACCGAAGAGTCGGTGATGGCCGAAGTATTGCCTGAAGCCACTTGATTCATTAGGTCCAACTCTGGGTAGTTATTACTCAGCGAAGTTCCGTGGAAGACGTCCTCCTCGGGCACCGGTGGTAGCCGCGAGCTTAGGAACTCTAAAACATGTAAACGCTCTCTTTCAGTCAAAGCCAAGCCCTCTCATACTCTTCTTCCTAGCCACTAGCTCATGAATATTGACTGGAAGTCTATTAATCCTTTCACTGTTTCGCATTTGCATTTTACTTTGTCTCACGCGCATTTTATCGGCGATGGTCTACGTTTACTAGGCTACTTTCAATGATCTAATCTTATATGCAACTTTGCTAGATCGTAACGTAAAAATTTATGTATACATCGTTATTTTTTCAGTCCAAGTTTTTCTTTTTATTATTTTCTTTTACTAATAAGTTATTTCGCAATTTTATTGCTTTAAGTATTTCACAAAATGAAGATAATTTATGTAATCAACAAGTTTTTTTTTGTTTTGAAGAATTACCTTGAAGTGGCTCCAACGTGTCGATGAAGTCGTCTAAATTTGGTTGCAAAGGTCCTAAACTCGGTTGTATGAAATCAGCAAGGCTAGCTCCTCGCGCTGAAAGCATTGATCATCGTTGACGTAAATAATGATTGTTTTTTCAAAGACACTCTAAATCAGTGCTAAGAAAACGAATAAAGATAAATTGATGGAGGATATGGGGAGGATTGCAAGACTAACCGATTTCACGTGGATCGGGAAAATAAAGTGGCTGATTGGAGCTGATGGTTGAGAAAAGTGTGTCGGTCATGAGCTCCATGTAATCCTCGTCAACCATCATGCTGTGCACACCATCTCCTGGGGTGCCGCATACTCCGCCTGACGAGTTGCCCAAGCCGCTCCCATACATTCCCACGCTGCTCGGACCGCCGCACCATTCCAGAGTGTCCATCGATTCCAACTGAAAAGATGGTCGATTATTTCAACCTCAATGCGTACTCTGCTTTGAAAGCAGTAATGTAAACAAACAACAACTAGCATTTATTTACAGCCGCTGTATTGCATATCATAGTAACTGGGCTTGGATGTGAGAAAATAATTATAATATATTGCATCATCAGCTCTACTTATTACTATATATTTTCATAATTTCTACGGCAAATCAAGCTGTGCCAGATCGTAAAAATCGCTATATCGTAAAATAGCTTTTAGCTCTTAACGATCGCTCTTTCTCTCTCGGCGTATAATTATAATCGGATTGATACTGCGTGAATATGAGAGAATCTGGTGGAGAGAGCGTTCGATATAAGTAAAGTACACGTATGGCGATCATTTAGCAATAAACCTGGCTGCATTATGCAATAGCCGTAGTTGCTTGGGATATTTTACAATTTATTAGTTCCCTCGCTGGTTCAATCAACTTAGCAATGCAAATGGGGAAACTGAGAGAGCGCAATGAAATGCCCATACACTTACCATATCCATGCCATCTTTGTTCGTCCAGCCGAGGATTTTGTTCCGGTAGAACATGCGCCATTTCTTGTATTCAGCTGTGACGGCGGCGAGTTTTCGTTTCCAGTATTTACCCTCCAAGACGACGGCCTGCGATAAACGAAAAAAAAACAACTGAACTCTGGCTAGTTATACTCACTTAGATTTTCACGTAGCCTTATATATATTATTTAGTTTTTCTTTCCGCCTATAATCTCTTCGTATCAGCTCAGAAATACATTTTCAATCGTTCACTCACACGACGCGCTTCGTTTATCTTTTCATAGGCGCACAGCTCGCAATGTGCCGTCAATTTCCGTTATCTAAATAATTTATTTGTCGGGAAAAAAAGTTAAAAGCTGTGACGATCCGCGCTTCAGATATGATGTTGGTAGCTTACCTCGGGCTTATTATGCGTGTCTACGTCAAGTGGAGATGCGAATTGGCACACTAGTGTGTTCTGCCTTAGTATGACTGAAAAATAACGAAGGAAACGATCATGTACGAGTCACTTGGAAAATCAAATTCTCGATATTGACAAATGCGTATTCGATAAAAACCAACAAAGCATGAATTATTGGATTCAATGTACTAACGTTTTTATTTTAATAAACCATCAAGTCCGATTCGTGTATTGCCACTTGATGAAAGAGTGAAAAAAATAGTGTTCGAGTGAGTACTGTTCCTACTCGAGTGGCAGTTAACTAACTACCCTCAACGCGAAACTTGCGCTGTTTCGTGGTGATTTTCGGGCTGGCTGTCCCGATGCCGACTTTTCGACGACGCATTTTGCGCGGTGTGGGAGCAATTTTCAAAATTGGCCCGTAAGGGCGACACTTTTATAAGACTTCGGAGGTATGAAAAAAAAAATCTAAACAACAGATAAACAATTAACGTTATTGAAACTATCAGTTCGAACAAATTTGATGGCAATGTTAAAATAACGTTTGTGAAACCTCGTATCTCCAGCAGCAGATGCCGCAGCAAGCCTCAGTCGTTGACCGCTAG
Organism: Phymastichus coffea; assembly: GCF_024137745.1. NCBI lineage: Eukaryota > Metazoa > Arthropoda > Insecta > Hymenoptera > Eulophidae > Phymastichus > Phymastichus coffea. The sequence goes on along the minus strand of NW_026706953.1, from coordinate 481,035 downwards.
TAACCGTTCGGTATATCTGCCCGGCGCGGTGCAAAAGTCAAATCACGAGACTCCCACGCGCCAAGCTTTTCGCCGCCAGTTGAATTGTCAAAATCGGCTTCTCGAGTCGCGATTTGCAAACAAGGGAAAAATACAAAAAGAAAGAAAGAAAAAATGGTCCGATCCCCGAACTTCGTAAGCTTAATAAACTGTGCGTTGAGCCAACATATGAAAAAATATCAAACGAAACGAAGAGAAAGAACCGAAGCCGCCAGGGTAATGTCGCGCGCCGAACTGAAGATGAGGTGGCAGCGTTATGCATGCGAGACTCACGAGCGATACGACGAGTAAACGCGGGCCTTCTATATATCGGCGATAATGGGGGGAGGGAGGGGCGCAAAAAAAGCGATCAGCCACGAGATTCTCACGTGACGAGTTTAATCCTTGTGTTTGCTTATTCTTCTTTTTACATGTGCGCGAGTGCGCACACCTTCGGTTTATTACGCCTTTTCTTTATCTTTGACTTTCATTATTGTCGTGCTTGCGAATACGGAAGAAATATATACATATAGCATCGACAGTCAATACTTTGTAAAACTTGAAAGCCAGTGCAAATCATTTAGTTACCTTAATATTTAGTGTAAAGTTTTAAATATCAGGTAGTAATGTGGATTTAGAAGCCATGCACACTTTTATAAATAACCACATTTTTGCTGATCCTGAGATCATTATGGTGTGATATAACTTTCATTTTCATGACACAATGCTTCAGTATTTGCCAAGGCATAAAAGAATTTACACATTTATCAATACTTTCAACAATTCACTATAAGGACAGGCAGGCAAACCAAGTTATGCGATGCTATTTATAATTGGGATATTTGTCCTTTACGTCGACTTTCCACGTTTCCTGTGATATGCTCTTTCTCAAATTTTGTTAGAATCTTTTTGAATTTATTGCTCATTCTTGTAGATAATATAGATTTTTCTCTTACCACGCTACGCGCAATTCGAAAGCTTTGTCGGTGGAATTTTTCTTTGACCGCTTTTTCAATGAAAACATGTTTGAATGACAACAAAAATAGCAAAGATTGATTTGAACAAAAATCTCAATTATTTTTCGAATTATACACCAAGACTGGATCTGTTTCGTACCTTTACCGATTCTACACGATTTTATTCAATAAGAATATTATTGAACACAATGACGATTAATTTGAACACATAAATAAAATAATATTTATTAAAAAGTGCAAAATTATTGGACACCTTTATTTTCTACACATAAATTAATTAGAATCTAATTGAAACGAATATTCTACATATCACATTGTACACTTTAATTTTTTTTTACTCATTGGACACATTAATTATTGAATACGTATTATTATACACGAGCAAACTACTATTCTACATAAATAATGCTTTGAAAGATTGTACGTAAATTAATTCTACACATAATTAATTTATTTGCCAGAATTGTGATTCAAAATTTCTACTTATGATGCTTTTTGTTAATTAATAAAAATAATGTTCTACACGTAAACGATTTTCATTTTACTTTTTAAATTTACATTTTAAATACATTTAAATATTAATGAATAATATTGTACGCGAGATCTATTTTTTTAACGCATTACTTTTAACGATCGCATAATTTTTAATAAGTAAAAAGTATTTAAAGTTAAAACTTAATTTTTGTTAGTCTATCTTACGTAGAAAAATCGCTAACTAATTTGCTAAATTTATCTCTTGCTCCTATCTAATAAATAGATATCATGGAAATAATTTGAAATTGTGTATTTTTTAAAACATACTTTTTAAAACATTTGTTTAATTAATATGTAAGAAAAGCCACGTATACAATAACATTCCATTAAGTAACATCACTTGGAATAAACTAATTAAAAAATTCATTAATGATCAACGTAATCGGTCATTTAGAGTTCATTACCAGTCGGCGCTTTTGACATATAACCACGTGTACGTATGTATATGTTGTGACGCAGATTGGAAAGGCAGAGCAAACGTTTTCCACACGCCCTCAAAGCGTTAACCAATGATTGAGCGAAAAAACGTTCAGTCCTCCTTATAAACGCTAAGCGCGACGCATTAACATTTATTACCAAGAGATCCCAGTTAAAAGTCGCTAAAGGTGATAATTCTTTTATCTGCGCTGGCATATATGAGTGCAAGAGATTTAAAACGATACAAACTTACATTGCATGTGCCAACATCGCCATATGACGTTGTTCAGACGAATTTTGTCCTTCCATCGCAAGCGAATACCTTTAAAGCGATTCCATTTAGGCGACGTCAGTTTCTGTCTGGAACAAGTGAAAAATTTTTTGTTCTTGATATGCCACGGTTTTTTCGACTTATTTTACATAGCCAAAAATAATGAAACGCGCTCAATTTGCGTGAGTACATGCGTTGAATCACCATCGTGATAATTGCGGAATTAACTAAAATATTCGCAATCGGATTTTCGTGAATCTTATGTGATTAATAGTTTCAGTTTATTGTTTACGACAAATCGTTTGTTTCAGAGGTTGCGACCATCTAGGAAATATACTTGATTAATATTACGTTATCGCAAGCACTTGATATGCTCGCGCACAAATCATTTCCGTAATTTTCCGCAGAGCGTCAATTTATGATGGTAATAAGAAATATTAACAAGACTTTTCTTGACCTACGTAATAAAGCACTGATTATAATTTTCTCAGATATAAAATCCCGCTTTTTAATGATCATTTCACGGGATGTTGACATAAATTACTCTCTATTAATTATCAATCTTTGCAAACTTGTGTACAAACAGAGAACGTTATAATGCTTTTTTCGTTAATCGAAGTTCTGCTACTTGTACATATATTTCAGGACTATTCGCATAGATGACAGATGCATAACATTATAGACCAAAGAAACTATTTATTTGAAAAGAATCTTGCGGCTATTTATTTTTACATTTTTTAAACTGTCAAAATTATCAAACAAATAGAAAAATATTTCAAGAATAAGCTGGACAAATAAAAACAAACAGATAAGATTCAAGTGTATCATAAAATTGTTTAGCAAAATTTTTTAAAAGTTAAAGGGGAAAATAGACGATAAGCAATGAGAAAATATTTTGTAGCACTTTAATAGTATGCACAACTCACACATGAATTTTTCAATGATTTATATACATGTGCAGTTTTTCAGAATTAGGTAATGAACTAAATGAGAAACTATTTCTATTAGTAAAGTCAAAATGTTTTGTTTCCATATTTTAAACCATTGAATGTATTCAATTAAAAACTTGACGGACCACGTAATATTCAAAGTTAGCTTGAGGAAATTTTTGACGTTACAGTGATAAATTTACAGTTTTATTAAGGTTTCTCATCTTTGACCTAATATAAGCTTGTTGTTGTGAACTAACGAATTTTTAAAGAACGTACAATCTGACTAGATAGTTAAAAAAAGAGATTGTTCGTAATCGAGATGCTTTTTACTATATATATAGTACTTTGTCTCCATCATTTCAATACTTTGACTAATTATAAGAATTGACATAATGCTACTGTTTAGAAATAGCAAGAGTAGCTCCATGTATTGTTTTCTTTTTTTATAAAAGTATTGGTTCTAAAAATTGAAAATAGATTGTTTAAGATGCTACGTAAAAAATTAATGTTTTACAATCATAAACGACAAATATTGATAATAACTCTTTAAGAGCTTTCTTTTGTAACACTTTCATTCCCACAATTGATTCTTCTATATTTGTTTAATCCATAATCATTAATTAAATTTATTGTAAACAAATCGTTTGAAAAAATACAAAAACTGAGTTTATACAAGTCACAAGGAATAAGATGTTCTTATACTAACTTTTCTTTCATGTATTTTCACAATCGGAATCACAAATAGGTTAATTTATATTTATATATAAAAAAATTAGATAACATGTTAGCTGTACAATCAAGATTTCGGAACTTATAAGAGCAAAAACTTATTCCGACTATATAATGATAAAAAATGTCGATGGATATCTACATTAGAACGATTTGTACAATAACGAATCGCAAGAATAACTTGATTTGGATTTTAAAAATAATAAGATTAAGTTAGGCATAATACCATTTGCAAATCTATATTATTATGTATTAAAAGAAACTATAATAAATAATATCGACTCAGTCAGATTAAAAAATTATTCAACTTTATCGGAACTTTTTGTTGAGCTAAGAATACTTTCTTCGTTAAAAATTTTCATCAATTTCAGGAAAAAGCGTTGTTTCGTCTTGTGACATGATAAGCAAACGCGAGTATCAGATAAGAGGTGCTATTTGTCGTGCCATTAAAGGCGTAATTTTCATCTGTCTTACGATTATATTAATAACGTAAAAAATCTTTAATATTTATGATGCATAGAAGAAATTATCTTATTATATTATCTTATTATATTGTTTATAATCATAATCATCATCAGTAGAGCTATTTATTAGTTTCAATTGGTATCCATTTTACTAATTTTAATAGAATTGTAAAAGAGACTCAAAATATTTTACAAAACTCATCTATACTTTATTAAACTAAATATTACTGACAACTCTCAGTTTAAGCTATTTAACAATTAACTTTTATGATATTAACATGGTTCGTACGTTTTTCAAAATATTTACATAATAATTATTATTATTATACAATACAAATGATAATTTATAAAGTGTTCATATACATCATATTAAAAAAAATTACAAAAAACTGTTGTACATGACTTTATCTCCATTGGTTTAATTTACAATGATGTTATTGTCTGTATTTTTTACGACTAACGTTAGCTTGTTGGAATTGTTAAAATATATATATTCTACTCTTGTTTTTCAAATAGTAGCAATGATCAATCAATTACGTACTTCCTAGTCTGAATATTTTTTTTTTAAATGTTAAAAGCACAGAACGTTCATATGATCAATCGCCACCAAGTTTTATTTGGCTGCGACATGACTTCATAATGTTTCAGATCCGCATTTGCTATCTTTTCAATAAATACACACCTCCAGAATATGAGCGTAATATTTTAAGTCACAGTGTTTGAACAACACGCCTCCAACGGTCAATCGAGGTTTATAATTTTCGGTTATCAGAAATGGCATTGTAAAGAAAAATGAAGTTGAAGCTGAATCGAAGCACGACAGACTGGCAATGAATGATTCACGTATGAATAGTACTCCGAGTGTTGTAAAATAAATGAGTTGATAATATATAATAGCGCTGTTGTAAAACAAACCTAGGTCGAATCGCTTTATTGAGAAATTGTCAGAACGTATTTGACGCGAAACAAATCCTCCGTTCGATAGCGCCGAAAACACTTCTTTCGCTCGAACGATTATCAAGCGAACTCGATGATAGCCTTGGAATTGTCGTGTGCGTAACGCACGTGCGTCTTGCTGTTGATATTAGACGCGTACAATTCATGCGCGGCGTCATTGTGGCGTCTTCAGCCGTAAAATCAATATTTAATAATGGACACAAGTTTTTCGTGGATAATAATCTTTTCGTCTTTCATAGCAAGTACATTTACTCGGCGGCAGCGATTTCATCACGGCATTAGTTAAACCCAATTGAAGAATATAAATAACGAGACAGGCGAAGATTAGCTCGAGACAATCTTGCACGGGGCAGTGCGTAGAGCTAGTTTCGAGCTGCAATCGGTACTCTCGAATGGCCTCAAATAATTAGTAGACTTGAAACGAGCGTAAATACGTGCATGGTGAAGGGGCTGATTGGTGTGGGATAGATCAACGATTACGTTAACAGCGGTGCAACGCAGTCACGTTCCGTTGAAGACTGTGCGAGCATTCCAATGAATAATAACATTATCATAATCCAGTAAGAATGGATACGATTGAATAAACACGCAATTACTTAAACGCGAATAATTTTCCATATAAATAGTTCTATGAATAGAGCTACGCAGATATTCAGCATAAAGAAATATGATATCAACAAAAATAATCACGGATCGCCATAATTCCTAATATTGGCTGACCATTGGGTCAACCTTATAATTACGCGGATTCAACAAACTATAAAAAAAATATCTTAAAACTGGAACGACAAGGCAAGCCCACGATGAATCAGTATTTATTTTTCTGTTTGAAATGTCACGTCGCGTCGCAAGCTAATTTTTCTCGACGAAGTAGCAGTGGGTCTGTTTTTCTGTCATCGGAAAGCTTAGAAGTCGAGAAGCCCGGAGGCTCACCATTGTGCTCGAATACGAGAGGGAGGGGGGATTGCGGCTTTTAATTGTGGTGTTGCTGAGCGACTCTACTCTAGACCTAGAAGGCCTTTTCACTTTCATTAATTCAATTGGTTCTTATGAAGCCAGGCGACAGTTCTGAGCAATCAACGCTCGCAATGTGCAAACAATCCCAGTTCACGCGCGATTGCAAGTGTCCGATGGAACACATCGGACTAAACTTTATTTTTTTAACAAAAAAAAAAAAAAAGAAATTAAAATTAAAAATGACAAACGAGCGGCAAAGGAAAAGCGGCGATTGCAGTGCAAAAGGCATCGATTAATAATATCAGTATTGGAGAGTATGTCATCAGACATTATTGCTAACTCATCTGTACAAGAAACAAGAGAGCTTGTGGAGAAAAGCGCAATGCTTCCCTTATCTGCCAGACGATAAGGATGTTTGAATAAGTTAATTGATATAGTATTGCGATTTGTCGTTTTGACTTTGTAACGTGAGAACGAACCAATTGTTGCATTCGAAATAAATTTAAATTTTTCCCAACTGACGTGTTTGGACGAAAGTCACGTTACTCGATGAAGTATGAACATAAATGATTGTCGTTTTTGCAATTCAGTATCATTTAGTTCAGTTCTTCAAGATTAAAGTACTTTTTTAAAATAGAAATATTTATAAAATGATGCGTTTTATCGGATTATAGATTGCAAATGCTTTTACAATTTCAAATCTACGATGGGTCATCGATTTATTTCTGACGAAGTTTATGATTAAATAATAATTATTTAATTAAATCAACATAATTACTGTGACGTATGTTTAAACACATCAGAAAATTTATCATCGGTAAGCATGTTTATTTACCAAACTTATAGCTTATTGAGTTCGTTTCAGAATTCGCTAACTTTGTACAATGAAAAAGCAATAAGCCGACAATATTCATTTAGTTATTTTAGAGAATGGTATAAATTTTAGAGTAATATAGCTGTGCTATTAAGATCGGAATCATCATCCACAGGTAATATTATTCAATAGCAATATTAGCAGCAGATGATTTGAATATTGTTTGACAGAAGGAAGGCTGTATTGAAGGCAAGCTATCTATTGATAAGTAAGTAAACGGGTTGCTGCTCACCTGTAGGCCAGCGACATGCACTGGAAGAGTTTGTTGAGAGAAGTTTCGATACTAAGTTGTTGTGCGCTCTTGTCAACGGCGTTGGAACTGGAGACAAATCGCTCGAGAGAGAAGCCGACGGGTGCTATGATGGCGAGTCGAGCGGCTTCCTCTTCGGGCACCGGCACCGCAAGCTCATCTTCGTCGTCTTGTGCTTCGGCCTCGAAATCCGAGACCATGAAGTGACCCGAGTGAATGGTCTCGCGCGAATCACGACTTTCGTGCTTCACCACTTGGTGCGATGCCGTTGCCGCCCCAACTCCAGCCGTCGCCGACATCGGCATGCTTTTGCGATACATTAGCTCGGCTTGCATTGCTCTTCGCTTTTTCAGGCTGCAACATCCAAATCAACGATCGGTTATTCACACTACAGCCGTTTACTTTAGACTTTTACTATTAATAATATTTATTTTTATCACATTGTTCAATGTGTTTTGCTAACAAAGTCTAAACGGCAGTCAATTCGTTCTCCATTTCTCACACTGAACCCCACGTGCGAAAAATAAGTAAGACAATCTTTTGTTATTACCGCTTACACCGAACAAGTAAAAGTTTAGTAATTTTTAGCAAATTTCCCGTGACACTTTTCCAGCGCAATGTAAAAGCAATACATCGTCGAAGCCGAAATTCCAGCTCAACACTGTTGCGCCATACGAACAATCGATCGTATGCATTGGGCGCAATTAGTTGGAAAAAAATTCTTTTGAAACTTTCAGCGGTGTTTAAGCATCTGATCTGATACATGATTTTTCCTTCGATACGAAAGAAATTGATCTCGTCGATGATTCATCGGAAACGTAGAAGTGAAATTTCGTACAATCACACGCTTGCAGTAACATGGCAAATGCAAAAACAAAACAAAAACAAAACAAACAAAATAAACAAAATAAAAGAAAGAGAAAATTGATAAACAGTAATCTTCTTATATCCACAATTGGATGGATGCTATCGAACTGGACTGGCATAACGAGTAATCGTTTTGTATTAAAAATTAAATACACACACGAGACTTTATTCAATGCAATCGTCGCGCTTTATCTCCGGAATAGCCCATAACAAACAGAGGAAGGCGAAAAGAAAATGATGCCAAACGCCTAGTATCACGCATTTAATGCACAACACAATTGTTATATTTTGAAAACATCGTTATCAGGAACAAATAAAAAAAAGGTATTTTTGAGAACGAACCCACGTGCACAACCCAGTTAAAAGTTGCAGCAGTAGTAGCAGCAGCAGCAGCAGCAGCAGCAGCAGCAGCAGAGAGCTACCTAAGCCCATCATTATCAGAGGTATTTTTCGTTGTTATCTGAGAATGAGGAGGGGGGTGGAAGGAGGTCGCCTGATGAAATAGTTTGAATTTCGTGAGAGCTTCGAGTTCAACATCACGCATGATCGTATAATGCGTGTGTGCGCGTATGGAGTCATCTATTATAAGACTGATGTGACCGATTATTTGGCATAGGTCAAGGCTACCTTCGACGTGGCTATAAAATTCTTATACGTGCGCGCGCGTGTTTGTATTGCTTCCGAAAAAATATGCTTGACGCTATATATAATTTTCAGCGCACGTTTTTCTCTTCAAACATCTCGTAAAAGTGCGAATAGTTATTTCACAATGCCCGATAAAGATTATAAAAATTCAAATCCGTTTCGGCTACAGGAAAATTTCGTGTATCTAGAAGTCACGTGTTATCTATTGATATCAGCTTAATGAGCTGGCGTTTCGTATTCGTAATCGCGCGCTAGCTACACACATAAGTAAGTAGGATGATTCTTTTTTTTCGCTCGCTCGCGTATTAGCACGCCAACTTTATCCCGAGATGTTGTTTATTCAGCGATTCATCCTGCTTTTCATGTCAGACGGAGAGCGTGAATTGACGAACGAAGTGTCGGAGAGCTTGCAAGCATTACCTTCGTTTGTTCTTGATTCAGCAGATCTAGATGGAGTGCGATCGTCAGCTGATTGCTGCTGCGACGTGGGCTCAGAAAGTCAGATTGATATCATTTCTATTGGGTTGTCAAAGCCGCGCGCGAGAGCTTGTTTGCCAAGCCGAGTCGACGAGCGCGAAAATACGTCGATAGTGCAATGACACGTGCATCCGATGCATGAGAACTGCGAGCTTCATTCAAAGCTCTAATCAATGGGAATCCGTAGCTGCTACTGACGCAATCATGATTTTTCTTCGCTATGTATACATAAGCGCCTCTAGTTTCAGATGGCTGGCTTCGCTCGTATTGTGAATAACAAAAATTACGAAATAGTGAACAGCACACGCGCTTTTGAATACATTACAACTCACTGACCACAAGAAAACTTTTGTTTTCATGGTTCAATTTGAATATCCTGCCTTCAAAAAACCAGGACGTACTTTTCAATACACGCCTTGGCGTTACAATTAAACAGATAGATCGTTGTGACCCTCGTAGCTATTTGAGCAGCTGCCATTGATTACGAAAAGATAAACTTCATTGTATTTTTTCCAATCCGCCAAAACTGATTTGGGGCGTTGTTGCTGCGTCTCGCACGCATTCTCACGATTCGACATCGTCGTAATCTGGCTGCGACGCTGTTCGTCTCATATACGCCCAGCGACTGTCATCGCGCACTTATGCAACTCGCATATTATATTCGAAGAGAGCTAAAGTCCAACACCGCTTGCATGATGGAAAACACCTTATCGTCCCCCTGTTTTTTTTTCGATCCGCTACTGTTGGTTTTCTCACATCAAGGGTGTCTAGAATGAGATAATTATTGTTGTTCTCCACTGTGTTACAAAAATTTCAAACGAGCTAGTAACTGCGAAATTTTATCACCGCGCGCTTCGAGTTCGCCCGTGTGGCTTTCCTTTGTCTTATCAGTTACCGTGCAGCATAATAGAAGTGCAAGCGTTTCGAAAAAATTTTGCGCGCCTGTAAACATGATTCATCGGCAAACAAAGCTGCAATACAACAGCAACAACGTGAAAAACCGTGTGTGTAGCTATGTGTTGTTTTCGTGGCTCAGTTTTTTTATAACAGAAAGTGCGAGTGTGGGCAGCATTCGAAAATATCGTTTATGTGATCGAAATGATATACGAGCGCGGTCCGTCACGTTTTGGTGTAGCGTCTATCCAAGGCTTGTGTCCTCACAAAGTTGTTACGTTGCAACATCAACTGTAAAAAATTTGTGGTTTTGGATACACTTGAACTATCGGCTGTACAACTACATTCGGATTAAAGTATTTTTTTCACTATTCCAAATAAAGTAATGTACGAAGGTACTCTTACAACTGAAGAACGTCGGTAACAAATAATTGATAACACTGTAGAAATTATTAAGTTGCAGAAACTTGTTTAGAGTTGCAATCTCGTATAAAATAATAACTATATAAACGTTTATAAATTAATTGGCTATTACGCGAAGGCTGCCATCTTATAAAAATAAACACAAGAAACAGGCGAGATTCTTCGTTAGTGAAAAACAAAAAAAATGATAGTAATAAAATCACAATAGCATATAAGTTTTGACAGAACCATAACTATTATACGAGATAAACACAGCGAATAATAATAACAGCTGGTTTTCATGAGCTGTATCTCCTCGCATGAAATATTTGTCTTTCTCGAATTCCTACTACTACTAATACTACTACGACTATTATTACTACTACTATATTACTGCTGCTACTACTACTTTACTACTACTCTATTATTACTATTACTATTACTATTACTACTGCTACTACTGGTGCTACTGCTACTACTGGTGCTACTGTTACTACTACTACTATTATACGCGCGCGCACTTTCTCTCGTGGTGTGGCTGAACCATAACAAACTGCAGCAACGCACGCCCATGTAAATTAAAGTGCACGTTTCCTACGATTATTGATCGTAATGAAAAATTCGGCACATTGATGGTCAAAGCCACCAAATAAACACATTCAAAACGTAAATAAAACTCATGCGTCAAAAAAAAAAATTTCAAGAACTTACCACACGGACTCGTTCACACATGTAAACAGTCGGATCAGTCCCGATCGCCGAGATCCAATCACTCGAGTGATCGAGAGAAAAGAATGAACACAGCCTAGTGATGATGGTGTCGATTATCAGTTTCGGTGAACAACACACAGAACTTCCAGTTCGACACTTGTCTTCTCTTTCTCGAGGAACGGGGTACGTATTTTTGTAGGTTATATCAATTATCTTGCGCGCGCGACAGTGTAAGAGGTAGCGCGCACAATCCTACTATCTTCGTCAGACTTACTACTACTCTACTATTGGTGTACTGCACGAGTCGAATAGTAAAGCTCTTCTGACACACAGGTCAAGATGGAGCAGAGGAGTAATGTGGTCAAAGGTGAAGTACTAAGTCAAGCCGGAAAGTTGTCTAGGCTAAACGTGAACTTTTGGCGAACGCGCTCCTCGTTCACGCGAGCACTGCTGTCACCCGCCATTTGCCAGCTCTGGTGCGCGGGATGCGTAAAATGCTGTTGCTGTTAGCTCTCTTGTGCCTCCACCATTACCTCGGTGCACATACTATCTTTTCCGAGCAAGACAGAGACGGAGCGAGCGAGAGAACTCGGCTATGCTAAGCTTCAAAGCTTGGGCTCGCACTCACCGATTTTCAGCTCCGCAACGACCAACACGCGACAGTACGCACACGCTGCGCCCTCACGCGACGTGATAATAATGCCCGAACGTTGGTGTTTCAGTGTTTGCCTCTCGACTCCCATCAGTGTATGTAACGATTAGCGTGTGTTCGTGGCTCATACTTGTTTTTCTCGTTTCATACGTGTGTCGTGTACGCATGTATTTGTGTACTCTCTTGCGTCGTTCCACGTTCTTCCCCACCCCCGCGCCTACGATTTCTGACCGTCGTCAAAACGGACAAGTTTAGTGACAAGCATTTTTTCTCGGTACTATTGGCGGGAACTTTCTCGTAATAGATACACATACGTACATGTTATTAAGTTCAATTTACAAATGAACAGCAATAATTATTCGATCGTAATTAAAGGCACGAATTAAGATGAAATAATGAATAATTCAATAGTAAATTTTAGAATATATATTTTTTCATTGTATGATTTATTTCTTGGGAACCTTCAAGACTTGAGAATAATCATACTTGAATGATTAAACTATCAATGAAGAATAATTTTTTGCATTGAAATTATTTAAATTCTACATTTCACATGTATATCTAGAAGGCGTATAAAAAAGTTTTCTAACAGGTAACGATACTTCATTTTGTGATCAACAGGTCTTCAAAATTCTTGATCCCAACCAGAAAATTCAGCTTCTGGATTTTCTCTTTCAGGCAAAAACCTCTCGAAATACTTCGTATCTAAATAATTTCGTAACTGAAATGACGATGCAATATATGTGACATTAATTAATTTTATTAAAAATTTAGACGTATACTATAGTAATAAAAATCCACTGAATATTTTATGTTAAAAATATTACCTTAGGTATCACAGGAGACATCATAGTTAGGTTTTGCAAAGCTTCCCAATCAAACGGTCCAAACCATCTGTATTATAAAAAAATAACCAATTAAAAAAAGGTACTGTAATTGTAAGAAAGTTTTATCAAAGATCTAACGGAAAATTTGAGAAATTACTTGTGCGAACGAATATCTCCAATGCCTCCTTTCAAGTTTCCAAGCCTTTCCATCGGATCTGTGCGGAGCAAGGCCCGAATGAGATTCTCTGCGTGCTTTTTCAGATTTCCATAAATTCCAATGGTATCCATGCCTTTGATAATTTTACTATACAACGATAGGAGATCTGAATCTTGAAAAGGCGGACGAGCTAAAAGTAACTCGTGAAGTACAATACCAAGTGACCAATAATCAACTGCTCTGAACATTCAAAAATAACAACAAAACTTTAAGTTCAGGTGGTAATATTTGATTGCTTGATATGATTCTTAAAATACCTGTCGTAAGGTTTATTAAAGATGATTTCCGGTGCTATATATTCCGGAGTGCCTACAAAACTCCTTGTTCTTTCCAAACCTATAATTTTGCTAGATCCAAAGTCCGTCTGCAAAAAATTGTTAATAAAAAATAAGTGCGATCACTGGATCAGTGGTGAAAACGCACGACTAGATTAGAATATTTTAGAAGGTAACAAATACAAAGAAATGTCACTAAAATAGAGAAAAGAATGGAAACTAACGAGCTTGACATATCCACTGTTATCAATCATAATGTTATCTGGTTTGAGGTCCCGGCACACTATCCCATAACGATGTAGATAAGCAATCGCCTCGACGACGCATGCTATGACGAATTTTGCTGACGTATTGTCGAACGCTCCGTTCTTCGCGATGTAAGTGCATAGATCACCTCCCAAGCATGCTTCCATTAAGAAGTACACGTACTTGTTATCTTTGAAGGTTCGATGCAACCTAGCGATAAGTATCTAATTATATTTATTTAATAATTTTTTTAAAATAAGACAAACCATTTTAAAAGTTCCAATTGTAAGCAATTTCATGCCATTTCAGCCACGGAGGTTATTATATTTAAGTGTAAACCATTGTATTCTCTTACTTGCAAATGAACGGTGAGTTGCAGAACTTCATGATTTTCTTCTCGTTGATAATGTAGTCTTCGCATTCCCACTGTACGGCTTTGATTTTCTTAATTTTTTTGCGCGCAAAACTCTTGTCTGGAATTGATTTGATCGTAACAAGCTCCACCTTACCAAATCCACCAACTCCGATAGTATCTTTGACTTCGGTGTCGTTTAATGATAGACTAGCATATTGTTCTTCCCACTCTGAACTACGCGAATCCAAAGTATTGATTATAAAGTCAATGATCGATTTGTCTTTTCTCAAAAGTTCCAAACTCCCGAGGCAACGCAGTAGTTCACTGTCAGTTACAAACAGTAATGTGAATTCAACACTAACTAGCGTCATATGAATGCCTGGTACTTTGCAAAAGTAATTTTTCGACACTCCGTGCGCAAAGTGCGTCTTTCCCGCATGTTCGACAGAAAACGTGCGTTGGAAATCGCACTTTCCACGTGTCGTAACAAAAAATACGGTACGGCACATGTTCGGGAAAGAGTTTCTCGTCTCGTGTACCTTTCCATCCTCGCTTCGCTCGGGTGTAAACGTCATACGAGACAAGAATCTACTTTTCCGCACTTGTATCGTAATGTACTATTACCTGGTGTCAATACTGAAACATTCAACTCCACTATTCATAGCTACTGCACTCAGCTCATAAACACTTTGTTGGTCATTGGAAAAAGCTTCTTTTCCAAAATAATCTCCTTTTCTAAGAATACCAATGCTTTCCTCCTCATCCTGTCGTTTACACTTAGTTAATCGCACAGAACCTCCGTTAATGATGTAAAATTTCGTTGCCTTTTTCCCCTGCCTAATGATTTGCGCGTTGCTTTGAAAAAATTCCTGAGAAAATTACATATTATTTGATAACCTGTTATTTTTTGAAATACTTGTTCGGGGCAATCGCACTTACAACTTGGATCAGTTTGCTGACTTTGACTAATACATGATTAGGAATAGTTCTAAATAAGCTAAGACGTCGAAGACATTCGATGGTATCACTCGTCGTTGATTCGTCTTCCCTTGCTACAACCGCTTGAAAAGCACTTCGATCTAGAGCCCAAACTTGTCCTCCACGTTTCACTGCAAAACATTCTTATTGAATTCACTCTACTAATAGAATAAAAATAATTTAAAAAATATACAATTCGACAAACCGTCTACAGATCGTAGTCTATTTGTGTTATACAATAAAGCTAATTCACCAAATGCTACACCAGGTCCAAAGCTACTTTCATAAGTTGGTCCTTGATAGACCTCGAATATTCCTTTTTCGGAAACATACAAATGATAACCTGCGTATGCCAATAGATATTGCTCATCAATAACGTGTATTTTTACTTTGAAATTGAATATTTAAAAATTAGGCTGTTAAATTTTTTTATCCAATTAGACATACAATTTAATTATAATAATAAAAGCTCTATCAACTATTTCGTTTAGATTTATATTCCGGAACTTTGAATTTTTCTCATCATAGTTTTACATTACCTATATCACCCTCTTGAATAAGACGAGTATTCGGTGCAATTTCTTTCAAGTACATGGCGGATACAAAAGCGTCAATGTGAGCATCGTCAAAATTCTGTAGAAACTCATTCTTGCAAATTGCATCTTTGATTTTCTTTCTGGCACTGCAATTAATTCGTTAAGAAATCGCTAGTTTAGAAAAATTTCATCGTAAGAGCTTGTAAACAATTCAGACTGAAATCTAAATAATGTATTTGAAAATATCGCATCAAAATAATATGATGAAATTTAATTTGAAGATTGCTAATTGGAATAATTTGAAGCACGTAGGCTGCTCACGTTAAAGTCTTAAAGTATATTGGCGGTGGTGACGAATTGTTGTAATCCGCTGCAGCAGGTACGTTTATAATTTTACGTTTTCGAACACGAGAAAGCCGACGATAAACTTGTTCAGTTGACTTATATTCTTGAGGTTCAGTTAGATCGAGACTTACGTGGGTAAACTTTTTACAAAAGAGAAACTTCATTTCTTTGATTAATTCAGCATTACGTATTGTTTCTATTGTCGATTACGCGATATCATTTTTTTTTTCGCGTTCGCGAACGATGGAAATTGAAAGAAAAATGAACTCCGAATGTAAAAGCACTTCACGGACTGCGATGAGTCGCCGCTGATTATTTACTTTTTATGAAGCCTTTTTCGAGATAGTACGCGAATGTATTAGCTTCGCATCACTGGCAACTTTTCTACGTAATCGTCATTTTGATTATCGATATGCTTTCTGAATTATATATTGTCACTACACTGCTTCGCGTGGTGGTCTCCAGAAAGGAAACTGATCGATCGGTCGTTGAGCATTCCGTCAAAAGCTTTTTATCTTATCTATACCGTGAAGTCATTAATTATATCATAGATGCAGGCATGGCATAAACCTAAGATACCTTTGTACTAAGAAACTTTTTATTTATGTTTAATAAGCAATTTTTAGAGTTTAGCAGTTTTGCAAAATATCAAGTTTTTTTCATATACATTAGATTCTAATTATTCATCTGAATTGCTTCAAAATTTTATAATTGAATTACATTAAAGTCAGGATTCGTGAATTACTGCAAGTAGCATTATTCTTATTTATATCAAAGCATTATTTCAGTCTTCCAATATGTCAACAAGTCGACTCATCTTATCAAATCGTAATATCAAAAATCTAGGCCAGCGGTAGGCAGTCCATCATTGTTTATCACAGGTGGGTGTACTTCGCTGTTTCGATCTTTTTCTCACTGCTCAATCAGCGCCAATTATTATTCTTGAAATATTCTTTGAGTCATTAAATCTTTCTCATGGCGAAGTTTGCTAAACCATGCAATGATCCTTACTTACATGTTATCTGTCCATTATTTCAGTTGCCGAATGTAAGGTTACCTTCAGGCTCATTATAACATATAACAATACTTGCTACAATATACCTTATGAGGAACTGTTTAAAACTCACAGGAAAAACATTGCAACATGACTTTTGTACATGTTAATGTGCCAAATCAGAATTCTTGATCTATAAATATGTTGCAATGTCTACAGCAATATCATTTGTTGGTGATTAGAAAAGATGATTGCTCAATAGAACATCAAACAAAAACAAAAGAATCCATACTTGAGATTGCTATGGAAAATTTTATGTACATTGAATTGTAGAATAACTGTTTCCGATTGGTAAATTAAATTTCAACAAGTTAGTTTTCGATTTTTTTTATTATTGTTTAACATTAAAAATACTTACATTATAAAAGATTCCAACTACAGAAATTTGTAAATCAAAATCCCAAATTCTATGACAATGTACAATATACAAATTTTTATAGAAGAGGAATAATGCACGTACTTAAGTACATCACTTTTATTATTTTGATAACGTTTTTGTATTGCTAAGATTTACACGATTGATAAATTCTTAAAACATATTTCAAACAAGATAACAATCATTATTCTAATGAAAATCGAAACAAGACTATTTTAATTTTTGTGAAAAACTGTTAAATAAATTATGAAATCAAATTTAATTCTATAATCTTCATTCTTTCGCATTTTCACCTTAAGTGAAGTGATAACCGAAATGAAAATCCACTACGTTCAAATTAATACTCTGTGAAACAACATTATTTTTATTGTAGTTTTAATAACAACTTTATAGTAACAATACTAGAACTCTGCAATCATACAATTAGATTTTTATAAGATGTAACTCAATACCCGACGTGAATATTGTATTTCACTGGCTATTGGTCTTTAAAAAAATATATATTATCATTTATATATTATTTTTTGTTTACTATATAATCACATAATTCATTTATGTACAATGCAGTTGCAATAAAACCGCGATAAAGATGACGCATGAATCATGTTAATAACGTCAATATTTGTTTGGACTTTTGTGCTTATATCTACGATTACCTAAATTTATTTTAGAATTACATCAGAATATGAAGATGAATTCAATTTCTTAAAAGATTATTTATCAATACACATTAACTTTAAGTGAAATCTTTTAATTCATAAACTACTACAATAATATATTGAAATGGTTATTGTGCATGGACCAAGCGTTGTTTGAATGCAATACTTTAAATAAACAAAAAGTTATCAGTAAAATATCCGATAAATTATTGCGCTTTCAGTTTTGATACGTGTTCAAAAGAATAAAAAATAAATGTGAAATGATCAATTTCAGAAAATAGAATCATTAGGTCCATGGGCTTTTAAATTTTTTTTTATCACGTTTATACTATTAACGGACGTATTTAGTGTTATGATTATATGCTAAAGAAGTGAGTAAGAAGAAAAGAGGAAGAAAAGAAAAATAAAAACAGAATGTGGAAAAGTTCGCCTTGCACTTTATTATTTCTCAAATGTAACATTAATTTTTCATGGTCAATAGATTTTATTAGATAATAAAAATAATGAAGATCAATAGTAATCGGTTCGATTAATATATATAAAAATATCGAGTTGGAGAGACCTAAATAAAATATGTATCAGGGCTTGAATAGTAAAAATGACTACTTGAAAAATATGTAATAAATTGGTATTATCCAATAAACGAAAAAAAGAAAAGAAAAAGAGAGAGCAAAGGGGGGAATTAAAAGGAATTATTTTGAAGTAAATCGAACAAGTTCGGAGAGGATATTAATTTTATAGGTAAAGGTGAATCATTGCAGGTAATGTTACCCAGATAGTTAAATAGAACAAAAATGGATTAGTGTGATAAGAGGTTTTTGAACTGTTAAGTACACCCGCAATACGGGGGATTCCATACTTGTTAGTCTGGAGAAAAAGTTATTTATACATCGTATTTATATGTTGATATGTACAATTATTCCAACTACTGATAAAAGCCAATGAAAAGTGTATCCCTTAAAAATTTTTCTATATATAAACATTAACTCGTTTAATGTACGAAGTATTAAAAATGATTTGACTGTCATGCGTCTTATTTATTTGGCAAAGATAAATAGACTATATAAAAGGGTATATGGATTAGAATTTGTTAAAATTGATTACTTTCTTGTTTTATCCTTTTCTGAAAAATCATCGACGGTTAGGTGTGAGTCTCGCTGTTCGGGTATATAGCAGCCACGGGTCGTTATACGATTGATAACAGTAGCTTTAGTCACGTAACTCTCTCTCTCTCTCTTTCTCTATCTATAATCGTAGCCGCGGCTCCGGAGGTGCGAGGCCCTCAAAGTTTGTCTCTCTGTCTCTGATCGGCGCGTTATTCGTTCGTGATTGGTTCGGTTTTGCTTTGCTTTAGCTCCACTGGTGCACCTCGTCGCCCACTGCAACAACAATTAGACGGGAGTCAGATTGGCAGAGGCGAGCTCGCCAAGGGACACACATCTACTTGGCCTGGGGAAGGTACTGGGTCGCAAGCACATCGACAGAGGATAGGCGCTATTGTCTTCTCTGCTTCCATTCGTTCGCGCACTGCAACTCCGTAATCCTTAGGGCTTGCTCAGCTACTTTTGCTTTGCACCTTAGAAGGGCACACCAACGTGTCTCGACATAAGGACACTTTGCAGGGCCACACCTACACTTGAGCATCATTTAGGAAATTTACCTTGGTAAAAGGCCTCACTGAGGGAGTTCGAAAGTTAATTCTATTTTCTTTCGTTTTTTCGTCCGTATATTTTTACTCTCACTTATTTATTTACACAGTTTAAAAATCAAACTGATGCTTTACAATGTTTTCTGCTATTATCGCTAAAGTTCTTCACAGTCCAATGTTTTGCCAAATATTTTTTGCGTGTTCGATGTTCTCGTGGATATACTTTTCAAAACGTTTTCTCATCCAAAGAGTATAAACAAAAGAGCTATATACTCTAGCCTCGCACATATATATATATGTATATATATATGTGTGTAACTATTTTACATGATTAAAACATTAAGTCGCACGCCGACTTGTTCTCTATTTATAGTATGCTCGCGGAGCGTCGAAAAAAAACAACAGATCCTAGTCGCGAACGTATTTTCTACGTTTTTCTCATCCGAACTTACGAGATATTTTTTTTTGAAAAAAGAAAGAAAGAAAGTATCGCGATCAAAAAACAAGGCCGCGTTGCCTACAAGCAGTGCCTTTTAAAATATGGACACCGCAAACATAAAAATTTCCAACAAAACAACAATCACTGATATATAATAGTCAATGAGGCCTTTTTCCCTAAAGTTCGTGTGTGCGTTGGAAACTTCAGTTCTACAAGGCACTTTTTTGGCATACCTATCGCGAATATATATTGAAACCAATCGTCATCAATATCAACCAAAGAAAAAAATAATAATAATAATTGTCCCGTGCACTGCGAGGGTTCGCAGATCAAACACAATCCGAGTCCCGAGTTCGAGGCGAACTTACCCGGCAAATTTCCCAACAATGTCATATTTTACATATATCTATATTACGTTCGCCGCTAAGCTCGCCATTCGACACACAAAAAAATGATAATGTTGAAAGCTCGGGGACTCTTTCTTCATCTACCTCTCTCTCACGCACACACACGTATACTCTCTTTCTCTCTCGCTCCCAGTGCACAGCCTATTTGTAAGGATTGGGTACAAAAGAAAAAAGTCAATAAAACGAGGGGGAGGGGTTTTCGGGGCGGGAGGGACTAGGCTACTAGAATTGACGAGCGAGCAGCATTGCTCTCGCACATCTCAATCTCTCGCTCATTCTCCCGTCATTCTCGCAGTCGTCGCAATCGTCTCATTTCACACACGTGCACAATTTTTTTTATCTTTTCTTTTGCCTCGAGCGTGTATCTCGTTCTCTCTCTTTTGCTTTATTATTAGGTTTTTTCTTATTCTCTGCGCAGCTTCTGCCTCAATAAATTATTTTTGCTTTTGATTTTTGTCGAGTCGGAGTAGGATTGGGACACCGACGCTTGGGCTGCTTCCTTTACTGCATCGGCTTCACTTGGGCTGGCACTGAAACCACACAGAACAACCAGGGTTTACACTACTACTCGGTAGGCCGACTGGCTTTGGCCTTAGATTTGAGGCAGCGGCTGCAAGTCCAGAAGCCCAGTAGCAGCGGCATCAGCAGAAGCGCAGAGAAAAGGAGAAGAGAGCGAGATGAAGTAAGGGAGAAAGAACGAGTTTAGTTCAGATTTCATTGCTACGCGTGCTAAGGAAGTGTAAAGCCATGCGGTCATTTGCTATTAGTCGGTCATTCTTTTCATAACCGATCATATCCGTTGACGCAGGTGCATTTTTTCAATTTCGATTGCTTTGACGTTATAAAAATTTTTCCCACAAAAATCGCTATCTTATCAGCACAAAGTTTTTTATGTTTAAGGAAGTACGTCCACTCTTATCAAAGTAATACCATAAATTGCACGCTGAGTACAATATTATATTGTGCACAAAAACGCTTTCAGGACTGCAGACAAAAACCAGAAGAAACTTATTCAATTTTTCAAAACAAAAAGTAGATAAGCTCAAAATCGAAAACTCAGCGTAAATGTTAGTATTGAAGCGATACTTTCTTGTTCAGTACAGGAGAGAGCAAAAGTTTTCAGGCGCAGGCTAAAACAAGTTTTTTACAAGCTAGAAGATAAAAGATTCAGATCAAAGTAGCTAGGCTATGTTCTCTCTGTTGTAAAGTTTCACACTCGCAAGCAGCAAGTAACGTCGTATTTTATATATCCTTATATTTTCTTTCGCTTCGGAAAATATGAAAATTTATAGCCTCGTTTTCACACTGATGATAATCATGAAAATGAGATGAAGGTATGTTGACAAGTTGATTTATATTTTATGCTCTGCTTTAGATTTTTTCTTGGACGATCTTGAAAAAAAAACTGTGGCACAAGTAGATAATTTACATCAGGATCTTATCGTTTGTGACATACTATACCTTTGATAAATTTTGATCAAGTACACCAATTGATTCTATAGTTAGAAAAGTAATTTGTTGCACAATGATTATTGATCAAACCACTCAGCAGGCAAGGATTAGGTGAAAGAAAAATAGCTTTGTGAAGTCCAAGATCGATGAAGGTACAATTATAGAACAATAAGGTAACAGTTTTTGGACGTTATAGAGTTGTTCATTCCGGGTCCTGTATGGCGAGACACTCAGATGCGTTGTCTACAGTTCAAGAGGGACCATGCCCAAAAGTTTTTATACTTGAAAATGAATTTTTGATAATTTGACATAGAAATTTACAATATCTTGATGTAAATATAAAAAAGTAAGAAAAAAAATGAGAAAATTGAAGCATTGAATGTTATAATAACAACTTATAAATTTGAAAAATAAAGCAAAAATGATACTGAAAAAAGTAAAATCAAAGCAACAAAAATGTATGTATATAAACAGATGAAATAATGAGCGTGTACTTGAGAAACTTTATTGTCCAATACCCATTTGATTATAAAGTGCATATATGAGCTGATCAGTACAATTTATCTCGTATGTTTTGATAATGAAGACACCGGCAATAAGCCAACGATTCCAAACAATAAAAAAATTTAATTTATGTATTTTTATACTTAAATTTCTGTGCTTTATTTTTTTGTAACTTACTGTATTTCTTAGAACTGTAATGTAACGATCGTGGTAGATTATATCAAAAAAGGAACTAAAGGATTAACAAGGGAACAATGACTAAGGTAACACTTAAGAAGAAATTATTTTACAGATGCATACGCAAATCGTCGTAGAAATGAAATTTGATGACAAGTATAATTGAAGAGAGATGTATTTTTGTTCGTTTTTATGTTTAAGGATAGTAGGGCACGACAATAGGATAACAAGTAACACTTGGATAAATTATCATACGTCCAATAGTCATTAAGTTTCAACATTTTGTTAATCACTGATCATTAGTAGGCCGATCATATTGAAAATAAAGAAAAAATGAAAAAATATATATTAGTAACACATGTGTTTGTTTTTTACTTTGTATGTATTTTTCACTTTATTATTATAACAAGTATAGTCAAATAATAAGTTGTTATTTTGTTTTTGTTCAGTTATTCACTCCTTTCAAACGCTCACTACATAATCGTCAACATCATCGTCACAGTGATGAGCTCGACATCTATTTACGCATTATTAGAAGCTTTACTTGTTATAATACCTCGCAACGAAATATATTCGAGAAAAAAAGAACAGCCAAGATCTTAAAAATCAATTATAAAAATTCACACATAAGTTTTCTTCGTCGACAATGTTTAACTCCTATTTGAAAGTATGACTGTGATCTATCGTCGTTGCTCGACACACATGTACATCGCATCTTGCATTACCTGAGGTAATACAGAATGAAGATCTTTCAAACTTGAAACATAAATTGGATGCGCAGAGTCATACTTCAAACGGATCTAGAATAATAATCGTTGGTTAAGGGACGGGGACGATCAGCGATACAAAAAGAAAAAAAATTGCTTTTCTTTTCTCGTTTGACTCCACGGCCCCTTGACAAGATATAGCTCGTATCGTATAATCTACACTGCATTACAATAACAATAATAAATGGAACTTAAAAACGCATGACGATCGCGCCATGTATATGCCGGAGCGAACGAGCATATTCCGCGCGCGGGCTCGTTATATATTTTTCTTTTGTTGTTCATATTTGCGCACGCTCTACGGCACAAAAAAGGTCGAGATTCTTTTAATTATAATTATATAACTACGCGCCTACTCCAGGACTCGAAGATCACTTCTTTTTTTGAACTTCGTAACGCTATCAGTGTAGTATGTATGTATGTACGTATGTATGTGTGTGTATATATATATATATATATATGTATATATTAAAAATTTTTTACTCGTTAAAACTGTTACATAAGAAAGTTTGTATAGTAAAACGTTCTATATACAATATTAGTCGATTGCCTGCTACGTTATGTACTTCGTTAATATCTGCTTTTGATATAAGATTGTTTTTTATTTTTCTCTCTTATTTACTTGTATAATGAAGGCTATGCTTCATTAAAGTTAAATAATCTAAAAAAAATCTGGAATTCTACGCAAACAATATTGAACATGCGGTACTATTGCATATCATAAATAAAACTCGCCAGTCGTATGTGTGTGTGTGTGTTAGTCATTCATTAAGAAATATATGTATATGCAATAATCACATTAAAAATCCGATCCTTACAAATACTTTAGCGCTACTATAGACCCACTTATTAGCTGTTATAGATAGTGTGCAATTTCCAACTATGAAAAAACTCTGTTAAATAGTATAGTAAAATCGTTAGGATATGAACGATGGCTATTTTATAGCTTTTTTCAAGGAAACAAAATGTTTACCTCCAAGCCCTGGACAACGCCATCACGCTACAAATCCTTGGTATATATCACATCAACAACAAAGTATTAGCGTGATGCCTGGCACGTGCGCGCACATCTCATTTTGCTTTACTTAAGTCATTATTTACTTTATTGAATAAATTAATAATCGTACTGTAAAATTATTGTTAATTATATAGTTATTTATTTATATTTAGTGCATGATCCCGTAAAACACACTGCAGCGCCAAACTAAGTTTTAGTTTTATTCCGCGTCAGTAATCAGTTTGCACTCCTTTCTTTTTCTACACATCTTATGTATTTCGCCCGTGAATGGCACGCGCTTTATATCTCAATATTTTTTTATGACCGGTCGATGCTCTGTCCCTCGTTACATAAATCTACACTTGTATAAACTTCTGTATAACAGCATTAATTGAAGATAAAAACATATACGATAATTAAAGTTCTCTAAGGAGAATCGCGATACAAATGCAGTATACAAACGCGCACACACACGGGTTTTTAATGGTTCAACATGTTGCAACGCATGATTAATGCAAGCCTTGTTAAAAGTACTTACACTTTAAAAACAGCCTTAGGATTTTTGATGATCTTTCGTTCCCATTTTTGTGATCTCAAGATTCAGGCAACCAAACATTTGTGTCTTGAATAACACAATCTTAAGGCGTAAAAAATTTTTCATTTGAAAATTTCACCACTCTTTTCGATGTTTTGACAACAAATATCCAAGATATTAAATTTAGTTGACTGATCCTGACTTCCTCTTTGTATTCATTGAACAGCATTGTTCAGTCATCTTTCACTCATTAATCAATCTTTCGCTGTTCAGGATTCACATGTGTGCATAGTCGCATAAGATTCCCACACGATTATTGGAGAAATAAATAAATCAAATAACAAAAAATATTACAATGATTCGTTGACAAGCTAAAGTCTTTCGTCCAGGTTGCAAGGGCTATTAAGATAAAAACGAACACACTTAGTATATGAAAGTGCTGCGTATTAAGTGCAAAAAGCAGGCATCGGCACCTAAATTTTTCCTTTATTTACATTACAAATTTATTATGTACTATTATTGTACTTCAAATAATCAAATGATGTGCAATGTTTTTCTTACAATTTCATTATTTAAAAAAAAACGAAAAACATTGCACGCATACGTGTTGTTCCATTAGTTTCACTATAAAAAAAAAATGAAAATAATCATCAATGAACAGAGTCATCTACTTCGAAATTTATTTAAGGTGTCAATGTTAATTGAATTTCGAGCTTAAGTATTGAGTACATAGCGCTTCATAAAAAAATGGAAGACGCATGCAAGTCTGTTTTTTCTTCTCTTGAGCAAAGAAATTCGATAATGTTCAATTATAGCTTGCAATATTTTGTTGGTGCAGTGAAGTTTGACTTTTTCGCATTCAGCCTTCATACACGATCACACTAATTTTTTTAGCTAATATTATTTGATAAGCTGTTTTACAAATTATGGAAAAAAGAAATGACAAAGAAAAAACAGTATAATATATAAAGCGAGGGGACAGAAAGCGAATAGGTATTTGGATAATGTATTTCAATAACAAATATCAAGCAAAGAACATCAATAGTTGGGTAGATACATCACAAAGACATGAGCATAAAAGATTGCATAGATATTGTATTTGAGAGTGAATGAACTATTGTGAATGAAGGCTATTTTACTTAATTTCTTTTTTTCATGTTCAAGGATGTTCTTTTTTAATTCGACACATTTGTCACCGTGTTTATTTCACGAACATGTTCTCAGTACGAGATCAATGTGAAATCGTTTTATTTGCACGAAAAGTGAATAACAAGTTCGCTATTTTTTCCAAGCTTAAATTTACAGCAAATACTCTATTCCTATATTATTATGTACAATTGAATATTATTTAAAAAAAGTCTAGTTATTTCCTTCATTACACACGCATAGAATGAATATAAATGAACTATATCCAACCGTTTCTGCAAATTAAAAATTCTAAAATTTAATTATTTAATCTACAATTCCGTGTTGTAAAATGAATATACTTTGACATAACATACTATTATACAATCGGGTCAAAAAATGACACTTTCTTTAAACCAATGAATTTGTGGAAAGGAACGTTTACTTTGAGAGTCCATCACCGTATGCTGTGATAACGTTGTACGTCCGGAATAAAAATATAAATAAACAGTTGTAAGGATACGAAAAAAGGATGCTCGAAAACGTAAGTTCTTACGTCTATTTAACAAGTGATCAAAGTGTCGATCGATCAAAAAAGAGGCTAGAGATTTTCATTAGTGCATAAGATGTACATATGCAATTATTCTTATATCATTATAATTTCTGAGCCTGCACAAAGCATTAAGAAGGAAAAAAGTAAGCTTGCAGTTGAAGAAATAGAGCTAGCGTTAATTGGGAATAATATTTGGCGTCCGGATAAACAAGATTATTGCCTCGCAGAAAGAACGTTAATATTTTGAAAGGCACTTGTACGAAACAATATGATCGTAAGTCTTGTTTAAACACCGGATCAAATCAAATCCAATGAAAAAAAAAAGAAAAAAATAAGCGTCACTAAAAAATTAGCATAACAATACAGTGATGTTTCCTTTTTTTGTTATCAAATACGGTGCGGTGCAGATACGGTCGATCTTCAACTACAAAATCATTATTTGTTTAATCCTTTTTATCCGAGTTTTCTCTAGTTGCCCCCGTCAAACACCATGCGCAACAGTCAAAGTAATTCAAATCTCACTTAGACACACTGTTTTTAGTTAATTCATGTCACTTAGCTTTCCCTCGTAGAGGAAAAGCTATGCTTAATTATTACTTTTTTGCTCTTTTTTTAGTTAAATGCAACTGCAAGTCCAAGGCGGTGTGCTTGGCTTTCTTGAGAAAGGCATCTTTCATTTACGCTAATATAACACCCAATGGATTATCTATATGGGCCCCCACAACAAGAGTCCAAAAAACACAGCCCACATTAGAACAATCCAGTGAACGGTGTATAGTGGGTTCATACCGTCAGCGATCTTTCTGGCAGTGAACTTCAAGGTTTCGTCAAGAAGTACCACTGGAATCGAAAACTTCATTACAGTAACCCACTCTTCCGCAGTCAAGGGAGTCACTTGGAATACGGACTGTAAAAAAAATTGTTAAAAAATTGCGTTATTACTTAAAATCAAATTTGCTTAAAATATTTTTCCCGAATTATCACCACTAGTTTTCTGATATATAATTTATTATAGAGAAGAGATTTGTTGAACTGCTTTAGTGAATAACAATTACGAATATAATGAAATTGGAAATAAATTTTTCACTTACCGAAAGAACATCTACGTGGAGAATGACGAAGTGGAGTGTGAAAGAAAGTGCCATTGAACCAATGAGCCACAAGTTGGACCATGGTGGCATGGTGATGAGCGATTGGTTCTCAGACAAGCTGTGATTAACATTATGTTATTAATACCGTGTTTAAAAAATGTTACAACCTGAATGGCCGTAAAACACAAGCTAAAGTTCAAAAAAGAAACCTGTTCATAGCGTTCAACATTTCAATGGTGACAAGAACAGATAAAGCCATGGTCATAGGGTGAGGGTCATTGAAAACCTTGCAGTCAAGCCCTTTGAATTCTTCTCCTCCTCCGATGCAAGCCAAGTGATGAGTCTAAAGTCCCATGAAAAAAATTTAGAAACTTCTCCATCGACAACAAAATTGAAAATTATGACAAGTAGAAAAAATAAAACTTACTAGCTGGTAGTAGTTCATTTGAGGTCCATTAGGACTGTAGAGGAACCACCAGGCAGCAGATCCAACGGTAGCAGCGCCGACGTATCCACCAATAGCCAAGTAACGGAAGAAAAGCCATCCAGAAATCAGAGACTCGTCCGCTTTACGTGGTGGCTATATCAACGAAAAAAAAACTATGTTATTCGCTCTCTGTTGCAAAAATCAGTGCTTGTGTAAAGTGCAACTCACCTTTTGCATGATGTCCAAGTCAGGAGGATTAAAACCCAAAGCAGTAGCTGGAAGACCATCAGTGACCAAGTTAACCCACAAAAGCTGAACAGGGATCAAAGCCTCAGGAAGACCAAGGGCAGCAGTCAAGAAAATACTGACGACTTCACCAATGTTGGAAGAGATGAGGTAACGGATGAATTGTTTCATGTTGTTGTAAATGGCACGGCCCTCTTCAACAGCAGCGACGATAGATGAGAAATTGTCGTCGGCTAACACCATCTCGGCAGCAGACTTAGCTACAGCGGTACCAGAGCCCATGGCAATACCAATTTCGGCCTTCTTTAGAGCTGGTGCATCATTGACACCGTCACCAGTCATAGCAGAGATCTCATTCATGCTTTGCAAGTACTCAACAATCTTGGATTTGTGGGCAGGCTCGACACGCGAAAACAATCTAGCCCTAGCGCAAGCGGCTCTTTGTTCCGAGATGGACAGGTCATCGAACTCGCGACCAGAGTAAGATTTGCCAGTGGTATCTTCATCTTCGCCAAAGACGCCGATTCTTCTGCAGATAGCTTCAGCGGTAGCCTTGTTGTCGCCAGTAATGACGATTACACGGATACCAGCAGCACGGCACTGAACGATAGAGTCGAAGACTTCCTTACGTGGTGGGTCCAACATACCGACGACGCCCACGAAAGTAAGGTCCTTTTCGTACAGGTAGAATTTGGTAGAGTCTCCTAGATCCATGTCGTCGGGCTTCATTGGGTGATCGGCCGTGGCAAGAGCCAGGCAACGGAGTGTATCGCGACCAGTACCGTACTGGCGAGTGAGGTCGAGGATGCGGTTCTTCAGAACAGTTGTCAAAGGGAATTTCTGCGAGCCGATACGAGCATGTGTACACCTGAAAATAGTACAAATGAAGATTATATTTTGTATTATTTATCAGTTAAAACATGTCAATTCGGAATAAAAAAATAATACCAACCTGTCGAGTACACCCTCTGGGGCACCCTTGACGAAGAGCTTGGGACCAGTTCCAATCTTGGTTGGCTTGAGAGGTACGCAGTACGATGACATAGATTTACGATCACGCGAAAACTCAAGAGTGAATTCCTTCTTCCACTTGGATTCCATGTCTTGTCTGACAGCGATAGCTGTGGTACGGCGGTCGAGGCCAGTTTTAGACACTCCGTAGGGATTGATTTTTTCAGCAAGAACGATAAGAGCGGTTTCGGTAGCTTCGCCGACCTTCTCAAAGGCCTGCTTGAATTCGTTGAAGTCAATGGCCGAGTCGTTGCACATGATGCAGATAGTGCCAAGCTCGTGGAGCGTCTCGTACTCGGCTCCGCGAACTTTCTGTCCCTTGAGGAATACATCACCAATTGGCTCGTAGGTGGAGCCGGTGATCTCGAACTCGTGGAACGCGCTGTCATTGCCCTCGATCCTTTCGAACACGAACATCCTGCTGACTGACATCTGGTTGGTGGTCAATGTACCGGTCTTGTCAGAGCAGATAACTGAGGTACAACCAAGGGTCTCTACCGATGGCAACGATCTGACAATAGCGTTCTTCTTAGCCATACGTCTCGTACCAAGAGCAAGACAGGTGGTAATGACGGCTGGCAGACCCTCAGGAATGGCAGCGACGGCCAGAGCGACGGCGATCTTGAAGTAGTAGATGGCACCCTTGATCCAGGAGCCACCGTGAGCTGGGTCATTGAAATGGCCAATATTGATAGCCCATACGGCGACACAGATGATGGAAATGACTTTGGAAAGTTGTTCGCCAAACTCGTCCAATTTCTGCTGCAGGGGTGTCTTGATCTCCTCGGTTTCCGACATCTCAGTACGGATCTTACCGATAGCGGTATTGAGACCAGTGCCAATTACAACACCACGAGCTTTACCCGCGGCTACGTTCGTACCAGAGAACAGAATATTCTTCTTGTCCTGTAATTAAAATGATATTTATTTATCATTATTTGTAACACTTTGTGACTTTAGAATGTGAAGGTTCAAAAACTATTATAATTTTGTTTATTCGATTAATAAAGAAAGACCGTCTTTATGACTGAGCTTATCGAGGACATTAGGAAAGGTCTATAATTTAGTTTTTCCTTATGAGGTAGTAAATTATAATTGAAACTTTCATTTGACTTTGATAAACGTTATACAAAGTCCTGAACTTATTCTTGCAAATAATAAGATAAAAACACACCTGGTTGACAGCACGTGGGTCGGGCACGGGGTCGGTGTGCTTGATAACAGAGACAGATTCACCGGTAAGGATAGATTGATCGATCCTGAGGGTGGTCGAAAAGATTTTGGTGAGACGGATGTCAGCGGGGATCTTGTCACCGACGGACACCTCAACGATGTCACCGGGTACGATCTCCTTGGCTCTGATCCGTTGCACACCGGATTTGTCGCCACGCACGACCTTACCCATCTCGGGCTCATACTCTTTCAGCGCTTCGATGGCTGACTCGGCATTGCGCTCCTGCCACACACCAACCACCGCGTTCGCGATGAGAATAAGCAGGATGACGAACGGTTCGACGAATGCTGTGAACGCATCTTCGTGCTCCTCAAATAAGGCTAGTACCTATAATATGATTCAGAAATTAGCCCGCTAATTACCTTTATTTGATTGCCGTGATCAAGTTTAAATTACTTACAAAAGAAATAATAGCAGCTAGTAAAAGAATCTTAACTAAGAGGTCATCGAATTGTTCCAGTACAAGTTGCCAGATGGATTTTCCTGAAATAACAAAAGCAAGCGATTTGTAAAGCCATTGATTTTGAGTAAAAGTACGACAACAATTCTCCAGGTTATATGCATTGATATACGTTTTTCA
This sequence comes from Phymastichus coffea, assembly GCF_024137745.1. Classification (NCBI taxonomy): domain Eukaryota; kingdom Metazoa; phylum Arthropoda; class Insecta; order Hymenoptera; family Eulophidae; genus Phymastichus; species Phymastichus coffea. The sequence goes on along the minus strand of NW_026706953.1, from coordinate 449,946 downwards.
TCGTGCCTTTCTACATCTCTTCTATTATTCCGAAATATATATATTTCCGAGAGTTGAATCTGGAGGACTTGTACGTGCCTTTTTATCCTACTCTTTTCAGAAGCAACAGAAAGGAAAATGTTCTTTTGTACGTGGAAAAAATTTGGGACAATTCTCTCATTGTTTTTCCGATTGAATAACAAATGAAACGAACATTTTTTTTCTTGAAAAGTAGTTATTCTTAAAAAAATGTAACCCTACCAAACCTGCAAATTGATCTAGTAATTAAAAAGTGTTCAACTACTCTATTCGGCAAATCAATCGAGCGCGTTAGCGTATATTAATCGAATCACGCACGTGCCTGTTAAGCCCAATAAGCACGAAATCAAGTAACCACCGGCAGATGATTGGCCACGGAAAATGCACATACATACATACATACATACATACACACACACACACACACACACACACACACACACACACACACACACACACACACACACACACACACACACACACACACACACACACACACACACACACACACACACACACACACACACACACACACACACACACACACACACACACATGTAGCCAGTCTACTCGCGAAATGTGTATATGAGTGTGAAGCAATGAAAATTGAGAAGAGAGAATTGAGCGCTTGGCATTAAAAAATGCTCGCCTGTGTGACGCAGCTATATAGAAGCGAGGGCTGCTGTTTAATGATGGCACACAAAGTTTGCCGGCGGCGCTCACAAGTCGCCTCCTCTTCTCTTCTTTTTTTAATTCTCAGCGCCACTCTGCGCCATTCGAATAATGCGACACGGGCGCTTGTCTGCTCGAGCTGCAGTTGAATGAGGCGCAAGTCCTCCAGAAACGCGCCAGAATTGTTTCGTAAATTTCATTTGGAATTGGAATTAGTTTTCAATGGCATTCAGTTTTCAGTTCTAATTACTTTTTGTCCTGGGGCGAATTGTTTTTTTAAAGGCTCGCCATAAATTGTGTACTCGAGTTACTACGATCATTCTTTCCCCAAGTTTTGTTGGAAGTCCAACGGAAATTCTGTCCCGAAACGAGGTCGAAATTCAATGCAAAGTGCTTCACTTTCGTAAAAGGAGACCTTCCTTCTGAGCTACACTTAAGCTACGAGTCGAAATCGACCTAGTTGTTTTTTCAGAAATGTTATCACGAGAAAGGAAATCCTATACTTATTCTTACAAAATAGATTGTGTTGTTAATAATTCGCCTAACTTCAAAACGATTATTGATGAAAGCTATGTGGTATAAAAAGTATAAAACTTAATCGTCAACTTGATGATTTCCACAATAATCCAAGCAAATCAACATACACGAAATATTCATCATTTCTCTCTGCAAACATGTATAATACAAGATTAGCCTTAGGATGAGCCGGCAACGATATCAACATCAAAAGCTTTATACTCGAGCTTTCGTGCGCAACGTTAAATGGGAGCGCTTGGCATAGCGAAAGAGAGGGAGAGTGCCGAATATACGTGTAAAGTTTACTTGGCCTACTTGGGCGTATTTTCTTCCGTGCTTCGTATATAGGCATACAATGCGAAAGATAGAAGAGAAAAAAGGAGAATTTGATGACTTTTATCGATTTGACCAGCTCACAGTTCAATTGTTCAGAGAAAACCTCTCACCGCGGGTCACCCGTTGCCGGCATTTTCATTCTCTCGAGGTGTACTTGCAATGACTGCGGTTACCTTATTCATGGATAGCTTTTTGATATTCCAATTTCACTTTTGGGATTTCAAATTTAAAGTCGAATTGGATAAGTATCGAATTCGGCAGTGAAATAACAAGTAGGTTTTTGTATCACCGAATCGTCGACAGTATAAGCGAAACGCCAACGAAAGTAACATCTCCAGACTTCGTGCCCCTCGTACGTCAGCGGAAGCTCAAAAACAAGAAAAGCTTAGCTTGACGATCTCTGAACAAACATTAGCAGTCCTCCGACTTCTCCGATGAGCTGACAAACCATCAGTAAGCCGCGAGTACATGTATATTTTTTATCGCGTCGTCAACTTTATTTCCAGCACAAGTCAATTCCATCCATTCTCTGTTTAAAAAACGAGAGAAAAAGAGAAAGAGAGAATAACAGGTCGATAAGTGCCGCTTAGAGCAATACAAAGAAGAGAAAAACTACTGGTTGCGAAGCCCTATACATGTACTCTTTGGCTCCTCGCCGCATTGTTTCGCGTCATCGTATTTTTTCTTCTATCGTCTTACTCGGACATACAAGTCATCAATAGTAATCTATTTGACGAGGGTTGAATACTACCTTATATATCCTTTGTTTGTCGTTTCGATTAATAATTTAATCTATATTCGTTCTGTCGGGAGACATAAAAAACGTGTCTTTGCGGGCGTGCAACGACCTATAATTTATAAACTAGTCAAAGTACGAATCAGTCATTATCTATCCTCGGTTTGCTTGTCATAGAGCAAAAAGAAAAATATGTATTGCGGCTGCGACGTACTCATGGACTGCAGCCTACCACCCTTCATAATTACATTACACCTTTGTATATACACGTAAATCAATGCATATACTCTCTAGACAGTCGCCTTAGTTGGTTACAAGATGAGACTTTCGATTAGAGATATGTCTTACCCTCCTCAGCTGGCAGTTCTGTAACAGAAAAATAATAGGGGCATAACATTAGTGCATGATTAATAAGACGAAAATCGAATGCCATAATAGTACAATAATAATAGTCAGTTCCATGATCGAACGATCCAACGAGATAATATAGAGTGCAATTGTAATCGTTTCTCATGAAGATACGAGTTAAACCTACAGGATTTTATCGAACACAGTTGCGGCTGACGCGAAATATGCGCGCTAAACAAATAACTCGGTCGCACGTTTGAGCTTGCCATTCAGGAAATCGCGGCTTAGCTGCTGCCGCTGCTACTGCCGTGGCATCGCAGGCGCTTGCAAATGCTCAAAGCAGATCAACTCTCTTACACTGCAGTTGCGCTACGAAAATAGACTCTCTGGCTGTGGCTGCTGTTGCATGTGTGCAACTGCGGGACCTTGGCTCACATATTATCGATCCTAGCCGTGTGCCGTGTAAATAACAACAAACTGCATACAATTCTGCGTTACTGAGCTTTCTAAATTTTTGCAGAGCCACGGCAACGCAGACCAACTGGCGCTCGCTGAAAAATTACCACGAGATTGGTCTTGCTCGACGTTTTTCTTTATTCGATCGATTCGTATAATTACAGAGGCCGATAAAATTTAAAAATGGAAAAAAACTAAATACGCTAGATATATATTTCCGAAGGTATTCGATACGCTAAATCTGAATCTAACTTTCGATCCGTCACCTAAGACTCTGGAGATATTCTAACCTAAAAGTGCAAAAATCATAATATTTTGTTATGTTCGAGGTTATGTACCACCATGGATATATTTTTTTTCCAAATACAGGTTGGGTCATAAGAAAGTAACGTTAAAACTTCAAAAACCCATTTTTCGGATTAGTTATCTTATTTTTTTTGGAGATATCATTGATTGAAGTTGAGTACTTTAGCAGTTTTTACTGTAACTTGCGATCATATACACCAAACCCTTAAACTCTAATTGCTATAATCCCCAACCATGTCTGTGACTATATAATCCGCATCCTTGAACCCCAACTACTATAACTCACGACCCCTGTAAGCTGCGACCATATAACCCCAGACCCTTGAACCCCCATTGCATTATCACCCAGCCCATGTAACCTGTGATTTTAATGTTATTGCGAAATTGCTAAAATACTTAACATCAATAAGTGATATCTCAATGAAAAAAAAATTCTTTCAAAAAATAGAGTTAAAAAGGCAGAAGTGCTGCTTCGTAACGGTTTTACTGGTTTTTGAAAAAAGAAAATTTATTTAGTGTTACATAACCTCGAATATAGCAAATAATCGTGATTTTTGCACTTTTAGGGTTAGGATATCTGAAGAACGTTAGGTTCTTCAGATATCCTAACGTAGACCGATTCTGAAGCCAGATTCAGATTCAGTGCATCAAATACCTTCGGAAATATACTATGGATACTTTTGGATTTCTTTGGATGTCGGGCTATGTTATTAGTAAGTCAGACAGACTTAAGTTTCCTTGATAGATAGCCGAGCATGTAGATATATAAGAAATTCCCGATTCGCAATCATAAAATTTTTTAAAAGTTATAGAAATTCTCCGCGAAGGGAAACAGTACAGGAAGACGTGGAACACGATCGATATATATGTATACACGTCTATTTTAATGAGAGCACACGTAGAGAGAGAGAGAGAGAGAGAGAGAGAGAGAGAGAGAGAGAGAGAGAGAGAGAGAGAGAGAGAGAGTGAGAGAGAGAGAGTGAGAGAGAGATGTACGTGCTAAGCTTGCGCGTAGCTATTTCAGTCGGGAAAACGGCATCGTAGATCGACGCTACGAGGTTCTTGTCCTAGAACACACACGCGTGCACACCGACCAACCTGCGGCTGTTGTCTAATTTATAAACTGCTAATCTTTTTCCGTTTATCTCTCTCTCTCTCTCTCTCTCTCTCTCTCTCTCTCTCTCTCTGTATCTCTCTCTCTCTCTCTGTCTCTCTCTCTCTCTCTCTCTTTCTTTCTTGATCAATTATTCTTGTATTGTTAAACGTTTTGATTATAAAAATGCAATTAATAACGTTTCAGCCGACAACCCAAAAGAAAGCTCATAAAGCATATGAATTGTCGATCGCAGTGCGCTCAAAAATTTCATAAGAATGAAGAATGAGGCGAAATCAAGCGCGGCTCCCTGACTCTCTTTGTATCCATAATCCGATAGCTTGCACTGACATTCATGCAATATCGAATCAGCTGATCAGGCGAACCCCTACTCTATCTCTCACTCACGCTAATAAGCGTATCCGTTTCTTTTTTCTTTGCGACTAGGACTAACTTTTACGAGATTGCAACGGTATCTTGCGATATATATCAGTGCACATGAAGTCGATGGTTTCATTTTATTTACTTTTTTTATCAAGTTGATAATGGTATTATCGGGCATAACAAATTCTTTGCTTTTTTGCGTAAGCATATCGCTAGTTGCAACAGATAGAATTTGGCCAACTGACAATACGCTCGACGCTCGTGTACTGACAATTTGCCAATCTCTCTACATCGAGGATATATATCATTACGTCCGGGGACTAATAATGTCAAGCAACTGCATCTTGTTTTATTTCTGTATATCAAGCAGGAAAGAGCGAAGAATAACGAAAAAACCGTAATTATGCTAACTTGATCGAGTGGCTTGACTCCCGAATATAACAACCCGGAAGCACTGACAAAGACAGAATGCATGGGACCGAAATATTATTCGATTTTACAAGAAAACAAGGCTGCACGTATGTTTTGTGCTTAGGTCTGGATTTTTCGGTCACACGCCGTTGACCAAGCAAATGAGAAAATTTTCTGTCTTTTTGTCGTACAACCGATAAGCCGTGAACGATGAGGCAGTAGTACACTGCGCGATGACATCGATCGAGTGCACGAATAGCGTTACGCTATAGCGTCGCTTATACGGGAGTATATAGGCGACGAGTAGCTTTTTCTCCCCCGTGTCAACGTGAACGCGTGTCTATCATATCCCTCGCAAGGTGAGTTTGCGATGCTTCAATACAAATACACCTTTACGCGTGGAATTATTTAAACAAAACGTTGATATACTCTAGGTGTCTGCGAACTGTTCTGATGCGAGATACACGTTGCGTCCAAGTTTTAGAAATATGAAATTGAGGAAGCTTCCGCGATGGACATTGGAATCAGCAAAGTAAACTGAACACAACTATTTAAGGATTATTTTTTATTAGAATGAAGATAAATCAAAATGACTGCATAGGATGTGAATCGAAGATCAACAACACTTATAAGTGAGATAAAGAAAAAAGGGTTGTAGAGAGCGAGAAAAAGAGAGAGAGAGAGAGAGAGAGAGAGAGAGAGAGAGAGAGAGAGTGAGAGAGAGAGAGCGCAAGAGCGAGGAAAAAAGATATAAGCGGCGCCAGAGAGAAAAGCGGCGCAAGGCTCACGTGCTAGAAAGAAGCGTGCGCCGGGCAACATTTTCACGCGAGGCTGAGCCTGTGCGGCGAAGGACAATGGCTGTTGCTACGACCGATATACAATAACCTATCTCTATATAAATTCTATCCATCTTGTTTCACACCAGTCGCGCCTCGCATACACGTTCGGGGAATTCGGCAAATTGTCAGCTTCGACTTTCAAAGATGCTGATTTTTTTTAAACGAGTTATCAGTTTATCGTTAATTGACAATTCGGTGATTTTTAAAGCAACGAAAAGCCTATGCGTATTCACGATTGAAAGTATTATCCGATCAACATACAACTGTTAGTCAAACTTAAACGTCTTCATATTGGAAACGCTTGGCTTGAAAGACAAATATTCTAATGATAACCGGTTTCACCGACAGCTTCGTCGCGTGATTGCTGAAAAATCGACCGAAGATATATATACAAGCATGCATATAGCCCGAGAACCGGCCAATAATAATAATAATTAAGAATCGCTCTTTTCTCGGCGTTTGTGCGCGCGACAAAATTGCGCAACCGAAAGCGCAACGAAATGAACACACGGACACAAGCGAGAGTACGTGACGTCTATTGACGATTAACGTCATCGGTGGCGGCGACTGCCCTCGAGAGTAACGCCACACACAGACACGAGCGCTTCGACGGACAAAGCTTCGTTGTCGCGTGTGTTTTCCTCCTGATGAAAAACGCCACCGGCGCGCGCGCATCCGCGTCACGCTTTATATTTTCCGCTCGCGATTATCTTATCGGCGGATTTCATCCGATCTTTCGCGCGAGTCTTTGTGCTGCGCCGACGCTGGCTTTTCCTCTGGCGATTGAAAGTGCATTAAAATTTCGGGGTAATCAAAGGAGGCTACTCGTTGCTTTCGAGTCAGCACTTCAACCATTTAACAGGCTCGAGAAGCATTTTTATAAGGCCGGATTACGCGCACGTGCGCGAGTATAAGGTTGCTTTAGATACGCCTTGCTGAATCTTTGATGTCTATAGAAAGAGTTTATAGGAATACGTGTGTTTATTCGTTAGTTCTCCAGCGCCCATCAAACTACAAAGTAACGTCTGCGTAATACCAGTGGCAATTCTATCAACGACACACGACAATGATTCATTTGCCTCTAATCCAATCATTTTTTTGCTTTCGCTTTTCTTTCCATCCAGCTTGGCGGATAATTTAATTAACATCGAAATCCCCGACTTTGAATAGGTTATTTCGAAGATGCTCGTTCTTGCACGATACATACTTAAGTACACACCCGACTGACGTCACTGAAATCCGCGATGACAACACAACGTGGCTTTTTTCGCGCGAGTATAGTGGGGGAGAAAGAGAGAGAGCAGCAATTCACCACACAGCACAATAGGCAGATGCAACTCGGGGCTACGTTTACAAGATAAACACTTTCTTTTTTCAACTGCAATATAGGTTCTGACACGTATTCGACTGGCTTCACTTGACGTCAGAGCCCCTCTTATGATTACGTGTTACTCCGGGATTCGGCTTTCCCCTGAGATTGAAGAATTCTGACGTCAGTAACAGCGCTCTCTCTCTCTCTCTCTCTCTCTCTCTCTCTCTCTCTCTCTCTCTCTCTCTCTCTCTCTCTCTCTCTCTCTCTCTCTCTCTCTCTTTCTCACGCGCGCGCCTGTGGAATTTTAATTTTAAGCGCCGTGGAGAGCGATCAACGCTTCACACAAGCATTTTTTATTTGGATAGGGTTAACTGCCTATTTTCATCCATAATTGAATCCACGAATGTAAAAAGCGATGACAGCTATCGAATTTTGCGAAAGTCGATATATACGCTGGTTTATTAATGCTATGCCGATACGTTTGTGTTATTCTTGAATATTTAATGTCGAAATCAGAATTCCAAAACTGCGCGGAAATTATAGGAAAGACTTGAGGGTTCTAAACTAGATCTCACTAAAATGAATCACGATGGAATTTTAATGTCAGGTAACTGAAAAACTGCAATGACATAGCCCAATTACACGGCAAACCTTCCGCTCAACCGAAAAGAAAAAAAGCTCAATAGTAATATCACCATTAAGCGTAATATACATCTCACCTCGAGTTATCGCTTGTCCTTCGCTTTTTTCTCACTTTTTTTCCCAAGAACAAAGAGGTGCCCAAAGAGTGCGACAGACAGGCAGTTAGTCGCTGCGACCGGTAGTGATCGTGTAATTGGCGCGCGTCACTCCATTGTCAAGTGAAAGCGATAAGAGTCACGAGTCGCTGTCGCCGCTAGACAGATAGAGAGAGAAATTGAGGGTTTTGCGGCGGTGGCAGCATCCCGGCTATCAGCCTGAATAGTCCATTATTATTTGTTGGTCGCGATCGATGAAATGGAATTTCGAGCTTTATCGCCTGCACAGTTTGGCTCCATGAATTATTGAAATCCGAATGTACATCGTTTTCATAGCGCGACCTACTTTTGAGCGAGATAAGTTTTCAAATTGGAAGAGCGAAGCTTTTGTTAAAGCGAAATTAAGCACGACCACGCAGCCCGAAGCATCCGTGTAATTAGCGCTTTACTGTAAACAAGTGGCACGCGCGCGCGCAGTAATCAGACGTAGCTGATCCGATAAAGCAATTTAATAAACTCGTCTTGGATGATAATAAATTATTATATTGCTACTCTTACGATTCTTCGCGATGCGTCGCATTGACATACACGCCCGGTAATCTACTCGATTCACAATCAAATAAGTTTTACAGCTAATGAGATTACTATTTTGTCGATTCAAATTACTTAAGCGGTATTCTATATAAATTTTATAACTAACATTTACGAAATTGGACGTGTCATCCTCGAGTCAGTATATGCATATTTCCGTCGGATATCGCACGTTGCATTCGCCAAAGATAAAGCGTATCTTGGCTTGGTAATAAACGAAATGAGGCTTATTAAGTGATTAATGCTAAGCACGGTTTTGCCTTTTTTGAATATTAATAACTCAAAAATTAACCGATCGTATAATACGAAGGAAAAAGAGAGAGGAGATCGTCATTCGCGGAGAAATGTACAGATTACGCACCCGTTGATGCAACAGACGTGACCATGTTCAATTCGCGAGACCACGTTAAGAATCAACCGGTTGCGTGCTCGTGCGAAAACGCAAACTGGGGCTGGTTCACGTGGTTTCCGGCGGACGCGCGGCATGGTGACGTTAAAAATACAGCGCGATGAACTTTTCGACGCTCAATGGGTTTTAACGAGGTGCTGTCGAAATAAAAAAAAACGGACCGCGCGAGAAGCTGTGCAAACGTTCCACAATGAAACTCGTAAACACCTTCGCTAACGCGTCGGTAACTCGATCGTTTGCTTAGAGACCCGAGATTTTCTCGCTTATAGCAAACCAACTCCTAAGTTACTGCTGATCTTTGATATATCTTGAAAAATAACTTTAGCGCTCCCTCTCGTTTTTATGTGCGCAAAGAGGAGATGAATTTTCACGCGCTTTCGAAACAACTTACTGAATTTTACAACGACATTTTCGACAACTGAATAGCGCGAGCAGTTTGTGTGTCATACTCGTTGTAATTTTTCAAAACAAATTTCCTCAATGAAAACAATCATGAGCTGCTTTTGCTCTTTCCTGGGAATGTTAATAGTGAGCCAGAGAACCTGCTGCAGCATTTGCAAGAGTAACCAGCTAAAATATTTAGAACTCCAAAACTATTTTATAAGGTTTATTCCACTGTTACATAAAAAATTCTGTTATTCTATACTCGTTGAATCATTCTCACATTCTTTTCAACAATTATTAAGAAGTCAAGGTAAGTAAAATTTTGTACTTACCATTGAGACCATATTTTTCCTGATTCCTTTTCACCTGGTCTGGCGAAAGACCTTTTTCAGGATCAACATTGAAATAGTTTGTAACTTCGTCTGCTGTTTTGCAATGAGCGTCCTCCATGTTTACTTTTGCTCCAGAACTCGTTAATTACTAAAAGTGATCATTCACCTGATTAATTTCTGTAACAAAAAAATTATTAACTATTTCATATGCTTGTTTTCTATTACTTCTACTTGTTAACTTGAAAATATTGATTGTTCTTCCTCTAAACTGATTATATACAGTCTCTACTCCACAAGAGCATTCATACATCAAAATGTAATCTAATCTGACCTTAGACAAGTTGACATCATTAGCTTTTTTATTAAGACAATGTGAATAATGATGCATTTGCTAAACAAATGTTTTCAAATTTAGACTATGTTTTCTATAAATCAACTTGAATATAATAACTAATCAAATAATAATGTGGTCTAGATCAATTGTATTTTCTTTTTATCATTAGAACAGTTATAGCTAAATGTAACCTCTTTATTAAATTGCTTCATAAATCTTTACATGACAAATTACTTAACGCATTAAAAACAATGGAAATGCACTCAAAAAATTGCGCGAGAATGCACTCTATCAAAAGTACCAAGGCTTTGGCAAAACGCAGTATATCAACTGAGTGGTGGCGTCGAACGCAAAATAAAAAACATTACGCATCAGACGCGCTACGACTTATCATCGCAGTCAGAAATCCGAACAGCAGCGAAAGCATTCAGTTGAATATGCAGACGACTTGTAATGTCGTAAGCGAAAATCTACCCTGGATGTACCTCGTCGCCATGTCGACGTTGGCGCTCTAGCCCATTCCGAAAGTTAAAAATTTCGGAATGGGCCAGTTTTCCCATAATCATACAATGATAAGTAAACGGCTTCCGCGCGTCTGATCTATTCTGACGACTGACACAATAATTCAGAGAGATTAAAAAAAGAGAGACAAAAAGAGAAATCATACGGCGCGCGAACAACGTGGCTGCCAACGTGTGTATACCTTGGTTCGGAAACAGCTAAGCGCCGCGCTGCTCCGCGATGTTAATCGAGAGCAGGACCTAAGCAGCACACACGACTACGTAGCTGTCGTCCACGAAGCTAATTCACCTTGGAGGTTAGGGGTATAACACGCTGGTGATGGCGTGTAGTCTCTATTGTGTGTATGTGTGAGTACGTGCAGCTGGCACTGAAGCTCGATAAATGACTGGAGCGTTGTGCGCGCTATGGATGAAAAACCCGTTGGCGTGTGTGTATATGCGTCGTCTACGAGCGTCCTCGAGGTACACAATTGGCGTCCCGAGGCACACCGAACGTCATGCCGCGACGACGTTCCTCCGCACTCAATCCATAAACTCGACTAGAAAAGCGTCTCGAAGTTTTGTCACAGCACCGTGTGAGCCAACACAACGAGGTAGCGCACTCTAACCAAATCCCTCTGTCTTCGCGGACTGACCGAGCTGCTTTTGCACATATAGGTACACAGCGTTCTGTCTACACGCGCTCGCCACGGGACGGTTTTCACGCTAACGGAGATAGCAGCAACCAAGTGTCGACCACTTGGCTAGCAAGAGCGACGGAGAGAGAGAAGCGAGCACTGCCAGTGCTAGTGGTCTGGCGCGTTTCGTTTCGTTTCGTTTTAATGGCTGTGGGTACCTAGGGACTCCGATGCGCCACAATTCAAATTTGAGAGAAAAATTTGAAATTTAAAAGAATTTTAAAGTTTTTATTGGTAAAAAGGGTAGGAGAAGAAGAGTAGGGAGGGTGTATGAAAATATTTTATAAAGTATATGTGTAGGTAGGGTATAGTAAAAGTTGATTTTAGTTGTCGGTAAAATAGGTATTTTGATTTTGTGGTATAGTAGTGTGGATGTAGAGTTAAGTTTGGTATATAAAATGATTTTAGGGAAGGTAGAGTTATATAAATAAGTTGCATTGTTTTAAAAAGTCTGTTATAAATTTGGATGTTATTTCATTTGGGTTTGTTAATATTTCCTCGATGGATGTTGGGGGTTGTTTTTTCTTCTTTTCATAGTATTTTTTTAATTTAATTTTTAATGTGTATCTTTGTAGGTGGTAATTGGGGCAGTCCCATACAATATGATTTGCGTCTTGTGAGGTATATCCGCATGGGCACGAAGGGGAATTGGTCATATTTTTCCTATGTAAGCTGGCAGCTAGATTATAATGATTAGATCGGATTCTTATAATTGTTGTTAAATGTCTTCTTGGATAGTTTATTTTGGAGAACCATGGTCTAGGATTTTCTTTTTGAAAGTAGTATTTAAAGTAATGGGAGCCTTTTTGTTGGCTTTGGTTTGTAATAAATTCATTATGTGATTTTTTATGGTTGTGATTTATTTGTTCTAGAAAGTCTGTATAGTGAAGCTGGGTGATTAGATTTGTTCCTTTTTGGATGGCTTCTTTTGCTAATAAATCTACTGTATCGTTGTAGGGGATATTAGTATGAGATGGTATCCAGATAAGTATTATTTGAATACTTAAAAGTTCACATTCATGTAGGAGGGATTTGATATCAAGAATTATATGTGATGTGTTTTTTGATTTAATGGGTGAGTAGTTGGAGATGGCTAATAAGACGCTGAGGGAGTCAGAGAAGATATATGTTTTATTTGGTTTTATTTTTTTAATTTCATGTATAGTTAGGAAGATTGCTAGTGCTTCGAGTGTAAAGATAGAAGCTGGAAGTGAGGTTTTATATTGAAGCTTTAAATTTGTTGTTGGGCTATAGATGGCAAGGCCAGAGAATGAAGAGGTTTTAATTTTAGAGGCATCAGTGAAAAAAGTTAGATTAGAATTTATTTCGGTATTAAATAATTTGTTGAATTCTTGCGGAGGGTTGTTTGAGGATTTTATATTTTTTCCAGAGATTGTATCAATGAGATTTTTTTTTATGGTAGCGTGATAGTTATAATCGAAGGGGATAGGGTGTGCATGGGTTGTAATTTTATTAGCTGTTAAATTTGTTATATTTCTCCATGTTTCTATTGGGATAAAAGTTTTTTGTATTTTAAATTTGTCTTTTTGTTTTAGATCGTGGTCTAAATTTTTTAGATTGATTAAGATTGGTGAGTTTTGAGATGATATTAGTTTTAGTATGAATTTATCAGCTAGATGTTGAAGTCTTTCTTTGATGTAGAAAATTTTGGATTCGGCATGTAGGACATTTATTGGTGTAGAAATTCTACATCCTAGTGATAGTCTTATTCCACTGTTTTGAATTTTTTGTATTTTCTTAAGAAGAGTTGAGTTATTTATGTGTGTTAGGTATAGGCTGTATTCTATGGTGCTTCTAATAATAGCTGAGTAAATTCTTAGTAATATTTGTGGGTGGCTGCCCCACCATGTTCCTCTAAGTACTTTAATTATGTTTAGTAGTTTTAAACTTTTTCCTATTATGTAGTTTGCGTGATCATTCCAATGAAGATTGTAGTCAATATATAGTCCTAAGTATTTGACTTTTTTTGATGGGTATATGGGAGTGTTATTTATTAGTAGAGAGTAATTTTTAATAGCAGAAAAGGGAGCTTTTGTGAAGATAATAAATATTGTTTTATCAGCTGAAAGAGTTAGTTTTAGTTGTTGAAAGAAGTTGATTATGAGTTCAAGAGTGTTTTCTAATATGTTTATTGATTGTTTAATATCTGGAACAGAAGTATATATAATAGTGTCATCTGCGTATTGGATTAATTTTACGTTGGGGGGTATGATTTGTGAGAGTTCATTTACATATAGATTATATAGCAGGGGGCTTAATACAGACCCTTGAGGAACTCCTATACTTTTGGAATGTGGTCCAAACAGATTATTGCCGATTTTGAAGAGAAGAGATCTATTGGTAATTAGATTGTAGATGAAGCATCTGGTTTTTTTGGGGATTTTTAATTTAAGTAAGATTTTGTCGAGTATATTAGGACAGACATTATCAAAAGCTGATTTTATGTCAATAAAAGTACAAAAGGTGTTTTGATTGTTGTTGTTTGCTAAATGAATATCAGTAATTAGGTGGGTTAATGCATGTTGACAAGATTTACTTTTTCTGAAGCCGTATTGAGATTCTGTTAAAAGATTATTTTTTTCAATGTAGTGATGTAATCTTGTGTTGATTAATCTTTCTGTTAATTTCAGTATGCATGAGGCTAATGATATTGGGCGAAATTTATTTTTGGATTTTTTAGGTATTAGCATTATTAAAAAGTTTTTCCAGGTATCATGAAAAATACCATTTTCAAAGTAATGATTTAGTGAAGATAGAAGTAACGTTTTAAAAGATAGTGGGGTGTTTTTTAACATTTTGTAGTCTATTTGGTCAAGGCCAGGTGTGGAGTCTTCTTTGGTTGCTTTCAAGGATAAATTTAGTTCGTCTATATTGAAAGGAGAGTCAAGATCTTTTTGTTCATTTGTGTGTTGTTCTATATGATTATATGTTGGTGGGTGAGAAGGGAATGTGTTTGGGGATGAGGAGAATTCTTTAATGAATTTTTTTGCATTATTTATTACTTCGGTGTCGTTGTTTGGATATTTTATGTTGTTATTGTTGTTGATGTTTTTGAATTTGTTTATAGTGTTCCATAGTTCTTTTATATTCGTGTCTATCGAGATCTTTTTTTCAGCAAATTCTTGGAATTTTCGTCTTTTGATGTCTCTAAGTTGATTTTTAGTACGTGTTTCTGTTTTTGTTAGTAGTTTGAGGTTTTCATACGTGGGGTTTTTAAGGAAGTTTTTGGTTTCTTTTCTTCTTTCATTTGTTAATTTTGAGCAGTTGTGGTCCCACCATGGAGCTTTGGGTGTTTGGGATTTAAATTTTTTTGTAATTGATGGTTCTTTATAATCTGATAAGTTGTTTATTGAATTGATGTTTGAGGTGTTATATTCTAGATTGATGTTGTAGTTGTTATTGGTATGTTTTTTATTTTTGTTGTTTTTGTATAGTTTTATTGTTGAAGTGATGAGGTTGGTTAGTAGATTGTATTTTTGTTCTTCATTATATTCTTTTATTGTTTCTGAGTTGTTTTCTATAAATTTGTCTATATAAGTTGAGTAATGACTCCAATTGATATTTTTGTAGTTTATTTTATGTGTAATGTTGGTGGGAGGTCTTTCGTGGGTTATGGAGATAGTGGTTTCTATTGGGAGGTGGTCACTATTCATGCGGTCTGGGTAAGTTTTCCACGTTGTAGAGTTGAGAATGTTGGTTGAGATTATTGTGATATCTATAGGAGATGAGAAGAATTGTTCTTCTTGATTATTGAAGTAAGTATGAGAGCCGTCATTGATTATGGATAAGTCTGAGTCGATAAGTGCATCGATGAGATTTTCTCCTGATTTACAAGTTTTGTTTGCACCCCAGGTAAAGTGGTGGGCATTTAAATCCCCGCCGATAAGGGTGTGTTTATAGTTAGAGGTTGAGCTTAAAAATTGTGACCAGGTATCTATTGTAGTTTGGGTAGATGGGATTCTATAAGTTGATATTATTAGTATAGAGTTTTCTTTATTTGTATTATTTATGGATAGGGGGATAGATACAGCGACGGTTTCTAGTGTTTTTTCGTTATAATAGATATTTGTTTCTTCTTGAAAAAGGAGGTTTGTTTTTATTAGAATTGCTACTCCTCCATGTTCTCCTGTTGTTCGGTCTTTTCTTATAATATGATAGTTAGGGATGTTGATATAGGATTTATCATTTAGCCAGGTTTCTGAGAGCAGGATAATGTCATAAGAGTTGATAATATTTTTTAGAAGATATAATTTATTACAAATACTTCGACAATTCCATTGAAGTATTTTAAGTTGGTGTACTTCTTGTTTAGTGTTTAGCATTGTTTGTTAAGATAATAAATATATATATTAATTGTGTTGATAGGATGTTGAAGTGTAATTTGTTGGGAGTTAGGAGAGTAAATTGTTGGTTTTTATTTTTAGTAATTATTTTAATTTTGTAATTGTGATTCTGTATCTGTTTGATTATATGTAGTTTCGATGTTTTCATTTAATAAATTATGAAAATTTTGGTCTGAATTTAGATATTGTATTATAAAATCGTGTGAAATAGCATATTGATTTTTAAATAGATAGGTGTCTTCGTACATGGAAATTTGTGATGTAGTTGAGGGTTCGAGTGGGGGAGTTGGGGAGATTGGATGATCATTGAATGCTGTAAAATTTGGGTTTAAGTTGTAGTTGCCGTTAGGGGAAATGAGGAGTTCGTTGTGTTTTTTTCTAAGGTCATCCTGTGTGTTTTTGTTTTGTAGGATGTTAGAGTAAGTTTTTTTCGGAGAATGTAATATCGTTTTTTTCGGAGTTAGATTATTTTTTTTTGTGTTTGTATTTTGTACATAGAGTTCTTGGGGGGTTGGAGCTTCGTTCATTTCAGGGTGGTCTGAGAATCTGAATCTTTTGGAATTGTTATTGTATTGATTATGTATTAATTTTGCCTCTTTTATTGAAATGTTTCTTTTGGTTGCAGTGGTTAGGATGTCTTGTTCTATTTTTTTGACTTTGCAGTTTTTATCTGTTGGTAGGTGATTTTCTTCACAATTTAAACATTTTTTTGTCACGTCGTTTATTTTGGGGCACTCTTGATAATTGTGTGTTGTTTCTCCGCAGTATATGCATTTTTGTTGTTTTGAATTACATGACGATTTGACATGGCCATGTCTGTAGCATTTGGTGCATAGTTTGACTGTTGGTATGTATTGTTCAGTTCTGTATCTGACTCTATAGAGAAAGGCATGTTGGGTAGTTATTTGTCCTTTGTAGGTAACTAGGATAGTAGTAGTTGGTAGGTATTTTACTGTGTCATTTTCAGTCACTTTTCTATTGAATCTTCTCACATTGATTATCGGTAAAGTAGATATTGGTGATACTAACTCTAGGTTGTTGATGATTTCTTGTTCTGTGATATTTGTTGGGATTTGTTTAATTACACATTTTTTGTAAATAAATGAGCTTGGTATAAAGGCGATTAGGTTGTTTTTTTTGAAGTATTCGAGTTTGAGAATTGAGTTGGCAACTTTGCGGTTGTGTGTAATTATCGCTATTTTATTTCTACCTGTTCTGATGTATTCGTCGATTGAGCCATTAGGGAATAGCGGGGTGATATGTTTAGCAATTTGAATTGGGGTTATGATTGTTTGATTTAGGTTAATTTTGTTATCGAGTTCAGCGGGTTGTACAATTATTTTGTATGGGGGAGGTATGTCGTATGGATATTCTTCAATTTTGGGGAATTCTATTCTTTGTGATTGTGGGGGCTGAATTTCTCCTAGTTTAGATTGTTGTGATCCTTGATTAAATTGTAAATTAGTTTCAGTATTATGGTTTCTTTTGGGGAGTTTTTCAGGCAGTGTTATATTATTTTCATTTAGGAGTCTTTTGTTTCTAGTTTGCTCTGGTTGAGGTAACATTTCAACATCTGTTAGGTAGCTGTTATTTAATTGGTTTTTTTCGTCGTTTATACTCATCTCGGGGACGGGTGCTGGGGGGGCCAGAGCTGGCCGCCCCACGAGATGAGTTATTGAGGTTAGGTTCTTATCCAAAAAAAAATTAATTAAGAAAAATAAAAAGTAGAAAAAGAAGGGGATGATGATAGATAGATAAAGTGTTGAAGGATAGTTAGAGGATAGTTATTGGATTGATCTTACCAATAAAAACCAGCTTTGATTATTATAATTATATTAAAAATGTAAGAAGGTGGAATCGCATGTGCGTCCGAGGCGCCCCCAGGTCACTTTGAGTGGTCTGGCGCAATAAAGGGCGATTCGTCAGCCAATTGGTGCTCGTGGCGGCCTCACACGCTCAAAGCTCTAAGTTGTCCGGTTAAGCCGCGGACGCCTGCTGGATCACTTTTTCAATTTTCCCATTGCTTCCCGAACTGTCCATTACACTGGTGTTATGCATTTGACCATTAACATTCATTTCAATGAAATAGCGACTGTTTTAAAAGCTTTGCGAAGTCTATCTTGCGCGAATAAAAATATTGTGTCGTTCAAATTTGGCGCTTTGCAACAATGGGAGCATGTGGAGCAATGCGATTGGTCGTGGGGGTGGCCCGTTGCCGGCGCACTCGCAGCTTTATGAAGCCAGTTTGGATTTTCCCCGGGGTTGATGGGAAAATACCCAGCCATCCTTGATCAATTTTATTATCGACGGAAACATTCAATTTTTTTGTATCGAGCATACACTCAGGTCAAAGACTGTGTACGTTGGGTATTGACACTCGGAACGTTAAAGGCTTTCTTTACATAAGGACATATCGGACGTCGAACGTCAGGCATCGGTCGTCACGCGTGTACCAAGGTGAAAGCAAATAATTAAATTATTTATTATTCCACTAATAATGATGATATATTTAATCGTCGCTCACATCCTGCGCAATCACGAAACGCCAATATGTTACACACCCGATGTCTTCTTACGAAGAAAACCCATTATACACTGGGCACTAGAATTTAAATTGCTTGGGTTGTGATCCAGTAGAGGGAAACGTTCGATTGATATTTCATAATTAATCATCGAATAAAAAATCTATAATTATTGAAAATAAATCTAAATATGTTTTGAAAGGAAGGTTAGAAATAAAAAAAAATGCATTGACTGCGTGAACGTTAACTTGATCGACGTACACTTGCAAATGTTAGACTTTGTATATAGCGTGTTTAGATTTCTCGAAACAGGGGCAAAGCGAGAATTTCCCATTTAGAAAGTTCATTACGAGGAGTAAACGTCGAAAACTCTGCAAGCTTTAGCTCGTTGTTAGGGGTTTATTTATCAACAAAGCCGGTCGTAAAAATTGTAGAGCTTGTTTTTTTCCAATTTTTTCGTTTTCTCTTTGAAAGCTTCCGGGGCTGTCTGCGCGCGAAGAGAAAGAGCGAGCGCGCGATTCCGAGCTTTCTGGCGTTCGCGCGCGTCGTGACGCAGAATGAGCGAGTGCCGTTTTATTTTAAGTCTTACTGCTAGGCTATTTCCTTGGCGCGTATTTTAAGACGCTTTTGAAAAGGACAAGCGGCGCATTGTCGACTTACGTAATGGTTAACCGCGGCGCGGCCTGGGATAATTCGCCGCTCTCTCTCTCTCTCTCTCTCTCTCGCTTGCTCTCTTGATCTACAAGCGCGCTTTTACATCCCTCTCTCCCTCGACTTGCAACGAGTGTGCAAGTGCGTCTTCCTTTCCCTTCCCTTTATTTCGAGCTTTCGTCGTCCTCGGCATTACGTCACGAGCAGCGCCGACGTGTTATCATTTTCCTCTCTTTTTGCAGTTCACATGCTTTCACTCATGTTTGATGCGATTCCTGGTGTGACTGCGCTCGCGAAAGAAACAGTTGACTTTTCAATGTGCTCATCGTCCAAGCTTATTTTATCATTTGGCAGCTGCGATTTGCCGCTTGCAATTAATTCTATTGTTTCAAGGATTTTCTCAGGGCGGAGCGTTTTTAATACAGATTGAAGTTTGTCAAATGAGAAAATAGAAAATAAGCGCTTTTATGTAATTTTGCGATTTTCGTAGTTTATGTAATGGTTTCGAGTGTCACACAGTCCAATATTATAATTTGAATATCAAAGATCTTTTTATTTCAAAAAGCTTGTCAGTTCGAGAGTTTGTATTTTTTCTAACTTTCCTAAATTCACTGGATAATTGGATGTAAAAAATTTTAAAACTAAAAATGATTGTCAATTAATGTTCACAGAAGTATCAAACTGTCCGGAGTGTTTCGAGCAAAATAAACGGAACCGAACGAAGAAGAATCAACACGAATCTATTATTCAGAGTGCATTTCAATCCATTGTAGATCCCCATAATATTTACACAAGTCGAACGAAAATAGCGCGGCAAACGAGACTCGGATGATGAAGTGATCGAGTGTCTTGTCATCGCCCTTAAACTTGACTTGCCTCCACGAGTGTCGCGGAAGCGACTGCTCATTGAGATTGTTAACTGTCAAGGTAGTGTGCGATAGAAGAAAAAAATAAAAGACGTTGAAAAGACTTACGGAGACAAAAAGACGTTTGGCTTGACAGCACAACAAAAAACACAGAAGAAAAGAAGCGACGGTTGAACGACACGAAGCCGATGCTCTGGAGGATGATGAACCACCCCCAGACGCATCAGCAGTAGGCAGCAGGTCGACGCGCCGCGCGAGTGTGCACACAACACCTCGGCGAGGGCTTCAGAATCGTCCAACACGACGGATCTTTGTGTTTCGGTTTCTCGCCGTGTCGCTGTCTCGTTTATCTTTCGCGCACAGCTGTTCGCCGACGACTGACTCGTCGCACTGCAAGCCCCGGGGAGACTCTCTCCCTCGATTCTTGACTCGCGGCCGCGCAATCTCAGCCAAGCTCGCTCGCTCGCGGACGCTTTTAGCACCCAGACTCTCTACGACTTCCTAATTATTTTGGCAACCGAAAAGCTCAGACTCGATGCTGCTGCTGCTGATGCTGCCACTGCTGTTCCACATAGCTCTGACTTCGAAATTTCTGTGTGTTTTTCATTTTTCTCGCGCGCGATGCACTTGTTGCATTTCGTTTCTCCCTTTATTTCATTCTGAAGGGTGTTCGTTTCATGTATGAACCTATAAATCTATGGTGCTATTTTTTGAGGCTTAAGTGTATGTCAAGTGTATGTTAAGTACTGATAGTGGCGTTGACTTATAAATTGATGAAACATGAGATTCAAATAATACTTCTTCGGAACATTCGGCAATAGAAATACACGTTTTGAGCAATGAAAAATAATTGATTGTTTAGAACTATCGAAAATAACTACAACTGCTTGTTTTCTTCTCTCTTACAAAAAGATTCACTCACTTGTATCTATGTGATGGAATTTTCCGACAAGTGTATGTGCCAAAAGGGAGAAAGACCAAGAAAACTTATGTATCTATATTATGTAACTTTTTAGTTATTGCTACTAGTTATTGTTGCGAAACTCAACTTAAAGCCTGAGTTATTGTTAGTTTAGTCTGCTCATCAATTTATCATTGTTTTATTGAATTTGTTTCAACACTTTTCGTGACTATGTTAGGCTTTTGTACTATTAATTCAATTGACTTGGCAGAATAGTTAACCTCTATTCGATTCGCCGGCTTATAATTATTACCAAGAGTTCATTCATCACAGTGTCTCGTCTCTCTATCTCTCTATATCTCTCTCTCTCTCTCTCTCTCTCTCTCTCTCTCTCTCTCTCTCTGTCTCTCTCGTGTCTATTACAGTGACCTATAATACATTTTATAAGTAGCGCGCAAATAATCTTGATTATAAATTTTAATCAAGTTGCATTTGAATTTATAGCGCATTCCTATCTACGTAAAATCACCGGCATTTTCTATAGTTGGATCGTGCCTTTTATCCAAATTTATTTAAGTTGTAAAGTTTTTCAACTAAATAAAAATGAATTGAGATATGTTAAAATATGAAAAATAAAAATAAAACAAACATGAAAAAAAGTAAAATACACTCATTTGTGTAAAATCAATTAGTTGAAATGAAGAATTTATGACTGTTAATACAACAATGTCCAGACTTTATTTCCAACTCAACTAACGTACTATTGTTTAGAAAATAAACAGCCTAAGCATAAATGTTTCTCGAATGTTTGACGCTAAATTTTACGGAAGTGCATGCGGTTACTATAAATAACGTGTTAAGTTACACGAATACAGTACACTGTAATTGATATTGTATAAAAATAAGTGAACTTATTAATATTGGAAACTACAGAAGCTATAATTTGATGTGTAGATTAGATTTTCGGCGGGCAATAACATATAATTTTTATAATTGTAAGACTCACTTGTATTTCATGCACGTTTGTAATTTTGAGATATTTCAAAATCATCAATTGCCGGTATAGCGGTGAAAATGAATATTCGTTAATCAACTGATTGTTTAAAGTAGCTCTTACGACCACTTTGAAGCAAATTCAGAAAATTCCGTCGCACAAGTTTGCTGTACACGTGAGAAAGAGGGAACGAGGAAATGTCGCGCGCGCGGGATTGTCCAAGTTTAAAGTCCGTGAGTTACGGGTGCAGCTTGCAAGCCGAGTTTCGAGGTGTAAAAGTTAGACGTGCGGTATCGGCGAAATACGCTAGTGGCTGCGCCAGTTCGCGGCATGATATTTATAGCCCGAAGGAACGTACATAATCGCGAGTTTCTTGTCTTCAGGAGTATATTTAAGCTTTTCTCATTGTAAAACTGGCCATGCTGCATTTTCTTCCTCGATCGGTTCTCCCATTTTGGACATACCGTTAGCCCCACAGAGAATTGTGCCGCCAATTAGAACTTTGCTATTGCGTCGGTATAAAGCCAAAAAAAAAGAGAAAAATCGCTGCTGACAGCTGGTCCAAGAATAGGACGAAAAGAGCGAGAATAATGGCGATATAATGCCAAGAGAAGACGCGATCACGTGCCGGCAAATGTTTTCCGGGGTGGCACTCGTTATAAAGATGGAATAAACGGCGCTCGGCGAAGGTCGCACTTGCGCTGCAAAAAAGCTTCGGAAAAGTTTGAAATTGGCGCGGGAGAGCGCGGATTGCGGCACGAGCGCGTTTATTCTCGGACGACGATTAACCTTGCTTGGGCAGCAGTGGTTTTTGCTTGAAACACGTGTGGCGCGCTCGCGCACGCGCGATGCCGACTATCCTCGGACAACGTCACGCGGCCCGGCGACGGCCGACTATAAGCGTCTCTTACTACTTCCCATTGCACTCGCACATGTCGCCATTTCGATTAACTATCCGACGTCGATACGAGCTGAAAAAACATTTTTTTTTCTCTTTAAATTATTTGATAAACAGATATCTGTTGTGCGATCGAGAAGATTGAACGATATCATCTGTAAATCTTGTTTGCATTTTATGCGAGCGCTGAGCAGTTAATCGCGCTTTGCCGGAATGATATATTGATGGTCGAGATTAAAGTTGAATAAATGCTTTGTATTAAACCTCCACGATTTGGTCCATTTCGAACCGGCAGAAATACTATTTGCAATTTCATTAGCACTGTTATATGCGTATGTAAGATCATTTTCTTATCAATAGTATATTACATTGCACATCATTTAGATCTACAGAGAAAAGTGAGTTGCCAATAATTGTCAAGAACTTAAAAGGATAGACTTAGAATTACGCTATAAAACTGATACGCTTGATCAAACTAAAAAAGTTATCCTATTTTCTTTAATCTGTCGACACTTTGAAAACACGTACAATAGCACAGTTGTTTTGCAAAAATTCAAAGTACGTCACCAGAAAATAGGTCGCTGAAAATTTCAAAATTCGGTATTTAAATAAAGCATTGGAAATACGAAAAACACGCAACATGAAAATAATGAAGAAGAAAAAATGTAGACACATGTGCAGGGCACATTTATAGATGTGAACTTGTTAGAAGCCAAAAGGTGTAAATTACGTCAGCAACCTAAAACAAAGATACGCTGGCTAACAATGTGATCTTGCCGTGCTGTCAAACTTGTACGACAGCAGTAATATATTTCATTTGATTGACGCGTTCGACTCGAGCTCTTGGTTTTTCGATATTGCCAGCTCGTGCGGGACTTGACCCTCCTCTTTATAATTATCGTATTACATAGGAAAACCACTATTTTTTTTTAAATTCTTCTATTTTAAATTAGGAAGTTATTTTAACAAATTATAGTCAATGTACTATGCAAGTCATTTAATGATAAAAACCGAATAAACAGTTTTCAAAAATTGAATTGAAAAACTGTTATAAATATATTATTTATTACTAAGTATAGAAGCTCTAACTATATTGACGAATTGCATTGTGAAATATTTGCTGGGATAACGATCTAATAATTCTCAAATTTCATTTGGAAAATTAAATAGAATAGTTGAAAGAAATGTAAGCGATGAAAAATCTATGTTGCAAGTGTAACAATTGGAAAAAAATGAACAAAGATTAAGGGGGGGGGGGGAGATTTTTTGCTAACGAAAAAGCTTCTCTCAACAGAGACAGATACGCGCGTGTTCGCTCTCAAAACACGGAGAGGCGTCATGAAATTGCTCAAAATGAATTCTTGGCTCTAGTGTTGTAGGTCAGCCAGTTTAATGCACCAAGGTCCAAGCTACGACAACGCTTGTTCGCATGTAGAACTGGTCCAGACGAAAAATTCTTGAGATCGTTACATGATTCATTTCGGATTGCATTCGCTAATAAAAATTTTGGTCGCAACTAATCAATGTCTCGCTTGCAAGCTTGCATCAACGAAGAGTCATCAGTACATTTTGTTGTTGTATTTCCTTTCAAGAATTACGTCATGTGGTTTCTTAAGTTTTGATACAGCTATACTATCGATTTAAAAAAAATAGATACAATTACAATCGCAAAGTCTTCAAGAAGTTAGTTTTGGGAACTGTAAAAGTTATAATTAAAAAAAATTCTTTTGCGCTTAAGCGTTTTGGTGATTTCACTAAAAATAATTTCTAAATCTTTGAAATCACGACCGGGACTATGACTGACAGGTCTCCGAAGTTCAGCATTACCGAGACGGGTGTGTCAAATTGTTAGAGAATAGCCACCGCGTGGGAGCCGTGGCTTTGCCCATGGAAAATAAATTCGGCGAGTTATTTATGCGATGTTCAAGGTCGTAATTCACCGATTACTGAGTTTTTTCGTTCGGCTGCTATGTTGATTAATAATTTTTACCTCAACATAATGCATAATATTTGGACGAATATATTTCAAACTGTTAATTCAACATTCAACTGTGCGGAAATTCGTAAGAAAGAAAAAATAAGTCTTTTAATATTACTCTGAGTGCAAGGCCAATAATTTTTATACGTACTAGAACCGTAGGCTTTCTCCTACACTCGATTGATATACAATATTTTAAAAATCATTAACATCTGTTATATCTTCAAAATTCAAATTTTTTTATTCATTTTTTTTCAATATTTACTGCACAAATTTTAGTTAATCGTTACCAAATTTCTCTATCAAAGTTGTTTTTTCAATACTCTTAAAAATTATATCAATCTCTGTGTTCACAATTTCTCAGAGTGGAAATTACTAAATGGATGTAATTTTGTAATTACTGACAGTATTTTGATCGGCATAAAAATTCATGAAAACTGTCAATGCAACTTGACAGTTCCTATTTTGGCCATCTTTAAAGAAATCTGAGGCTTAGATAATACAACAATCGTAGCTCAACACGGTGATTCGCGGCTCTGCGTTGCACCTCTGCAACACGCAGTCGCACCTCTGCGTTGCTTCAATATGCTAAATCTTCGTTCACGATAAACTCTTTACTGTTTGGGAGTACCGCAACCATTGTCTTCCGGATCTCTTACCGATTTAACTCTCTATTTTTAGGAATTAAGTTCCTTATGGTGACTTGGCACTGGGGGCTAGCAGGAAAAAAGTGAAAACGTCGTGTGGAAATCATCACATGGTGTCGTATATTAACTTCGTCAGATAGAACCACGCGAATCTTTTTCTCTCTCTCTCTCTCTCTCTCTCTCTCTCTCTCTCTAACGCTTCCTTTCTCGTACTCACGTGTGTTCTTTATTCAAGGGTCCTCATACCAACCGAATCAACGTCACAGTAGTCGATGAGCCACAAGACTAAACCTAAACCTTCCCGTGACCTATATTGCAATTTTTTTAAGAAATACATTGCCTTTCGGTTGCTGTGAAAATATTGATTGGAGATCAAGACATGGCAAAATTAGTACGACAGCATATGATCAAAGGGCGATGAAATGATAAACAACGCTCTTATTCATGACGTTGTTATTTTTTCTACTGAAAATGCATGAGTCTTCACAACGTAGAATAAATAACTCTTAGATTCATCAAGAATATGCCGATTTTAGCAGATTGCAAACATATTTTTTAGAACACTGAAAAAGGACGATGAATTAACGAAATTAATCTAGGGACAGCGTGCTGCTGCGCAAGAGCGCATGAGCCGCGCTCGACGTTGTTGATAATAACTGTATTTACTCTCACGCTAATTTTGCTATAATTTTAGTTCTGATCAATAACTTCACACCAGCCAAAAAGCAATGTATTTATTAATCATTTTTGTAACTTATATAGCAAAAAAGTGACAGTGGTTCAAACAAATTCTTCCCGATGACGCTCTTTTTAGTTATTATATTATTATACCTCTCGTTCTAAGAAATGTTTTTTTAATCCGTTTTTTCAAATTGATGTTTAATAATTCTTTCCCGCTTTGTTTGCTTTATTTTATCGCCGTTTCCGACATAGCGTGACAAACATCATTCACATTTTTTCATTGATCCAAATTACGCTAGTGACCACTTCAAATAATTTTCGAATAATTGAACACTTATGGATTTCAAAAACAATCGTAATATTTCTGTTAGAAATTTTGAAATGCGCGTTCTCACGATTAAAACCAAATGCTACATTGATTTTGAAAATAAATTGCCAATTAGTTTTTGTTGGCGAAAAATATTCACATACAAATCCACATTCTCTTACGTTTTCAAACTTGCTCTAAAAATAATTTTTTGCATAAGAATTTTTCTTGAAAATATAGAAAACAAAATGAAAGAAAATTTACCGAACTATCAGGTTTTCAACAAAATATTGAATATAGTGTACTTTTTCGAAGATTGTTAATGATTAAGATTGCAGGACAATCCATATGTTTGAAAAGTATCATAGTATCACTACGTTGCAAAAATTTTAGTTGAAAAGCACATTGAACACTTGTAACTACAAGAAAGGAAGTCAAAGCTATATGTCACAAAATCCTTCGAACTGATTTCAACGACGAATCTCTCGATACATTCTGTCACTTCATGTATAAAAAACTGCACTTCTGCTCGTTAGATTACGTGCACAAAAGAACGACAACAGCAATTCAGCAACAACACTTTTTTTGGCCTTCGTAATTGCAGTCAGAGTACAGGGGTTTTTCGTATAAAACGTTGGTAGTAGTAGATAGCACTTTGTGTGTGTGTGTATATGTGCGAGTGTCGTAATACATCTAGGTGAATATGTATATCGGTCGGCTTACCGATTTGGCGCAGAGTAGCGGAGTAGAATAGAAGGTGCACTTAGTCACTTGCACTATAGCTGCGTGAAGTGCGCGCGCGGGTCGTCCGCGCATGCAACAGCAGCAACGAGAGAAAAGGTGGCGGCGTGTATGCGGCAACTGCGAGAGACACAACTTTAATGGTATATATATATGCGACGCAGCCAGGAGGTGAGATCTGATGTTCGCCGGCTGCTGCTTGGGGCGGCCCAGCCCAAGCTTGCCGAGCTTTAAGTAGCTCGGCTCAAGCTCGCCCTGGCGGCCATCCCCGAGAATTACATCTGGCCCCTAGCCAGTGATCAGTCTCGCGGCGCGCCTTGATGCTACTGCAATTGCACCTATCCTTCGTTATTACCCTTTCACGGCGGAACGCATAATTTCGCCCCTTTGCTCTCATTGTTTCAACAACTTTACCAGCAAGCGCTATCCTCATTTGGGAATTATCCGTTAGTTATTTCAACAACAGAACGGTATTTATTTCATCTTGACAATTTCATTCTCGAATCAACAACATTTCGGTGATATAAGTCAATTCTGTCAAGCTAATCTAGCAGCTCATGAAAATTATCTTCGGGGAAATTCAAACACGTGCAATGTATGAATGTTAATGAATGTTGATTAATTACCGTTGACAAAATACTGGCGAAATTACCGCAACACCGCGTAAAATTTTAGTACGACATCAATATATACTGAGGCGAGCGATATTTTTAGTAATTATGCTTCGTCTGACAAATCAAGATTCGAGTAACGCGTCTTTTCCCATGCGCTGCTACTGCTGGCTCAAGATAAATAAGCATCCTGAATTGAAAATCGAAGAGGGAAGAATTGCCAGACAGGGGACGCGACTATTTTGGAAAGGGCCTGTACAGCTGAAGACTTGTCAGCTTAACGGTTATTGTTTGTTTTTACTATCAAATTTATATATTTTTAGCCGATTCGAACGAAATCAGATTGCCATCCTTTGATCGTTTCATCTAGTTTTTACTAGCTGCCGTTAGACATTTATTATATCTCAGACAACACATAGAGGCTAATAAAAGATATATAAACACGCATAGCTGAAGGCTTTTTATTATACTTTCTACGTAAATATTTATTTCTACTAAATAGTATCATTACATTACCGATTGTCTTTGTTTGATGTTGCATTATCAATATCTCGTTAACGACGAGAATAATTGATGATTGATTTCCGAAGACAAATATCTTGCTGCTAACAATATCTTTATACGTGTTTAATTTTGTCGCGTGCCGATCATTTTCCCTTCGTCGAGACGGAAGAGAAATCGCGTGGGGAGATAAAAAAAAAACATTGAAGCAGCTTTTATGAATGATGCAAGAGTTTATTCGTTCTGTTCGTTGACACTATGCAAAAACTTGGGCTCGCATGATTCGAATACAAAATTAACAATGCTTTAAAGATGAAACTATTTGCTGAAAAAATAGAACGCGACATAATTATCGAGAGCTGAGCTTGATCACATAGTCTTCTAAAGCTCACTCGGACAATTCGTGCTCGCGGCGCAAAAATTCTAAATAAACAATAAGATTCACGAAAGCTTTTAGCTGACCTATATATAAACACCGGTGGCAAATTAAAATAACGCACGAATCGAAGCTGTCGTCGGTTTTTTTTCTGCTTCCTCTGTTTGCCGTTAAAAAGCAGAAAAGCTCAAACCGCGCGCGGCGTAATTTTATCTCCGACCGACTCCAAAGTCCGAAGCATGAAAGTCTCGCTACTGGGCAAAAGGGAATAATGACCGCTAATAATTCATTCCTGAGACGTGCCGCACATGCCGAACGGTGAAAAGTGCGCTTCGTTCGGGAGCCTTTACGTAACCACGCGACCGTACACCACTAAAAAACGGAGAGTGTGTTGGCGTGCGCGAGCTTGAACGAGAATAGCGCTGTGCGCTTTGAACCGCGCGGAAACGGGATGGTGAAATACGCGCGTGCGAGCTCTATTTTTACGGTGCGTAATGAGCAGAGAGCGAGTTTTTGCGTCATTTTCACTTCAATGCCTCGCGTACGTAGCGACGCTACTTGCTCGTCAGAGCTGCTCTGAATACAACGCGCGCTCGCGAATCTTCACACGCGGCGTCAGGATTTACTGCAGCAACGAAATGACGGTCGGTCGTATGATTCTCAATCGATCGCGAGAACAGGGTGCCCCTTCTTTTTTCTCTGCTCTACTGCGAGATTTTTATGAAAAATTCCCGGCTTTTGCAGTGATTACCGAATTAAAATCGATCGACGCAGTAGCGGGATGGCACGTGAGCAAAATGAGACATCTAAAAAAAGCTCGCACGCGCTGCACCGGACGATCGCGTGTATAAAGCTCTCGCGTGTTCACAACTAACTTGCTGAGACGCTTCACCTGTTGCGCTTGAAACCAAATCCGATGGTGTTCCGAAAGTCGCGACTGGAACTCTCAAAACGTGTGAACTGAAGGTTTGGCTCGAGGGTTCGCGTGATTCGCGAGAAGAAAAGAAAAGGCTTCAACTACTTGAGCGCTCGCCCATCCAAATTCAATCGCATGAGATATCGATGAAAATCTCTATTGTAAAATCTGACTGATTGATTACGCGACTGATTGGCTAAAACGTCTCGCAGTGACGTAAGCCATTGCTTATTTGTCTACCACACGACTGCATTTATAGATAGATCTTTAAACGCTAATTCTAAACTGAGACAGATGTCTGAAGGCGTTTCTACTGATAAAATTATAAATAGAATGTATTGGACTTCGCCAAAACAATTTTCCCCGGCGGCCCGTGATCTTGGTACTGAATCGACAATTGGTTTGTCAAAAGAAGTGCCGTTCCACATATTTCAAAAGCTATCGTCAGATGCAAGTTTTGCTCGACTATTCTCCCTCTTTTCCTCACTTGTCGTTCGCTGGAGAGCTTGCTCTGTTGAAATGAGTTAAATGAGCGTAAAACGCAGCTCCAATTTGTCGTGCCACATGCACACGCAATATAACATGAGCGCGAGGCTCGCCATGCAAAAGAGACGATATGAAAAACTCGGGGGCGGCTGTTGATCCCGCGGCAAAGCGGTCGGGATTCGGATCTTTTGCGCACACGTGGCTCGAGCGCTCTTTTTTTAGAGGGAGAAACCTAGCAGGCGCGAAAAATTCGCACGATTATCATTAGCTGTCACGATTGCTCCTACGAGATACCATTGCACACGATAGACTCACAATTAATCGATTCTCACCACTGACTTTTTTTTTTACAAGACAGGTCTAACAATCGATGTGCGTTTACTCTCTAATTGGAAAATATTATATAAGTATTATGTAATTCAAAAATATTATGAGTAAGTATATCTGCTATACGAATTGATATTCAATGTTGATATTATCTTTCTTTGTATGAACAATAATGATATGGATTTTTTTGTAATCAATATTCTTTTTATTTTCTTGAAGTTCTTGATTGAATAGCTTGAATTTAAACGTCAACGATTTAATTTCTTTTTCTAAAATTATCTTACAAAACTATTTTAGGAAACTTCGAAAAATAAAAATAATGTCAATAGCCTTCGAACTGTATACGTTCTTTCGTCAGAAGAAAAGTCATGGTGTGGTAGTTTTAAATAAATCATAGCAGATCAGCGCTATTTCTATTTTTCTTCATCGTTCAAACTTTAATCTAAGAATCACACATTAATAAACCTACAATGCATCATTAAATCATGCCAAGGATTTTATTGTAGCCATTAGAAAGAAGAAAATCTGTCGAACTAATTGGCAAAGCGCAATGTGTCGAAACGATAGGATATATGGGTAGAAAAGTCCTTATAAGCCAAGTTTTCGTTAAAAGCTTATACAAGTCAGTTCTCGGAAATAGGTGATGGCCTTTATATTCAGCTGGGATGAGACTCATTGGCAATGCAAGGTAAAAATTAAAAAAAATAAAGAATTAAAAATGCGAGAGTAGTGCAGTGACAAACGAATGCAGGGAACCTTGCTGCACACAAACGTCCAAGGTACAGTCGGACGATATACAGAAAAGAGCTGCATAAGATGCACTACAATATATTCTTGGATGAGTAAGAAAATCAGTCGAGCTATTTATAAATTCTAGCTGCAAGGCATTATATATTTGTGCAATATTCCTCCCATTTGTCGACGTTTGACAAAGCTATTACAATAACCGACGGATCTCGCATATATACACACACAGCTTAAACTTCCCTTTTCTTTCTTGAAAGCTGCTTTGGAAACACAGCGTAATTTAATAATTTTAAACTTTTGAGATCTTTAATAGTTAAAATAAGTGAAATAAGCATTTATAAAATCAAATTGAATTTAATTAAATCTAGTGCAACAACAGATCTATCATCCACTCAAACTTGGCTGCAAACATTTCGCTTTGTAATTTTCGTCTATATCGCACATACGCGAAAACAATCTCGAAAACACAATCTATTTTACACGTTTGTTTACCATACATTACCGCGCTGTTATCAAAACGTCATTCATCAAAAGGATTCACGGTATACATTCATCGCCACGATGAAAAAAAAAAAAAAATTAAATAATAATAAACAAAAAGGAGAGAAAGTATGGAGTGCAGTAATACAACAAGCGATAGCCGCGTGCAGTACGTAGCTAAAAATAAGCATGCAGCCCTAATCAAGTTGGCCAAGTGGGCCAGAAAAGCCAAGTAAGCGTGGCACAATGTCCCAAATATAGTCGGACATCTCCCTGGCTGCCGTACTCCTCGCTCAACATACATATCGTCTGCAACCGTCTAGCCGTTGCTTTAATTCTCTCTCTAAAACTGATGTCGCATATATCCGCGCAGACATGATCATTGTCAACTAGAAGCGACAAAGAAAGAATCGCCTCTGTGTGTGTGAGTGTGTGTGTGCGCGCGTGTGTGTGTGTCATATCTAGTGCTGCGCGGCTAATTTCTATCAAGGATCCAATTCGAATTTCGCTTACCCGCAATCTTTTTCCCGCGCGCGTATATGTGACGTGCGTGCGCAAAAACCATGTTAATTTGTTCGCGAAATGGAGCGTCGCAGGTGATATATATATATATATATATATATATATATATATATATATATATATATATGTGCGCCGCCTTAAGGCCAATCGGTCGTTAAACTTCGCTGGGCAAATGAAAAATGCTCTGTGCTTTTGCTCATCGCGCGCCACCACTCGAAGCTTCATTTTGTACCGACGTACAAGCGGGAAAATCATTGTGTCATAAATTTTCATTTTATTTGAAAAGGAAACGTCGAAACCGCATGTCTCAATCGGTATCGAATGTCTCCCCCATATACAGTGAAGTGGACAGACGTGTGCACACGTGCGCAGATGTATAACTACGCGAAACGTTAGAAAAGCGCGTTCCCGCGCACAGAGGGAGAGAAGAGCGCGCGAGACTCAGTTTATGTAAGCCGCGCGCGATTTTCGTTCGAGACCTGCCACTGCTGCAACTGCGCGCTTTATTCCGCGCCGCGACCTTACACGCGCGTTCACCAATCGCGTCGAGCAGCCCAGGTATACAGATGACATCTTGCGCAGAGGATCTTTATTGAATGTTGCTGTTTATACTTCGACGCTAGTCGTCGCGTGCGGCACACGAGACTTTTTCTTGGGCTTGCGACATTTTCTACCGAATGTTCTCGTGTCTGCAGTGGATTAAACTATTGAATTATTTTTTATCCCATAAGGTTTAAATCACTTGTACAAATATAACTTTTTTTCTTATCGAAATAAAAGACGAATATCGTAGACAGCGACGCCAGCAGCGCTTTCAAATACGACCGATGTATGGCCGATCGAAGATAAATCGACAAACGATGAAATTTTACAAGTTCGACACGCGCGTTTCTTCACTTTAAATCAAATCTAAAGCGTTCACACGAGAAAAAAGGAAGCTAACGCGCGAACGCTACATGAAGCTTTTTCAACGGCACGCGAGTCGACGTCGTGTATCAAGTAGAGCGTTTCGCTTACGCGAGCGCGATTCCTTTCTCGATTTCGGTTCATTGAGCGCACGATGTATGTCTCCCCTTTTCTTTATTCTGCTTCATTACATAGAATAGCCTTTCGCTAAAATTAGCTCAGACTTGCGCTCTCGCGAGCGTCTCGTCTCACAAACCACGTATATGTACTATATACTCGTCGAAAGTGTTTACAAAATTAAAAATACCTGCAAGCTTCAGAGACGCGCTCTGCGAATTCGATATTTGTCCGCGCTACCAGGGCTAGACTTGTCGGAAGCGACGGTAATCGTTAAATCATATCTACACGCGCGCTCTCTCACGAATAATTCGCGACGACCCCGAATGCTTAAACTTTTCAGCTTATTTCTCGCTCCGAGGATTCGTTTGTTTTCTCGTGCAAGATATGCTTTTTGGGCTTGGTTTCTTCTTCTGAACTGTGTTTCTTTAGGATTCTGATTCACAAGGTTTTTTCATATGAGCTTTTGTACTAATCAATAACTTTCGACTCAGACTGTTTTATAGTAAATTTGTAAACATACAGTTATGTAAATGTCATGAAAAAACAGTAAGTATTTAAAAAATTGAATACTCTTCATATTATTTAATCATCGTCAATCAGTTTGATTTTATCGTGAAGATACAAGAATATTTTTAAAACTTAATTTTTTTTGTCACAATGTAGATAGCCAAGAAATCAATTGAAAAATGGAAAACATCGTCGTGTTTGATGATTGCGGTATTCAACTTTCGAAAACTATAACTTGGAAAAAAGGTATGTATGTCTAATCTACCAACCGCTATGTTGATCAAGGTTGGGAGACAGTT
Source organism: Phymastichus coffea (assembly GCF_024137745.1). Classification (NCBI taxonomy): domain Eukaryota; kingdom Metazoa; phylum Arthropoda; class Insecta; order Hymenoptera; family Eulophidae; genus Phymastichus; species Phymastichus coffea. The sequence continues at coordinate 416,186 of NW_026706953.1, read as the reverse complement.
CGTACAAAAGAGAAGAAAGACATTTCCTTGGATCGGTACTAAACGTACAAATATGAACGAAGATTATTAAAAAAAATCGTAATAGACGCAAAACTTGCATTGCCAAACTAAAGTTACGACAATAGTCGCTTAAAAATAATCATTCTATATAACAGTCGGATGCAAGCTGCGAGACGGCACGTGCGACGATTACGTGTGAGGATTCGCAAGTACGTGGATAGCCAATAGATATTGGGCATTGTCTGAGATCTTAAATTATTCAGATATACATGTGGTCGCGGCGCGTGGGCTTTGGCACTGGTTGCCGCGCGCAAATGTGCGTATTCGTTGGCGTCGCCGTACTCGCTGCCGTACGGTGGAAACTCTCTGAAAACTCTCATCTATCATGTTGAAACGCCTGCGAGTGTGCGAAAATAGTTGCAAGGATAGACGCGCAAGGTCGAGCCAAAGCTCTCTCCCTCTACCTTCTCGTCGCGCTCGCTCCCTCTCTCTCTCTCTCTCTCTCTTTCTCTCTCTGCAGACGTTATCATATATGCGAAATAACATAATGATCATCGTCCCGCTGGTTATTAATTCTATGGACAAATCTCGTTTTTTCTTCCTCTTTCACCGAGTCAATCGACCCCACGTGATATGTGTGTCGCTCAATTATACACAACACCATTATTTTATTCTATTGTTTGACAGAAATACGTATAAAACTGTCTGTCGGTGCGCACGTGGAAACAATCGTGTGATTTTTAGGTTATGAACAAAGCTTTCATATTTGATATAATAAACATGTTCTTTCCATGAAATATTGTATCAAATTTATGATAGTGTAATGTAATTAATTGTAGCAATACTATATAACATTCTAGTATCAAAAACTTACTCAATTGTATTATATTTCTAACTCGTAATCGTATATTACAGACATAATCATTAAATTTTTTTCAAATACTGTGAAATAATAAGTATTATAATAATTAGTTTGTTAATCATTTAATATCCATTTTGAAGACATTCTACATCATTCACTGAAAAATTTTTCAATTACAGAAAACGATATTTTTGTTCTATGGAGACAGGCATCTTCACGCTTTTGAGAAATTATTGTACTACGATCAGCTACATATTTACGCATCCAGTAACCACATGCCAGGTTTATATCGACTTAATCAATTACATAAATTTATAACGAGGAGTAGATAGAAACTTACATATGATTATATATTTGTGGTTTGTAGTTAAGTCTATAATTCTCAATTTTACATTCAAATATCAAACAGTTCGATTAAGATTCTTTGATGCGTTTTATTTTATTTTCTTTAAAATTGGGAAGCTAGAAGGGAGTTTTCGTTAGTAATTTATGCTGAGCTGTATATTATCTTCTCACGGATAGCGTCCAATATATTTTTCATTGGTTTATAACGCCCACCATGATAATAAACTTTCATGACCAGAAATCAACGATAAGGCAATCAATATAAGATGATTTGGCATGATTTAATGTCTCACTGTTCTTCGCGCATTCTTAAGACTACTTAGGTCATATTGATGGTGTAACATCAATATGACTGATAATTGGTATATTTTCAAAAGAGCTAATTGTGATGGAACAATCTCTAATGAACACAAGAATAAGGATATGAAAAGAACTCTCCAAACTATTATATTACATTATTGTCTTTAAAATGTTAATCGAGAACGTAATTTTATTCTACCGGCGGAGACAATTTTGTCCAAATACTTTGTTTTCAATGAAATAAAATTATGAATATAATAATCTTCTTTAAAAAAAAAAAAGCTTTATGGATTTTGCGGGAGAATATTTAATTTTCGTATAAATGATTGTTAACTCTTAGAGTCATAGCTTTACGGAGGCATCTACAGCATAAATTTGGATTATTCGTATTACCGCTTATAGGAGTAAATCTAGGAAATCTTTGAATTTATACTCAGGAAAAAAAATTTTTTTTTTTTGAAGGCACATGAATTTTAATAGGCTTAAATGCTTATTTAGATAATTAATAACAAAGAAATATAAGGGCCCCCAATTTTTTAAAAGACTTATTTCAGAAATTGCACGTCAAAAATTAATTACTGTACTCGTTAAATTTTAATAATATACATAAGCAAAAAATGATTGCTAGAAACGGATAGGGTTATCCTTATGGATTTGGCGTTGCTGATCCAAAGCTGGTATTGTTTTATATCAGGTTCAGAGTTATTTTTATAAAAAAAAGGTAGTTTAGGAATATTCAATAAATCAATGTCGCAAATCTTATGACGCTATGAATCATTTAATTCACAAATTTACAAATACAAGAAAATAAGTATAAAGACATTCGCAACAATATTTTTCTCTAATTACATTAGTCATCAATACAGAAAAACGATTCCTTTTCCTATGTAATAACACTCTGTAAATAACATTTTTATACGTTTGAATCAATTAACTATCTATTTTTATTTAGCATAAATACTAGTTTAATCACAGGTACTGTAATCACAGAAAGTATCTCTTCGCTATTTTTTTCCATCACATCGTAGAACAAGTTTTTTTATTTGTTTATTTTACAGTATTTTCTTCGAAACATGTTTTTGAATACCTCTTATTTTTTTCGTAACATACATATCCCAGCTAAAGGGTTTCAATGAGTAATGTGAACATGGTGAACTATCGAAACATTCATTGCAAGACAAGTAATTTAAATATAACTTTTTCGATTTTTCTTTACTCCATAGCAGCTGAAAAATTTTGTTTGAGTTCGGTGCTGGTTTCAAATCCTTTTTCACAATCTTATCAATATTTTCCATATCCAATTGTGAAACCAAAAAAATATTAATATTATTTGATTTGGATCGAACTGCTGTTTTGAAATTTTTCGCAGATGTGATATCATTTCCACCTAAAACATATTGGTCACAGAGTCCTTTCACTGACCCACCAATAGCATCAGCGCTACTTTTTCCGTGCCCTGGAGAAGAGAAATTCCACGAAGCAAGATAAAGTCCCATTTTCGAACAGTGATATTGAAATAAGTAGAAGTTTGTTTTATTCTTGTACTGGGTTGTTGGACCGTCGCTGCGAAAATGGATAACTTTCAAATCAGGAACAAGTGTTTCAATGAGTTTGAGAATCGGGCGTAAATGCGCCCAGATAGCTGCTGCGTCGTGTCTTAAACAATCGGAAACTGTAGAGAATGAAATCCTTCTCAGCTCATTAGATGGAAAAATTTTATAATAAATTACACCAGTATGCAATGATACTTGTTTTTTAGACGCACCGAAATGTACAGATTGAATTTCATTAGCATATTTACATACGTAATTCTCAGAAAAGTCCATAACTATTTGAGCTTCACCAGGTTTCAATTGCATTTTATTCTTTTCAAAAAAATTCAGTTGGTGCCATATATCATAAACATGTTTAAAAAATGGAGCTGTTAATGCATTAATGTCTTCAATCATTTTTGTAATAGTACATTTAACTTTAATTTTAGTTGTAACAGTGACATTGAATATTTTATTTTTTGCACCAATTCTATTTTCTTTTTGAGTGATCCATTTAAAATAATATGAGTCCAGACTATTTTTTACCTCTTTCACTCTCCTATGTCTACAACTTGGACACTCCCTGTACATGCATGCTTTATTATTTGGATCACAAGTTAATGCTTTAATGAATGATTGAATGTTTTCAGTCGTTATAATCCTATGGTAGCACAGTTTCTGAAAAATGAATTTGAAATTGGCATGTTTTGTGCATAAAAAAGTATCACGAGCTGAAAGCTTTTTATGCGAAATCCAGAATGGTTTATATTTGAAAAACGTTGCCCTTGAAATATTAAATGTTTCCTCCCTCAGATATTTTTTATGTAAATTTCCTAAACTATCAGCCAAATATCGTTTCCTTTTAATTATTCCACCCCTCTTAATAACATCTTTAATTCCAGGACAAACTGTAGAATTCTCATCTTTTTCTAGAAATTTTCGAATTGCTTCCTTGATTTTCTTTGTCATAGCCTTCTTTTTAGTAGTCGATCGCGAGAAAGTAATGTTTATTCTGTCAGCAAATTTACGTAGAAAGTACCCACTGTTAATTTTTTTCATCCTATTATTAGCAAAATGATATTTTTTAATCAATTTTCCTGAAAGCACTTGCCCATAGATTGACCTTTCACATTCATTTTTCAGTTTGCTTTTATTTTCTATCAATTGTGCTTTTAACACTTCTCCAAACAACAAAGAGTTTCTTATCTCCTTTTTACCTATCTTCTCTATTTCTTTTACTTTTTGTAAGTGAATATCTTCACTTGTATTTTTAGATACAGCTTTATACAATTTATTTTTTGTTCGCTTCAGCTCCATTTTCTGATTTTCGATGACATCGAGGGCATTTGCATAAAGCCTGCGAAGTTTCCTTTCTCTTTTTTTTGCAAAAGCTAATGATTTACTCAAGCTGTGAACTTTCTTTCTATCTCTGTTGCTACTGTATACTCTATTTTTGTCAGTCTCATTCTCGTTCTGCATCTCCGAAGAACTTTCGTCGTTTGATGAAAGAACTGAATCGTTTCCATTTGTAGAAAATTGATGATCATCCATCTCAATAAAATCTGTAGACGTCGTTGTTTTTCCTACTGAACTCACATCACTCAAAGGTTCAAAAATTTTCTTTCTTTTACGACTTTTATGATTGTCAGTGTTCAAACTATCATTTCTCATTTCCCATTCGTCATCGACTTCTTCTGATTCAACTGCTTCCATCGATTTTCGCTTTCTGTAAATGAAGTATGTGGGTGCGATGTTATCACGCAATCGGGCACTCTTCCGTAGACTAGAGTGAAAACTGTCATTAGTGACTTCTGTGGGCGTTGTAGATGAACGCAAAGCATCAGCCACGAAACTGTCTGAGCTGGCACCTTGCATATCCCTATAAAATTCACATACACAAATTCACATCACATCTAAACATAATCGAATAATTGTAAAGCTTGTAAACGTTTTTAACTATGTTGCCTACCGAGTACGTAGTTGTGTATTCAACTGTTTGTTTCTATTAAACTCTTCTAGTTTCAGTGTTTTCTTAGCTTTCTTCTCAGCAGCAATTTGTCGCTTTTGTCGCATTGCAAGTCTTTTTGATGCGGCTTTATCAATCTTCGGTGATTCCATGTTTTAGCACTCAATTCACATTCACAAATTTAATCACGAAAACACCGAATCTAATACCTCACCATCAATGACATTTCATCGATCTGAAATACTATTCTAAATGTGAAATTACCACATTCTCACGCATGTACATAGTTGGATTACACGTTGATAAGCCTGCAGCAAACCTCTAGAGTTATAGATAGACTTATCATGTTTTTTTCCTTGAATTAGCACGATAAATAATTTAATTCGTGGTTGAATGAATATTATAGAAATTTTCACTACTTGTTCAGCCTATATCCTGAACGTTTATACGAATCTAAACGTAAGTCATACCAGAACTGTTTATCTTTTACTAAAAATAAAAGAGCTGTTGAGTACAAGCGCGTTCGATAAGAACCTGCCGTGTGCTACTCAAAAATGAAAATTTTAAAGGCGAGGGGCGCGGGAATAAGGAAACTTTGGATTAGCGTAACTTTTGAATGGAAGGTGGCACACCTTAGCGCCAAACGTAATTGAGTTCCGTTATTCAAACACAACAGAGTAATATTAGTTGCAATACCTTTTCTCAAAACTTATTTCGGCAAAATTATAAATTGTTGCAATTATCAAATTTTATGAAAAAGTAGTTCCTTATGAATTTTCATTTTTATTTCGTTATTCGTGAAAGGCACACTATTCTAACATATACAGCCTTAAAGTAGATGTCAATGAGATCCTAAAAAAAAATTTTCGTGTTGATTCGTGAAGACTTATCCATTTAATGAAGTTAATAAATTAGACATCACCACTACTTCTCTTATACATTATTTAAAAAATCGAACTTTACGAATATTTTACGGGTCGGCTATCGAGTATAATTGAAAAAACTATGTAGGACCCTGTTTTGTATCCTTAATTTATTATGAATCCGTTGTTACATATATACAAAAGGTTTTAGTTAATAGTTTTTGTACCCAGATCCTCGAAAATCAAAGGTTCTGAAGATTCACTCATAGCATAATTTTAAGTAATTTTAATTTCGGTTCGATTAATTGAACCTATTACAGATACCGAGAATTGAATGTAGATTGTTTAATCGAATTTGTATAATTGAAATATGAAATCTAGTCTTCATTCAATTTGATTAGTGTGTTAAGTATTGTCCACTGCCGAGGACGTTAGGATTCTGAGGGTTAAAAAAGTTCGATGTCAAAATTAAAGGTAAATAAAACGGCCTGCTCATTCCATTTATAAGGAAAAACTTACGTATCCAGTTGACAACTAAAAAGGCCTTATAAACTTTAAATTGTATTAATACTATAATGTTTCCATTTATAATAATGAAAATAATGTATCCATTATTTCACATTATTAATGATAGGTCATAATTAACTGTACAAAAGATCAGCCGTATTCCCATTTATTTACAGACCAAATAATCGTGGCTCGTATGTCGGTTCTTTCTTTCGGCGAAAGCTCTACCAATGAACTTCCCCTATCTTTATTCTCATTGGTTGGGGGGCGGAGCGTCTACTTCTATGCCTGTAACTTTGTGATAATACAACGTACTTGTAATAGTAGTATACATTATAGGTATTCATTTTGTTTCATTATCAGTAGAATGAAAGACATCTTGCTCTTTTTAAATTGTTATTAATTAAATTATAAATTACTCTTGATTAAATAATTTGCTTAATTTGCACATTACGTATTGAGTAGACATATAGCAAAATAATTTATCAAATTATTTTAGTAACAAGAATTTTTAAATGATTTTCATTATACTGTTACTGTTTATTTAAAAAACTAAAAATAAAATTGTATTTGAAAAATAATTTTATATTATTCAAAATGCTCATTGCACGTTTTGTACTCGCAAAAAATAAAAATTTGAGAGTAACATTCCCTAGTTTTTTATAAATAATTTTTTATTTATTTCAGAAAGTACAATAACTACAGATATAGGTATCAAAGATGCCAACTGCATTATTACAGAGTAGAGTATATAAAAACATAAGTATGCGTACGCCTACTGAATAAGATTTGCTTATCATCATTTTTTTATGTATATATAAGAACGACGTATAATAATAAACATCAATAACGGTAGCGTTTGGCATGTTTTAGTTTGCTTAATTAGCACATATATCGGGGTGATTACACAGGAAAAATATGCGTAATTAAAAATTATAAAACCTGCGTAATTAACTTTTAATACATTCGATGTAGACACAAATATAATTACAACTGGAGGGAAAGAGAAGGGATTTGAAAAAGAGTTTGGCGTGAGAGAGGGAAAAGAAGTCAGTCTTATAGAAGGCTATAGGGTAACATGCAAGATACTTTATTTTTTTTATCAGTTAATTCACAAACCAATAAATATGAGGTGATAACTTTATGTGATTACATTTTCCGTGGCAATACTCACCTAGCTGATATGTCACGTGACTCCAACTTGATTAAAAAATGAATTTGAAATAAATTATATTTTCTATTGGTAACGTGAAATAGTCCGTTAATCAATTGAAATAAAAATCAATTGGGGAAGTAAATAAATGGAATGACTTTAGTTTAAAAAAAATGCAAACTATCCATTTAACCTTTTATGAATATTATAAGAAGACACGAAAGAGCTTCAGTTAAAAGTGTATGTCTTTCGATCGGCTAAGATCGTTCTGTTCGTCGTATATAACTATACTTAGAAATCATGGTAGAGAAGATATCCCTACGCCCTCTCCTCGTTTTGGTTGTAGTCTCTCTCTTTCTTTTTTTATTCTGTATTCCTTTTCCATTTCCATCAGTTGAAATTTTTTCCACCTTTCCATATCCTCGCACATGTTGAAACTAAATATGTTCGGTATTTGAGACAAAAATATCTAAGGTCATTTTTATTGGAATAGTTGTAAAATTGCAGATCGGCGGAAGGAAATTTGTAAACTGTCAAATTTACAAGAGTGGGTTAATAAGCATTATATCGAGACTTTTGTAATGTGATTTTAGCCTTATAAATGTACAATCATTTATAAATAATTAATGTAATTGTTACAATAAAAATAATTATTACAATAATTGTAACATTATTATTGTTATAATTAGTGTAAAAGTTAATATTATTCAATAATAATTATTTTCTAAATGGAAAGTGTAATCATTAAGCGAGCTAAAAAGTTTTGTTTTAAATAAAAATTCAAATCTGTCAATCGATTTATAACTCGTAATTCATATACTACGTCAATTAAACTACACATTCTTTTTATGTGACTTATTAGCAAGTGAATTGTTTGGATGAAAAAACAAATTTTTTGAACTCTATTACGTTTAGATACGACATCTAAAATGATATATTAGAACTTAAAAAAGTATAAATATTGCTACCACTTCCAGAAGATTTTATGACAAGTTGTAAATGCACTGCTTGCATAAGCGAAAAATTTTGTTGTGAATTTTTTTGGTATGAAATATAAAGTTTAATGTTGTTCATTTTGTACATGTGCCAAAGATAAAAAAAATAGAAACAAATGAAATTAATTTATCAGTCAATATAAGTTATTTAAATGAATATTATTATATCGTTGATATAATTGTTAAAAATTGAATAAAATATAACATAAAAAATTTCTGTATAATAGGATCTACCAATACGCGTACTAGATCAATCATTGAAACATGGAAAAAGTCTAACTGTAACGAAAAACCTGCACTGAAGTTTCACTATACCAATAGTAAATAATAGAGTATCCAATTTATAAGTATCCAAGAATAAGTCGCTTTTACAGTTATAAAAAATATTGACTAGGCCAAAAGTTATTAACACTCAAAGTTGGTAAAACGTCAAATTTTGGACCTTGAAAAATTTATAACTTTTGAAATATGCATCTTACGAATAAGTTACAAGAGACATTTTCGCCTTAAAATAAGTCACATTTTCTGAAGAAAATTTGTCCAGCACGAATAAACGATGATTTTATAAATTGTTTAAACAATTGCACTTTAAACAATATTCTATGCGTTTTTCGAAAAACTGACTTGTGTATTTGATTTCTCAAGGGGCTCAAAATACATAAGAATAATCGGTTTTCAGTTTTGGTAAACTTATTGCATACAGGATGGTACTCAGCTTCCAGACTAATTGACTTGACAATCAGCTCGAACCGTGAAAAAATATATATTTACCGTTCAGACTGAAGTAAAATAATAATTTAAACTAGATTTACACTCATTCGATCACACATATTCTGCGCATATTTAGTGCGTCGCTTGCGACATCAAATCAGCTGATTTTTTCACGTGGCGCGAAACCGGTATACACACGCGCACGCGCAACGAGAGTTAATGGACTGATGGACAAGTGTGGAATTGAAATATCAGAGTAGTTTGGTTATTACCTATCGGTTAGGAATAGGTTTTTTACAACGACCGTAAAACAATTCTCAATATAAATAAATGCAGGCGAATCACATAGATAAATAATATTTTGCTCGAAAATTGAAATGGTAACTAAATACATCATGATAATTATTGTTTTGATAAAAATTGTTTTTATATCTTAATTTTCTAGGAGAATTTTGATCCAACTTTCAATTGTACTGGCAAAGTTAATATAAATAATTGGTATATCAATGATTCAAGCTTTTATAAGAAGAAAGATTTAGATATAGTTCTGAATAACAATAAATCATGTAGCAATGGAATTTTTAGTATTTTTAATTATGAAACAACTGGCATCAGTATTCTGTTAAAGCTTCAACATTTTAGTAGATGTTTAGAGTTAGTATATAAATTAATATCATAATTTTCTTAAAAAAAATAGCTTATTCATTAAAGGTTTAATTTTTCTACTTTTTCTTCATATAGTTCTAGATTAAAACAATTTGAAAGATATGAAAAATTAAATACTATTAATGAAACATTTGAATGTCATCAAACAGTTAGCTTCTATTTATTAAGAAAATCAACATGTGAGTTTGTTTATTACCTACGTAATTATTTGAAATGGTAAGTTTTGTAATATGAATGAACTTTTCACAATTCTGAAACTACTTTAAATGTTAATTATTTCATTTATCAGTTTAAAGTCAGAGAATTTTGCACTTAAAGACATAAGTAGTGATGCAGAAAGTGATTTTGATGATTTAGTTGATACAATCATTAAATTTCTCAATAGACTAAAAAACATACCAACATCAACTTTTCTTTATGTTTCATCAACTTCTGGAAATTCAGTATGTGAAATATTTAAATAAAATATTCAATGTTTTTTTTTAATTGTAAAAATAAATGTTTTCTCTAGTCTAAGCACCCAGAATATCATCTATATCACCTTCATTTGGATTTACGCTGGTTATTAATCACACTTCTTTATGTAAAAAATGATCAATGGGATCATTTGAATGAAATTACTGATGATTTGAAAAATTGTATATACGACATTATTGCAGATTTAATATATATAAATATGAATATATTTGAAAGTGTAAGTATTTGATTTAATATAAAAATTAATTTTTCATCAATTTTAATACACTTCACAGATTCCTATTGTGGAACTACAAACAAAAACACCATACAGCTGTACTTGTATGAGAGAATTATGGTTGATACTACAACTATTATTAGACGAATTAAGCAAAAAGAATGTATCTAAGGTATGTTTATGTAATTTCACTATATGATCAAATAGAAAATAATGATAATATGAAATAAAATATTTTTAGTGTTTTTGGAATTATTTTAATTCTGCTTTGAATATGTTGTTTTTTAATAACTCTATGGAAGAGATGCCTCATATAAAACAATATGGAAATTTCTCAGATTGCAAGAATCCAGAATTATTCTGTATATGGTTAACATACCATTTAACATTATTGTATGGGTATGATACAAATGGCAATTATTTGAACAGACCATCAAATCGAGTAAATATTTTTAATGTTAAAAAAATCTTTTATTATCTTTGTTATATGTTATGAATTTATTAATGAATTTATAACAATGAATAAATATTCACCTAAATACTATAACAATTTAGTATGAAGAAATCCAGATGATATTGAGTAAAGAGCAAGTAGATAAAATTTTGAAAGCATATGTCATAAAAGGTGGTAAAGAAGGTGAACGAGATGAAATTGATGAGGAACTTTGTGTCATGATACCTTTATTACAACTTTTATCTATCAATTGGGGGCAATCAGATTTTCAATTATTTGCATTATTATGGGATTGTTTTCATAAGAGATTAGATAAACCATTTTTATTACAGACTCGTGGACCATGGCTAACGTCATCAGAAAAGTAAGGAAATAATTTTGCTATATTTAAAAATTGACTTGATTTACATTAATGTACAAATTTTAGAAAAACTCCTATGGACATTTTGAACAGTGTTAAAGATAGATTGAAAAATAACAATGAAGCAAGCCAAGAATCTAGCTTTAGCTTATTTTTACATTTATTAGGTGAAAGTATTTGGATGTCTCTTACTTTTTAATTTGATTGTGTACTATAAATAATATTTTAATATTTTTACAGGAATGTTTTTAAAAAAAAATTATAGTCGTACAGAATCGAAAATATGGCATCAAATTAAAGGACGAATTTTTATGAAAATCACGCGAAAAAAATTAGAAGAAAGCACAGAATGTGGCCTTTATAATTTTGTTTCTTTATGTCTAACATTAGCTGTTACTGCTGATACGTGTGATGCGGTAAATATGATCAGAAATCACCATAATCTCTGGTATATTGCAAAGAAAATATTGATAAATTAGTTATAATTAGTTCAATTATTGTTACAGACTATATCTATGTTAAAAGTTACTCCAGATGTCCATAAATGGACTGATGCTGACAGTGCTAAAAAATGTTGTTTGTTATGGAAAAGTCAACTTGCTATGTTATTGTTATACCATGAAAAAAAGATACCGCTGAAAGAAATAGCAACCTATTTTACAAAAACGGTGAGCAATTGTTGATCATTATGTACAGTAGTGAACATTTCTTAATTTGTTTCGATTATTTAGGCTGATACACTATGTTGTATTAATGAAGAAAATTCTCGATCAATGATGGTATGGTACATCGATGTTTTAAGAATAATTTTAACACAAAACAATAACTTTGAATGTGATGAGCATGAACTTTTGAGTGGTTGGATTGATAGAATCCTTAGCGACACTGCCCCAAATAGAGTTGGAGTTTTAATTAGTACTCTGTTGAAAGTTTTTCTGAAATGTGTACAAAATCGTGATTTTATAGGTATTATCATTATCAGTGTTTTTGCCAAATTCTGTTGATTTTATTTATTTTACAATTAATAATCTTTATAGGAAATCTATTAATGAGGAACGCTATACTCCAACACGCCTCTGGTCGGGTTCGCACAATGATTACAGTTAATGATTTAAGTAATAATCTTTACGAGAACCTAACAAAATTGGGGGTTGCACTTACAATAGAAGCTTGCAAAGATAATGTTACACTTAAATATGGACATTCAGCGGCAAAACTTTTTGTGCATTATACAACATGTCCTATTTTAAATGATATGAGGTATCTCTTTAATCAATAAACTTTGTTATAACTTTTTTTTTTAATATAACCAATTGTAATTTTTTTAGAGTACCTAAATTATATTTGAATATACTTCTACAAAATGATTTGGCTATAGAATTTTTAAAAAAAGAAAAAGAAATTAAAGATTTTGATCTTCTTTGTATTCAGGTGAACTCTTTAAACATGATTGTAACAAAATTACCTCATTTTATAACAAACTATACATTCAATTTCAGTTATGGATAAAAACAAATATTTTAACTAAAGAAGACAATGAGGACTATTTCTGTTTCAAAAATTATGTTGCCAACATACCAGTAATAAAAGAAATTATGAGTACAGATAGAGATTACTATGAGTTTTTGCAAAGTAATGAACCTTTAGCTAAATTTTTACTTATTGTTTCAAAAAAACGCAAGACATTTCAGGTATACTTATATTTACTTCGAATTTTTTATTTGTATAAATCAATAATTTTTTTTAGGTATTATATACAACATGAAAGAAATAATTTTATGGTATATTTTAGACTGAACAAGAGCAAATGACTTTTGATAATAAATGCAAGTCATTTCTTTTTGGCATTGAAAAGTGGGCTGTTCAACTTATAAATAACGAAAATAAAGATTCTAAACTATCAACTTGGATCTATCAGTGTATTGGATTAATTACAAAAACTTGGTCTCAAATTTTATACTCAAAGGTTTAGTATAATTTGTTAAAATTTGGTTAAACAATATATTTTCAGACGCAAATAAATAATGTAAAATTTTTTTAGAATGCATCAAATATGCTAAAAACACTCATTACTAAAATAGCTCTACCTCTAGATCAGGAAAGTTTGTCATGCCGTATTCATTTAAGCCAGAAAATATTCTCCATGATCATTTTAGGCTTTGAAAATTTAAATATCAACGTTGACATATCTTTACAAAATTTAATAAGAGAACTCTTTGAAAGATATTTATCATTTTTAGTTATACCAACTGATAGCAATGAACGCTCTTTTAAATTGGCAGATCAATTGTCAATGTGTTTCTTTGCTAAACCTGATTTTACAAAGTCAATTTTTTTTATTTTGGCGAAAAATTTGATAACTTTACCACAAGACCAAACCACACATTCAGCTTGTTATCTGGTAAGATTTTGAAATTTTAAATAAATCATTTAGACTGACTGAGAGGTATATAGTTTTTCAATCGTAATTATTTTCACAGGTAATGCATTTACTAATAAATTTAATCAAAGCCGGTAAAACATACTCTATAGAAATATTGGATTCAATAATATTAGAGTGTGTACCAAATATTCTGAGTTGTTATTGCCGTGTACACGACTCGCATCCTCATAAAAAACATACTATGGATTTTTTGCGGGAAATCACAACAAGTCCTTACTATCAAGAAAATGTGTCATTGAGGTTTGTTCTAGTAACATTGATTAACCTTTAGAGGGTCGAGGTTTTGAAAAATTTGTAAATTGCTTTTTTTTGTAAAATATGGTCAAAGATCCGTAAGTTAGGATCAAACTAAATTGGGATGTTAGCAGGTCAGACTTTTTACGCTTAGAAGCGCTTCCCGGTCCGGTACGGTAAGGTCAAATATTAAAATTTTCAAACTTTCAAAATAACATTCAATTGCACAATTTTTTTCATTTTTAGTTTCATTTAGGTTTCATCTAATCAAATAATTTCATTTTGTAAAATTATTTTTTTTAGGAATGACTGAGCACTTATCAATATATTTTACAATATTAATTTAATAATTTATCTAATTAAAATCACTGCTAGGTTAATTCCATACTTATCACCTTAAAAAAGATTTACCATAAATAATTGATTAATTATTATTTGTACAATATAAATAAATTTGATTTTTTTACGTCTCTATAAATTTACCGACTCTCTAAAGGTTTAATTATTTGGTTATGATACATCTTCTTGGTGGATCAATAATATATTTCTTTATTTTTAGAGAAAAGTTGAAGGACTTAACGTGGAATGTATTTAAAAAAACTACCATACCGCAATCAAAAGCAAGTTTTAACTTATTAAGTTTTACTTTCAAGATAGATAAAGAACTTTATAAGTACTTGTACACTAAAATGGAAACATTAGTTTGTGGATGTGAAAAAAATCAATTTTCAAATGCTGCTACTTTGAGGTAAAAAAATAACGAAATAACTTAATAAGGCATTTAGTTTTAATTCTCTTATAAACTTCAAAACATTTTATATTTTATAGATTTCTACTCAACAGTGTAAAGAAGATATAAAAAGTGAAATAGTAAAGCGGATTCGTTGAAACTTACAATTATAGCATTTATTATGTATATATTCACATGTCATACTAAATGTTTCTATAAAATTTTTTATATTTAATATTTTATTACTTATTCTAACGAGTGACAAGTTATTTAATTGAGCTAACTTACTTCCGCTGCCGAGATCGTTGATTTTTTGTTGGGACTGTACAAGTGTTTGTAAGCGAGTGTCATTTAATAAGTTCGACGCGCGTAATAGCAGTTCGGACAGCATTTTTTAATGCTGGCTCGACGTGATTGTTACTTATGAGGTAGTCCAGTCTATCTATGTATGAATCTACATTTTCAGAAGTAGCTCCGTCATGCGCATCTATATTCAGATGATGCAATATATTAATAAATGATCACTGACATAAATAATATAGTAATGCTAAAGTTTTCTACTTTAAATCTTATTTATAATATTGTTATTTAATGCAAATTGTACCTGTTAGAGGCATATTTGAAAAACAAGAGACTAGTTGCACTCGAAGTTTATCTAGATATTGTTGTAGAGTTGCAGTTGATGTCTTATAATAATTTGTATCAGTTTCTAACTGAGTAACAGCTGCATGTAAACTGTCAACATGCCGTTGTAAAACAGCATTTTGAGATTCATAATCTGTTGTTGATTTCCGTAACTGTCGTAATTCTGCCTCACAAGCTAAAATAAATTTAAATTATAGTAATGCAGTAATAAATGTACATTATTTTTTGAAATAGAAATGTTGTGTTACTTTTATTATGCTCCAAAAACTCTTCTGTAAATATTGGAATTTCTACAGTTCCATCATCATTCTTTATTTGATTTGGCACCTTTGATGCAATAAACAGATTTCAATAATGGATGAGAAAGATAATTAATTGTAAAAAGATATTTAATTCTAAAAGATAATTAATTGTAATATTTTAAGAATTATTACATTATTTGTAGCAGGTGGAGCTTCTGATGTAGTAGAGTTATCAGCTTCGTTTTTTTCTTTTTTTACTTTCTTATCTTTTTTAGCAGCTTGTTTCTCAACAAATGCTTTGTAAGCATCAGTCTTTTTATATTCTTCAAATTCTTTGCTATATCTTTCCTTATCTTGCTCTGCTGCATCCAAATATTGCTGAAATAATGATACTATAAATAAATTTGGAAGATACTTTCAAATTAAACTAAAAATAACCAATTATACCTGCTTTTGATCTGTAGGTAGTACATTCCATTCAGCAGCTAATTGTTTAGTTATTTCCGAAAATGGCATTGTAGGATTTTCAGTTCTAACTTTTTCTCGGCGGTCATTTAAAAATCTTTACAAATTCAAAATTTCATTAAACAGTTTTTTCAATTGAAGTAGCTAAATTAAATATTCTTAAAAATGTATAGAGATGGTAGATATATATTATGCATTATTTTACCTGAAATATCCTGTAAGAGGTTGCTTGGGTGCTTTAGAATCTCGTAAAATTTTTTTTCGTTTTTTTGCTTTATTTGTTGTATTCGAATTGGGTATAACTGCTCCTTTTTTAGGTGTAGTATTTTCTGGATTGTTCTCAACTGTTTTCTCTTCTTTAACTGTTGATGTTTTGTTACCTGCAATTTTTAGTTAAATTTTTGCTATGAAAATAAGCTTTATTTACTTTTATTTATAAGCATAAGAAAGTTTATTTTACAAGAAAGATCTTCTGCTTCTCCGTTCACGTTTGAAGTTGATGGTCCAGCAATATTGTCAAGTATACTATCTATGCTTCCGTTCATTTTGATAAAATAGTAAGTAGGATTGTTGAGAAGTTATTCAAACGTTTTCTTCTTTTGTCAATAAAAAGCACAATTTATGTATTGTAAAACAAATCAAAGTTAAAAGAAATAATTAATAATATACTGCTGTTAAAATTAATATAAAATATTGTATTGCTAAAATTTTCAAGATCAATAAATAATTAGTTGTTTATCAATACTGAGTCTTTACGTCTTACTTTTTTATAAAATACTGAATACAATTTTTAAGGTTAGACTTGACTGATGTACACCAAGTGAAAACAAGTCTGGTCTATAATGCTATAATTCTAGTTAAACTACTGTTGAATTTGTGCGGTGGTTGATTCCCACGTTCCAGTTTTCCCATTCTTTCTTATTTGATTATTTGTTATTTGAAATCAACATTACTAACAATAATGTTTACTTAATAATTAATAAAATATCGAAGTTATTCAAATCCATCATTATCAGAATACATAGATACTCATAATTTAAGGCTAAATTATTATAAAATTCAATTTTATTGAAATTATTAAAATTTTATGGATTTTGATTGGTTCACGGAATGAATAGTTTCAATTTCCTAGCCCGCATGTCTTATGCCTACACTATACCGCATGTGCAATGTATGTATGTGTACATACATACACATGCACCTCTGAAATAGCGCGGTAAAGACCTAAATGTATCTAAGTAGCAATAACGAATATTTCATACTTGTAGCTGCTACTATATAACGATGGCATTAATTATTTGATTTATAGTATTATTATTGGAATAGTAAGTGGTCGATCTAGAAAGTTAACAAAATATGTCAATGTATTTTTCTCTAATTTTTGTAACTATAAGGCTGTAAGCAATGTATGTAAACATATACAAGTAGTACATATACAAACAAAGCAAATAGTAGAATTTTTAATTTAGTGTATAAGTTAACGATTTGTATAAACAAAAATTTATCGTATGCTATACTTTTTCAGCAAGCAATGTGGAATACAACCAAATTAATTTTTTAATGGGTGATTTTTGACATGTGAGAAAATATGGAGTCAGATGAGTCCTCTCAACAAACAAATGATTCAAATGACAAGTTTGTATTGATATTTGTGTATTTTCAAATCCTCATACATTTCAAATTTGCACATCATATATATTTAAAATTTATAATTTAGTACGTTGTGCAATCGACAAGTATGGAGTTTTATGAATACAACAATCATAACTTTATTATCAAACATTGGTGGTAGCAAGTCAACAATAGCTGAGGATACCAGTTTTTATGCACTTTTTGATTTATTGTTAAGTAAAAAGAATGAGTTAGATATTCTAGCCCCACGTATAATAAATAATTTTGTATCTAAAAATGTACAGCAAAGTTATACAGGTATTATCAATTATGTCTTTTATACAAAAAAGTATTTAATTCACAACTAATGATTTTTATGTAGCTTTCACAACATGGCTTTTTGGAGTAATGGTTTACTTAACAAATCTTCTTATTAACAATACAAATAATACTTTGTTGAAAAAAGCAATTGAAGTACAAGTATTGATGGTTAGATTTTTATCTCGTTTGAATGTAGAAATTCATGAGAAAATAACTTCTGAATATTTAGATATACTTGGTGGTAAGAAAGAAAAATATTTCTTCTAATTTGTATTAAGCAATTAAATTTATGTACTAAATTTTGCAGAGTTGATGCTCTTTAATGATGAAACAAAGGATACAAAAGAAATAAAGCTAATTAAATTTCAAGCTGATCAAAATGCCTTAGATTATTTGAATTTAACACCATTAACAGTTATTGTTGAGCATGAGGATATTGTACTATTTCAGGATTCAATTTTAAAGGTAGTTGTACGAGTAAAAATAATTTTATTGTACATTTTAATTAAAATGTGTAATAAAAAAAATTTTTCAGATTATAATTGAGACTGATGTGTCAGTCTGGCCACAGAAAAGACTAAAAAAAGAAGTTTTTGATATTTTAGTTTACTCTCAGCCTAAAACAAAAATAACTGCATTAAAAGTTGGTGTTGAAATGTTCAATTCCTATTTACTAAATGATAATGTAAGTTTTATACATATATAAATAATTATTTCTATATCTTAAAATCATTTGTAATAATTTTAGGATATACAAAAAATAATGCTTTATGCAACTGAAATTGTTAAGTCATTATTTGAGTGGAAAAGAAAAGGATTGATCCTCCTTGGAGCATTGCAAGAAAATTCTTCAATTTTTGAACAACTAGTAACATTTGTTGATGATCCAACATATATCAATTTCTACTTTGAAATATTTGCTACTTTGGCGAATCATACTTTAAGTAATAATTCAGATTTAATCTAAAAATGATTTACAGTTCATCAAACTTTATTGCAGCTTATATTTTTTATTTATAGGATCTGATAAGCTTGAAACAGAAATATGTAACAAAATTGAATATCATATGAATCAATTTTCATGCTCAGATGTAAATACTGAAGTTAACAAATTCTTCAGTTATTTTGATAAAGCTATTGTAAAATTTAATTATTATGAATTCTTATGACTTTATTTAGATTTATGTTAAATTATATTTTCTATGGCAATTTGTAGGACTTCAAGAAGATTATAACAAGTTTTATTATGTACGAGTTTGAAAGTCAAAGATTTGATGATCCTTCAATTGATTTGTCCCAAATAAGTAAAGTATGGGCTACTCTAAAGAAGTTCATGTCTAGAAATTTAGAAATGGAAAAGTATAAAGAAACTCTTAAGCTTCTTCAATTAGCTAATTGGATAGATTTTCGATTTTCCCATAAAAATATTACAGTGAATTTATTAGATACTGATGTAAGAAGTATACAGTCTGCATTTTTAAAAGGTTTGGATTCTAATAATTATCGACAGAACAAATTAATTTTCGAGTGTTTTTCTCAATTAATTTCTCTAAGAGAAATCAACAAAGATCAAATTCAAAGCATATTAATGTTGCCATGGCTTGATATTAGCCTGATACCACCTGGAGTAACAAAAACTCACCTCGCAAATGCAAAGTCATTAGATTTTGCAACAAAAGTTAAATGTGTGAATTCTTTGAGCAGATATGGTAAAGGAAAACAACGTATAGAAATATTAAACATGTGTTTATCTAGTTGTGAAATTGAATTAGGAGTTTCTAGTGTTTTGTAAGAAATTTTACTCATCATAATATAATTACTAAATAACTATTTCTTTACAATCTTTTTTTTTAATTTAGAAATTGTTCAATGTTGCTATTGGATAATACTGTTAATTTCAATGATATTGTGGAACAAATTTTAATACCCGCATATAATACACAAAAAGTTGGTTTTCATGACGTTCTTTCTAATATCCTTGGTCAGTTGGCTTGCATTATTTCAGGAGATGGAATAATAACTAGGTAATCTTTGAAGAAACCATAACTTTTTAAATTAAACTCTTTCACCTAGATTTTATATATATGTTATTTTATCAGAGATTCAACAGATTTTGAATTATGGAAGGTAGTCTGCAAATGTTGTGACAATCTTCAAACTCAAAAAGGCTCTCCTAGTAAAATTTCTTTAAAGCATGAAGCTTTGATGCTTCCCTTTTTTGAATTATTAAATTCTGCATCAAATAAAGTGCGGCTTAATATGTCAAAGAATCTACTTAGATTTTCAAATCACGTTAAATGCTTTAATAGTAATTCATTAGCACGAAAATGGATATTGTATGTTGAAGATGATAATGATGAAATTAGAAAAAATTTTAGTGATGCAATTGGGTTGATTTTGACTAATCGTATCGATTCTTCATTGCCAAATAAGTTGTTTCAAGATGATATACCACCATCATTAACAGAATTTATTAATATAATTATGAATAAACTTATTACTGTACTGAATGAAATATTGACGAATTATAATCAGTCACTCCACCAAAGTCTACTGATGACTGCTAAAAATGCAGCTTGGTAAGAATGTTGCTAACAAGTGAAAAATACGACGTTAGAAAATAATTAATTACTAACAAATTTTGAATTAAAAATATTTTTCAGTATACAATCAAATCTGACCGAAAGAAGAGCCTTAAATATTTTTATATTAACTATTGTACATGTAAAATCGTCACCACTGGCTATTGCATTAGCTACTGATGCATTCGGGGAAGTCGCAATTTATCATAAAGTTTCTGCAAAAATGATGTATACTCGTTATAAAAAAGACTTTATGAGAGTAAGCTGTTTTCAAATAATTTTAGTGTTATATATTATCAAAATTGTAATTAATTATGATTATGATTATATTTTTATTAGTTAATGATGACAATAGCTGTGCACAACAGAATAAATTATGACTATAATATGTCAACCACAATACACAGAGTTGCAAAGTGTTTAGGATTTCAAGGATCTCGACAATTATTGCGTAGAGATGGGCATCATGCCGTTAGTTTTCTATTACCTCAAATAATTAAATTTCGCAAAGCTATCACCTTGTTTCACGATATCGCTGAATTAACTAATTCGGCTGAGAAAGACATGTTTAAGGCTTATTTTAAGGTTTGCTCAGTTATCAAATAAAACTAAAAATCGTAATTGTCAAACACATTGATGCATTTTTTCAATATTTAACTTTTGTATTGTCTATTTTTCAGCACATATGCTGTCAAGTTTTTTTATTTGAAAACATTGAAGATGGTGTTCAAATCTTTAAACTAGTTTCCGACATCACTGAGACTAGTATACCTGTTATGACGGCACATGAATTTTCTGTAATAAAATTACTAAATCAAATTGAATGTCAAATTTGTCGATATGATTTTATCTTCATAATTTAATTATTACAGTTTATAGTTACTGAAATGATGTTGCACTTTCATTCTCAAAAGGAAAAAGTTTTGAAGCATTTGGAGTTTCTATCAAAATATGATAGTCAACAAAATCCCAATTTTAAAACGCAAGACGGAATGGTGAGAATAATTTAAAAAATAAAACGTAATAAAAAAATTGTCTAACTATAAATAATATTATTTAATCAAAGGTGCAATATTTGAATGTAATTTTGCACGCCATACTAGTCCATATTGACCAAAATTTGAATCCTAATAATGAAGAAATTATACAACAATATGCATTAGCATCACTTGCTGAAATAATTCGCTTCATGGGACCGAATTACATCACTCAGTATAGATACAAAATTTTGGCAACTTTGAGAACAGCTCTTACCTTTACCAGGCCTGGTTTCAGAAAATTAGCTTGTGATGCGTGGGATGCATTTATTCGAAAGTAAATTCGTTTGCAAGAATTTGCAACCAACTTTTTAGTGTTCAATAGAATAATTGCAAAAAATTTCTAACGTAATATTTTCATTTCCAGCACAACCTTTAAAGAACTAGGACCATTATTAGCTACAATATGTATGTCATTGGTTCCACTGTTTGAAACTTACGCCAAAGAAACTAATTCAATACTTGATTATCTTCTCATTAAAAATAAAGATGCTTTGAAAGAGCATTTATCCGATTTATTTTTTATCAACGATTTGAAAATATCACCTAATATTTCGACTCGAGTGATCAGTCACATGAAACAAATTAGGTAAGATTTTTCAGCATTCTTTAGATTTCGATATTTGTCTACAAAATAATAGAATCATAATAAAGTCAATATTGTATAGACCAATATCTATCGAGGAAAACTTGAGATTGTGGATACAACGAATAGTGCACGAAACGGACGAAGTACGGTTGAAAGCCCTACTGTATTTACAACAGTATCTTTCAAAAAATCGAGATGGAATTAACGTGCTCATATTATCTGATGTCAACGTTCACCCACTCATTGTAGAAGTAATTTTTGTGTTACTTGATTTTTGTATTGAAGATAATACTGTTTATGTTTATAAAATTTTAATTTGAATTTTTTAAGTTACTAGATAGACTTATGGCGGGATGCCAAGATAAAGACGACGCTATACGTATAGCAAGCGGCGACTGTATTGGAGAACTAGGTGCAATAGAGCCAAGCTTATTGCCTAGAAGAATTATTTCTCGAGGTAAAGTTATAAGATTACTGTTATAGGTATATTGCAGTGGTTATTAAAATTGTTATTACTTTATTAGGAGATACCAAGTTTATTCCCGATATAAACCACGAATTTGCTTATGCGCTATTCTGTGAACTCGTCAAAGATTATCAATCGCAAAAAAGCACTCAAAGCATGGATTGTTTTTCATTAGCCATACAAGTATGTATTAGCATGAAAAGGTGTTCAACGTGTTGTTTTATTTATAATTAAATTCGTTATTTCATTACGGGTAAATAGGAAATATTAAAAGCGTACGGTATATCTCCTGGAGGTAGAAACTGCAAGATATGGAATGAATTACCTTCGAAAATCAAACACATGATCTTTCCTCTACTCTCGTCTCATTACCGAAATATGACTGTAGATAATGAAATTCCGATTTCAAGTCCAATCTATGGGTTTGTTTATTTCAAGTTTTTTATTCTATTACAAGTTACATGTTTATTAATTTCATAACACGCTCTTTATTTCTCATAGTTCTGAATTAGGTTCTTCGTTTGAAATGTGGGCTGCCAATTGGATAATTACTATGATAAGAGGAATAAAAGATCCTGTGATCAGCTGTGTTTTAAACGCCTGTCGTCCAGCTTTTAAACGAAACGTTAAATTAATAACTTTTTGTATTCCTTATCTCGTTTGTATGTTTGAACTAATTTGTACTTTATGTGAGTTAATATCTCAAACGATTCCAAGCGATATTATCATTATATTTTTCTTTATAGCATACATAGTAATAAATGGATCGTTGACCGATATTCGAAAATTGACCGCAGAAATGTTAGCTGTAATAGCAATCCAAGAAAGATCTCAAATTGATCGTGAACTTTCGCGTTATCGACCATTACGTGTCACATTTGATGTACAATCAAATAGTGAAAGAGTTTCTGATGAAGCTAGACGAGTTCGTTGTTTACAGGTGAAATTGATATTATTTAACTTTTTTCTATTAAAAAGCTATTAATATTCTCAACGGATTTATGTAGATTAGTTAGTCATTCAAAATAATTTCACTAAGAAAAATATTTTTACAGATCATTTTTTCTACGTTTGATCATTTGCAACGATGGTTAAGAGAAAAGCGGAAATCGCAAGATGAAGCTTACAAAAAAATTGAAAGTAAATATTTCTTTATTTCATCTGATTCTAATTGAAACTGTTAAGAACTATGAATAGTATGAAAAATATTAAACAAATGTGTTTCACTTGCAGAATTTTGTGATGGTTTCCCAAAATTACTATTAGCCGAAGGTTGTTATCAATCCTACGAATATCATAGGGCACTCATATATCTAGAAGAACATATGACTGTTAGCAAAAAGGGATTATCGGAATCAAGAGAAGCAGGTTTATTAGCCGTAATAAATGATTTTTTATATTATGGAGTAATGTTTATATATATTGTTGTTTTTATTCATTTCCAATGATAAATGTTTTAGAAAATTTATACGCAATTAGAGGAACCTGATGGAGTTTCTGGTATTTTAATTAGTCAAGATCAATCACCTACACTTCAACAATTAGTATTAGCCCACGAAGTTAACGGTCAATTCCAGGTAATTCTCAGTCTAAAATAACAATCATAGTTAGTATCATCCAAACAATGAGAAAACCTGTACAGGATGCTGCTACTTGTTACGAGAAATTGCTGCAAAACGCGGGTCGAAATCCTAAGTATTTACACGGAATGATTCAGTGTCATCTTGGCTTAAATCAACCATTTACAGCATTAAATTTAACTAAAGGAGTATCGGATAATAGGTAAGATTATATAAAACGTTTAGTTAATCAAATTTAACAACAATCAAAATTTTTTAGACCGGAGTTGGAAACTCTTATATGTGATTCAGAGCCGTTTTGGCAGCTTGCTCATTTCGGTAAAATTGAAAGTGACTCAAAGAAAAATATCAAATTTAATTTACTTCAAGATTTAAAAAACCGTATAAAGCCTAATATACTATCTATAAAAAAGAAGTTAGTTTCACTATTGACAGCATCCTCTCGTCCAGGTGCATACGAACAAAGTTATTCGTACATTATTAAGTAAATTTCTTTTAATAAATAAAATCATATAATGCAAAGTCACTTATATTCGCCAATTAATTTTTCACATTCTTTTAGACTACACGTTGTGAATGAATTTGAAAAAGCGTGTTCTCTGATGCTGGAGGATTCTGAAAATTTGCCGATGATATTTGATGAATGGGAAAAACGGGACAAACTGATAAACGCTTCGCGAGGTGCCGAATTCATCTGTGGAATGCGAACAGCTATATTGGATTTGGCTGTGCAATTACAAGTGAATTCGAAACCAGAAAAAATTATCATCAAAGAAGAAATTGGGAAGCTATGGCTGAAAAGCGCGAAAAATGCTAGAAAGTAAGATACTTGATTATGTTGGTTTCTATATGAGTCAATTGATATTTTTTAATTAACTTATTTTCAGGGCTGGATTATATCAACAAGCATACATGTACATTTTATATGCTACAGACTTTTGCGCTCCACAAGAACTTTGCATTGAACAAGCCAAACTGTACTGGCAAAAAGGCTCGCATGAAGAAGCTCTTATTACTTTGAAACGATGTTTAGCGACGTATTTCAAATCATCTGCAGAGTACAAGAAGATGCCTCCTCTTACTGTTACGACCGAAAGAGAACAGTGTGCAAAGGTCTATTTCCTAATTTTAGTACAGAAAATGCGCGCGCACACACTTCGTTATAATTTCAAGCTATGATGTTTATCCAATTATTTCATTAGGCTAAGCTGCTATGGGCGAAATACAATGATGAAACGTTGAATGTCGATGCCAATGGAAATATGACAAATTATAAAGAGGCATTTGAAGTATGGAGGCTCTGGGAGAAAAGTTGTCTTGCTATTGCTCGTTATTACGAGTCAGTAATAGACAAAATGAGCGACGAAGAGCGTATGTCATCGAGTGGTCGGTTAGTTGATTTTTGTATATTATTCTTTGTAGCTTAATATAATATAAATACTTTCTCAAAATACGAATATTTTTGTCATTTCAGAGAACTACAAACGCATATAATCAATTATTATGGAAAATCTTTGACGTGCGGTTGTAAATATGTTCATCAGTCACTACCAAGAATGATAACAGTTTGGCTGAATTATGCCTCTCGGGCTAGGACACACTCTGCTTCGGATAATGGCATTGCAAAAACTTTGGGTCAAATGACAAAAATTGTTGGTAAGCCAAAAATAACTACTTATTTTTACAACGACTTTTTAAAAATATAATTCAAATTGACATTCAAGTATAATTTACTTTTTCAAAAAGATGTTCCACATCATACATCCACTTAATCGATTATTAAGATATTATAATTATTAACATTTTATAATTAACAATATAATCAATACTTATATTTTATTATATTCAACGACGCTTGATAATTATTCTCCTCTTATTTATTAAAGTTATTATATTTTAATTTTACTTTCGCAGAAGTGTATATAGAAAAAGTACCTCTTTTTATGTGGTTGACAGCATTTAGTCAACTTGTATCAAGAATTTGCCATCCAAATCGTGAAGTTCAAAATACACTCTTTACGATTATTGTTAAATTGATAAGATCATATCCTCAACATTGCCTGTGGATGATGGCCTCAGTATTCAACGTAATTTTTCATTTTATTTATATTTTTCATCTTTATATTGAACCATCGGTTGAATAATTTTTTATTTAGTCTTCATATTCAGCACGACAAAAATGTTGCAAAGAAATTCTTAACAGAGATGCACTTAAAACAACGGAAATGATAAAATTAATTCATTGTTTTCATAAATTTTGGGAAAGACTTATAGAATTGTCAAACAAACACATTCCTGAGGTAAGTTAATTTTTTTTAGTTACAAAATGATATCGTCAAAATTTCGATTATAATAATCACAGAAATTATTCACTTTAGGGACTGCAAACAACAACCGTCAATGTACTTTCAAAATCGTTGCCTCGTCTATTAGCTGATTCAGATTTCGGACCGATCATGATTCCAACATCAAAGTTTAGACAGCTTCACTTACCGATGAAAGGCGCAAATATGGATCAACATAATCCATTTGCCCCGTAATATCTGAATGTTTCTTTTTCACTTTAGAGTTAGAGTAAAATATTCAATCAATTAAAATTTAAATTAAATTATGTTTATTTCTTTTCAGTAACTGGGTGAGCATAATTGGTATTGAGGAACAGGTAGCAGTGATGCCGTCCCTTCAACGTCCACGTCGAATTGCCTTGCGAGGTTCTGATGGCAACTGTTACTTGTTCATGTGTAAACCGAAAGACGATTTACGAAGAGACTTTCGATTGATGGAATTCAACGATATCGTCAACAAGTATCTTCAAAAGGATCCGGAATCTCGTCGGCGTCGTTTATACATACGTACTTACGTAAGTTTTCTATTTTGCGAAAGATTGAAGTTTAAAAATTAACATAAAATTTCACTAATTGCTGCAGAGTGTGGTTCCATTAAACGAAGAGTGCGGTTTGATAGAATGGGTGCCAAATTTGATGGGATATAGGGTCATAATCATGAATACGTACAAAGAACGAAATATGGCAACCGGTATGAAACAAGTGAAAGCTTGGACATGCGGTGAGCACTTGACTTATTCCTAAATAAAATTATTTAGGATAATATAATTATTAAGATAACTTATTTCTAATATAAATAAAAGTATCTTTCAATATAAAAATACGCTTAATTTATAGCATTGAAAGATCCATTAGAAAAAAAACGACAAGTATTTTTACAAAAACTTTTGCCATGTCATCCACCTATATTTGGCGATTGGTTCCACTACGCCTTTCCGGACCCGTATGGATGGTAAACATTTGTTATAATTTGAAAAGTAACCATGCGATCAGTGAAATTTAATAAAACTTACAAGAAGGATCTATGTGATACTCAAGTAAATTTTCAATTATTATTTTCAGGTATGAAGCGCGAACTGCTTACATTAGAACTACAGCTGTTATGTCAATGGTCGGCTACATCCTAGGTCTGGGTGATCGTCACGGAGAGAACATTTTGATTGACTCCAAGTGTGGAGATTGTGTTCACGTTGATTTCAATTGCCTTTTTAACAGAGTAATTAATATTTTTTCTTCATCAAAAAATACCATAATAATCTACATAAATATTGATTTAAATACTTAATTTAAAGGGCGAAACTTTAGAATGGCCCGAGCGTGTACCCTTCCGTTTAACTCATAATATGGTAGAAGCTATGGGACCCCTGAAATATGAAGGACCTTTTCGACAATCTTGCCGCACTACGATGAAAGTTTTACGAGAACAAGCCAGCACACTTATAAGTGTGTTGAAGCCATTTGTTTATGATCCTCTTGTTAGCTGGAACAGGAATCCACTTAGCGATGCTGGTGAAAAAACTAATGAAAAGGTAAATTTAATTTTAAGCCAAAGTTACGATAAATTAATGTACCATAAAAGAAATTGTCGCTATTCATTGAAATTTTCATCAGTTTGAAATCAATGATTTATTAAAATAAGAATTCAAATATGTATGTGAAAAATGCAAATATAAGTAATCAAAATAACAATTTGAATAATTATATTTCCTTTTTAGGCTGTTGAACATATTAAAAGTATAGAAGATAGACTTAAAGGTATGGTAGGAACACGAGGGAAAAGATTGGAAGCTCTCACGCTGTACTTGAGTGTAGAAGGTCAAGTGAATCATCTGATTTTAGATGCTATTAATATTGATAATCTGTGTCAAATGTATGTTGGTTGGGGGGCATATTTGTGAAACATAGAGATAATTTTTTTGTACAGCCGTTTTTTACTCTTTTTTTAATTATTTTTGTATAAATACGAATTAATATTTTAAAGGATTACCATTTGTTAAAAAAGCGTTGTATTTGATGTTTAAAAATCGAATTCGATTGACAATAAAATAATTATACACTTAAAAGTATAAGTTCAGTCATAATCTACAAAATTCACCTCACGTTGTATCAATAAATGTATTCCACAATATGTAAATTATACAAATTCACGGACACTTTCTTTCCACTTGGCTTTTTCCACTTTCTTCATACTCTTGACTTGATATCCACATTTGTTGAAAAGTTCCAATTGAAGCTAGAATAGATCCGCCAATCCATGCTCCAAATCTACGCTCGGCACATCCATTAGCACTTATCAATTTGAGTCTCATACTGGACGGTATCCTCATAGACAAATCTCGATTGAGTCGTTCAGGGAATCCCTGTAAAATATTAATTAAAAATTAATATTTATTTATGTAAGAGAATATAGATTGTCTATTCCAAGATAAATTTTTATATTAAAAATCCATTGATCATTACCTGAATAAATGAATTTCCTCCAGTAACAACAACACTGCCATATAATGCTGGTCTAACATCCACATCACACATACCAACACTAGTTGTGACAATATGACCTACTCCAAGCATTGTATTTCCGACCATGCCTCCACGCATTTGAACTACGCTAGGGTCAAACAAAGCTTCAGGAATACGAAATCTTTCACAACCAAAATCTTGTCTATATCCTGTTGGAAATTCATAAGGTACTGCAGGAATAGTTGAAACCACTTTTTCATCGTATGGCGTTTCAGAAACTTGAAGAGTTGTGGCTTGAAAATCTTGTATGAGCTTTTTGACCATATAATTGTGCCATGACTTTGTTACTTCTGGGAGATTTTTCTTTTTTACCCATCTAGGTTTGTCATGATCCTTTACTACTTCTTTACTTCCAATCATGTATGCTGGTGAAAGATCAATCTCATTTTCCTGGAAAAATAAAAAATATATTGTACATACATTGAACTAGTAGGTAATTTGAATTCATTGTTTATATATTACTGAACTTACCTGTAAAAATTGTCGACACTGCATAGAAATGTAATCTCCTCCTAAAGGAGATTTTACAATAGCTTGTGTTAGAACAAATCCATCCTGTACAGGAATAGCTGAGGTATGCGTTGCACCACTGTCGACAACAATACCAGTTGCTCTTCCGTTAGCAAAAGCTGCTAAGACAGCATTTTTTACAAGAAAGTAAGCTGGAACATTATATTTTTCAAACATGAGTTCCGTCAGTTTTTCTCTCTTACTTCTAATATTCCAAGGTGATTCAGAAAATAATACTGGATGATATTCAGCATCAGATTGAATGATTTTTGAATACGTATAATCTAAAACCTTGTAAATATTTTCAAAAAGAAGTTATTTTATTTATAATTTATATTATGTAGTTAGAAAAAAATATAAAAAATTTACTTTTTCAAAATGATCCCAATCTTCAATCATACCATCTTTCATGTAACTAACAACTTCCATTCCTTTTCGAGGTACATGTAAAATAGTTGTATCAATGTAGTATTTTGGAATACTTTGGGTAATATTATTATCAGGCTTCTTATCATCAACTTCCATAGGTTCTGCTTTAGTTGCATTGCTATTTGCATCTTCTCCTACACCTACAACAGCTGGGATTTCAGCTTTTGGTGTATCTTCTTGAGCGTAACCAACTCTCAGAGAATAGTGACCCAAATCAAAGACAAGGGCACCTATCTCATCTCCACCATATATCATATTTGACATGATGACAGTTATTAGTAAATCTGGAACAACGTTATTTATATTATCTATTAATCATAATAAATAACATGTTTGGTAAGTAAATTTTCAAGTGATTAATAATTTTTTACAGTGAATATGTTATATCGAAACTTATTACTTAAAATTCACGCATTAATACTTATTAAAATATGTATGTGTAAACGCATAGTGCGTATCAAAAGCGAAAATATTTATTGTTATAAGACTCTTTTATTTGTCTCCAACTAACGTATCGTTCAAAGGTTAATATTTATTATGAGAACTCGCGGATTAAAGTAATTTAAAATGATTTGAAGAAATAGGAGTGAATTTAAAAACTTACATTGCAATTAGTAGAAAAATATTGAATTATTTTGTAAAGAGCTAACTAACTCCAAGCATAAACATCACTATTTCAACTAAAAGACGCGGAGAATATAACCTACAATGATCTCTACTGCCGCCGGGCGGCGCGGTGGTTTAGATTTTTGTGGCAACTGCGCACACTTAGTGTGCAAGTAATGCTCGAGTATTTTCGCTATTCATTGAAATTTTATATTCGTCAAATTACTAACGCAAAGTCTGTGTATATATATATATTAACAAATTTTTCACGTAAAGAATTTTTTTTAACCTAAGTCTACATTTTTACTATTATTACAAACAGTAGTTGTTTAAATGTCTTATACCGTAACAATTTTTATATAACTGTAAATTTTATAATTATTGTTCGTAAAAATTTCTATACAAAAAGTAATAATTGAATATTTGTAATATATAACATACAGTTCGGTTTATTTTTCTTTCCAATAAATACAGTATTATATACTTATAATTATAAATAACCAATTTTATATTTTTAACATAATTTTTTAAGTAAGTTTTGCCCTTTTTAAAAGTGGTTATTGATGTCCATATAATTAGTATCTTCGTTTTTATGCTGTATAAGTAAGTTATCTTTGCGGAGGAACTCATACACATAATTTCCTCATCGAATGGCTTAGTCAATTGATATTTTGTTCGAATAACAATTCAACTTGCAGAGACGAAATAATGTTGAATAAATATAATAAACATTTTTTATAATACAACGATTATACATTTAAACATATTTTAAAAGCATTTTACTATTACTGATTTCTATTATTATAAAATATATAACTACTAAAAGTTAATGTTTATAAGGAACAATCTTTTTTCTTTTTTAATCAAAATCATGGTTAACGTCTTCAAAAATTACTTTTCGAACAGTGTACATTCAACATTGGAAATGCACATTTAGTTCCCGTTAGCTTCCATATTATCACTAATGCCTCAAATGCGACAGAAGGCGGACCAACATCGGAGTAAATAATTGAATATCAGTGGTAACCACTAAATTTTTTTCAAGCAAATTCTCACCTGTTCTGAAAAGAATTATAGCGCCAATTACAGAGAGCTGACAGCCACGCCATTCATAGCGAAGTAAAATTTTGTCACCCATGGATCGAAAGGTTCACGGTATTCGGCATTAGCACGGGTCACTAATCACTAATCAAAGCCTTCCAACAGAGTTCAGATAATTAAGCCTTTCCTCATCCACAATAACAGCTTCCGTATCTTAGTTAACTCACGGATATACCATTGAGCACATCACTTACAACGAGAATTACTTAGTGGATGCACTTTCCAGGATCGACGCACTACGTTTACCAACTACTATAAGCTTAATCGAATTACCGAAGACACAAAGCTCGGAGGAAGATCATCGAGCTTGAACAATTACTGGGATGTACCTCAATTTCATTTAAGCTGTAGAAACTTATAGGTGAACCTGAATTTACTACGGCGTGACATCAACGAACATTCATCCTTTCGTATGTCAACAGTTTTGCAAACAGATTTTCGACACTTTTCGTGTACCCTCTTATCCGAGTGGTATATCCCGTGTACGCATCGCCTCACAATGCTATATACCCTATGGCACATTCCGGACTATGACGATCAGCTTTTCAGGGGTAGGTTTCGGATTTTCTTGAAACTTGGTCTACATATTGCTTATATGGTACTGCATTCAAGTATGGATTATTAGATCATTATAATAATTATATCAAAAGTTATAAACAATTGAACATTTTTGACGAAAAATTTTCAAAAATTTATATCTTCGCAACCATTGAAGTTATCGAAACGAATTTTTTTTATATTACGCATAAAAGGGTGTACTTTACGAAAAATACTTTAATATCAATTTTTCCAAAAGTTATTAACATTTTTTTTAAACAATTGCCCATATCTCAAAAAGTGTTATTTTTATTTTAAAAATTCTTTTTTTATTGCATTCTTTGACATTTTATCTTTAAGAATCCGTTTTAAAATTCATCGAGCAATCATTAGATGCGACACTGAGCGATAATAGTGGACGCTCACAGGCCCTACGACGCCGACAAGTCGGTAAGTTTGATAGCAGCGTCGACGCGCGGTTGAGCGAGCGTCGTAGGGCCTGTGAGCGTCCACTATTATCGCTCAGTGTCGCATCTAATGATTGCTCGATGAATTTTAAAACGGATTCTTAAAGATAAAATGTCAAAGAATGCAATAAAAAAAGAATTTTTAAAATAAAAATAACACTTTTTGAGATATGGGCAATTGTTTAAAAAAAATGTTAATAACTTTTGGAAAAATTGATATTAAAGTATTGTTCACTCAATATTTTCAAAGTACACCCTTTTATGCGTAATATAAAAAAAAAATCGTTTCGATAACTTCAATGGTTGCGGAGATATAAATTTTTGAAAATTTTTCGTCAAAAATGTTCAATTGTTTATAACTTTTGATATAATTATTATAATAATCTAATAATCCATACTTAAATACACTACTATATAAACAATACGTAGACCAAGTTTCAAGAAAATCCGAAACCTACCCCTGAAAAGTTAATCGTCATAGTCTGGAATATTATGTACGGCCTGACGTGCACAAAGACTTAGGTAGCATGGTTAAGCACTAAGAGCAAGTTCCTAGCATTCCTCACTCATTTGGGTATTCGTTTTAACCTCGTAAGTGTACGTCGAAATTGTACGACTACTATAAGGTGAACGGTTTCAAATATTAATAATTTTCTTCACGCACTAGATCATAAGGTTTGGCTCTTTCAATACTGTAACAACAAATCAAGGTTCCTAATTCGAATTCGCTCTTTTCGTGGTGTTTGTCGAGTTGGTCAGCGAGTATCACCCTCTAGAAAATGGACTATTTGAATGCTGACATCGTACTATGAAAGCTGCTATCGTACGTCACGAGGACAAATAATAGTTAGATGCACTCCTATCGGTTTTACTTGCTTGAAAAAAAATCTCAATACATCAGCGACTGAATAACTCTACGGCTCTACTCTAGTGATTCCTGGCGAATTCTCGTATAAAGATTCTCCAACGGATCCACACATTTTTTTAGAAGACTACAGAAAACACAAACGCAATCTTAGTTTAGAACATCCTCACACTCGTACAGTCTCAGCCGTATGTATTTTAATTATACTTTCATAATTATTAAAACAAAAATATTTAGTTCTGAGAGTTAGATAAGCTATACGAATGAAGCATCAGTAGAAATTGCAGAAACTGCTTAAAATGTAGTTTTTAATTAACACAAAAGTCCAAAATAACTTAAAAAAATAGTATTAGAAATGATAATAATTAAACAGCGCTTTAGAAAAAATTAAGTGGTATCTTCAGAAATAAAAAAGCTGAATTTTTCTCATCGACCGAAGTAATGGAATATCTAGAAAAGGCCGCGAATAATAACTAGTTAACAAACAAGATAACATGATATAATTTTTTTTAATAAATATTTTATTTATATTAATATCAATTTTAATTTTTTTAAAAATTTGTTGAATATGCTTAAAAATTTTTTCTTTTTTTACAGGCGGCAGGCTGTTCCGATCGCCCTTCCTTCGCATGTGAATCTTATCATAATAATCTTTTATATTTGTGATGCTGTGCAATCACAGAAAAATTTTGCCAATTATCATCATCGCGTACACCTACCTACCTCTTACTTATATATATATATATATTTTTTCCTTTTACGAGATACTTCAAAGTCCAACCAATCAGTTGACAGATGCTTTTAGCTAAAATGTACACGCCACGAGACCTGGCAGGGAGATACCTCAGAGCTTACCCGATGCGCACACAACACCCCAAGCACTCGCATCTTCCCTCAAACTAGTAAAGCGAATCGACGCCTTCACGAGGAGCTAGGCAGTAAAGAAAAATAAAACTATACCTGATACCAGTGTTGATCCGAGAGCCGATTAGCACATCCACACACACACACACGCGCGCGCGCGTGCGCGCAGGCACATGCAGGCACGCACGCACGAATACGAACATAAATTTCGCTATACGGGTCCTTAGCTCGGGACTTCGCCACACAAGCAGTAAGGAAGGAGGGGGTGGAGTACCAACCTCGTTAAAACAACATTTTCATTTGGCTCGGATGATAGCTCCTTGTTAAATGGCTCCCACCTGGAACACACGACCGGGGAAGAAATCTAAATATAAAAAAACAAAAATGGAAAAAAGGGTAAAACAGCATAACCACAAGCGGGCACGGCCGAATAACCAAATCTCGCTACCGGTTCCGATTGGATGAGAGTCCCATTGGCCGGTGCTGGCTTCATAGATTTTGAGATTCTAAAACTCACGAGATCGTAGAGGTGAAAAAGAACCACAATGAGCAACGAGAAGCTTGTGTCACTCGTAGGAAAAATCAATTAGATCGACTTGGTGACAAAATTGATGAACTTGTACAATTTGTTAAGAACAAGAACGTCTATAAAACCATCAAAAATCTAATAAGGAGTATAGGGGCCTCGTATAAGGTCCTTTATTCAGCGTACAACGATCTGCAGCAGGGCCAGCGATTAGAAACACTAGCCAAAGAGACGCGAATGACCCCGAGTCTCACAGCTAAAAAAGAGAAAGAAAAAGTAAAGGAGAAACATAGGAAAGATCCTCAAACTCCCTTACGCATCCAAATAAGACAACAAAGGAGTACTAGCACTTGGGTCACAGTAGAGAAAAATAAGAAAAAGAAAGATAAGAGAAAACAGCAGCAAGGCTAAATATAAGGTAGGAAAAGAATAGAAGAAAATAAATAGCGCAAGGACATACGATGTCACCCCCCCCCCCCCCCTCGTCCAGACGCAATCAAGATAAAAACAGAAAGTGAGATACGCAGATATCCTAAATAAGGTGAAAGAGGCCCCTGAACTCAAACCAGTTAAGGATAGGGTAACGCATATTAGAAAAACGTTAGCTGGTGAGCTTGTGGCGTCTCGCACAAGGTCGGTGCTGACACCACTCGGACGACAACGACGGCAAGAGACGAGCCAATTTTCCGCTTGAGCGCTGATGCTCGTTAGCACGACCTTTGATGTCACTTTCTGCGGCAAGAGAGGGTAGTTCAGAAGTTTTCTCCGAAAACCGGAACCGACTCTCTCGCTCTCTCGCCTACTGGGCGCCACCGGCTTCGGACCGTTTTTCCGACTATCGTGCCCGTAACGTTTGCCACGTGGAATTATATTGTACACGCGCCCGTCTTTTCACCACCGAGTTCTCTTCTTTGTTTTTGGAGAAATAAAATTGGTAAAAGTTTAATCCTGCATTGTCTTTTGATTATTTTCCGTTTCTCCGCATTAGAGCGTTTGGCCGTCCCGCGTAACAGGCCGCCTCGGCTTAAAGCTATTGTTAAACTCACACACTCACAAAAGATGATAACAACTTTATTATTAAAGAATGATAACGAGTTTTATTTTCGAAACTCAGAAATAGGTTAACAACAGGTATTATTAGAATCGAGCTATTAATACAACTAACTGAAAAAATCATAACACCGACGAGAGAGAGGTTGCTTAGCAACGTAAACGTTCTTTTTCTCTTCAGATGAGCCACACAACACTATTATTGGTACTAGGTAAATCTGAAACATAAACGCCGGAGCTCCAAACAAAAGTATCCTCGGCACTGGGAAATATGGCCGACACCATTGCTCTAACCCAAAGGGAGCAAGTCAACATTAAGGATATGGACGAATAGCCACTACAGCAGAAGGCGATAAATACAAAAATCAACCTGGATAAGGTTTCCGTAAAGGGCATAAAAATGAGAAAGCCATATCACGGCAATCAGGAAGCTACGGTCCTGCTTCCAGTTGCAGCTGCGAAGAAATTGATACAGGAAGAAAAGCTCAGAATAGGCTGGATAAATTGTTGGTTTCGGCTAAAACCAACCTCTCTTCGGTGCTATAAATGTCATGAATTTGGACATATAGCATCGAAGTGTGCAAGCTCGATTGATCAATCTGCGCAATCCTACCATTTTAGAGAGGAAGGGTACAAAGCAGTAAGTTGTTTGCAAAAAGATATCAGGTATAGTAGGGCCTGGGAGAAGAATGGAAGTGATGAAGCTAAATCACTGCAGCATGGCAAAGGACTTGTTAATCCAAACAGTGCCAGAAAGTAACATTGATGTAGCGATATTATGTAAACAATATAAACAGCGGAACGATAATAACTAGGTGTTCGATGCGTCTGCCCAAGAAGCAATATGGGCATACGGAAGTAGGATAATACAGGAGTCTGGACAAGACAACAACGGATTTGTATGAGCTAAGGTTGACGAGGTCAACATTTGTAGTTGCTATGCCTCACCAAATTACTGATAAACGAATTTGAGGACTTGGTTCATAAATGAACGGAAAAGATCAGATCCAAAGCCCAGCAATTGTAACTAAAGACTTCAATGCATGGGCCTAAGATTGGGATAGCAGTAAGATCAATTGACGAGGGGATATTCCACTAGAAGCCTCTGTATCAATTAACATCGTCCAGCTAAATGCAGATACTGATCCAACCTTCACCAGGGCAGATACTATTTCTATAGCTGATCTTACATTTGTTAGCAACACCCTGTCGAAACGTAGTAAGGACTGGAGAGTGGATGGACACTTCACGCATAGTGATCACCAAACTATAATGTTTAAGATTGCACCCCTCCCCCCCCTCATGGGCTTAAAAGACGTAAAACCAAATGTCAGAGTCTGGAATGCAAGAAAGCTCGATAGAGAAAGATTCAAGATTGCGATGCAAGACGTAGACATAACACCAGATACAGCGTCTGAGAAAGCAAAATGTTAAATGCCTGCTATCGTTAAGGAGTGTGATGCATCGATGTTCCAAAAAGGGAACCCGTGACACCACGCACCAGTCAACTGGTGGATGAATAGCATAGCTCAACTGAGGAAAGTATGTCACCACGCTAGAAGACAACACCAATGAGCTAGAGATAAAAGAGATCCCGAGTAGCAGCGTACGCGGTTCAAAAAAGCTCGCTAGAATCTTAAAAAGGTAATAAAAGAAGGGAAGTAAAATAGCTTCAAGAAGTTACGTGACATAGTTAATAGTGACCCCTGAGGTAGGCCATACAAAATAGTAATGGCAAAACTGAAATCCCCCACGAAGAAAGTGACGGATTAACTCAACAAATTACAACATTTAGTGGAAACACTTTTTCCACAGCAGAGACAGATGAACGCTTTAAGTATTGGAATATCGTAATAAAGGAAAACACCCCCCCCCCCAAGCTACGGAGAAGGAACTCTTGAATGCCTTGAAAATAATAGGAGATAAGAAGGCACCAAGTACGGATGATATACCAAATGTAGCTTTAAAAGTGGCGGTTTGATGCCGATCCGATATATTTTTAGATGTTTATAACGAATGCCTAAAGCAGGGTGAGTTCCCGTAACAGTGGAAAATGCAAAGATTGGTACTACTGTAAAGCAGGTAACCCACCCGGCGATCCCTTCTCGTATCGTCCGATATGTTTGTTGCCGATTCCAATACTTGGAATTCTAACACACCGCTGCATTGGGGCTGGGGTCGTTCGACGATCCCACCACCAATGACGTGCATTGGTCTGTAAAAGTTTTTTACCCTAAAACCCTTTAAATGAAAAAAACACATGCACACATACACACTCGACCACTAACTTGCGTCTAGTTCCCGAACCTAAACGAGCCGCACACGTACGCACGCGCACTAACTGACTAAACGGTGACAAAGCGGAATGTCGACCCGCAAGCGGAGCCATTGCGATGCAGTCGGTATGAGCGTGAGCGGGGAGAGCGAAAGCCCGTGAGTGCGAGTGAGATGACCGACAAGCAGCATAAGTAGAAGCGATAGATAATAGTTAATGCGCGAAACTGACTAGAGTGTGCGTCTTTTGCACGACCAATTAGAACCGGATAAGGGGTAGATCAACAAATAGGGTAATTATGCGACGCAATTAACGACCAATAATAAAATCACGCGGGACAAAAACGCAAAATAGACGGCGTTGACAACGCGAATGACACCATGTAGGGCCAATGAGATAAAAGTTCGCGAAGGCTAAGGATAAAATTAAGGAGAAGCAAAATGATACTGCACTTGGCCTCGGCCTATTCCCCGTCGACCTTCAGAAGAGGCAGATATGAATTTAGCGAGGCAGAGACAAGGAAAATTCGGCGACTGTGGAAGGACGTTAGCAGCGAGCGGCAGAGTGAGAGTACCAAGTAGTGATTTCGGAAGGAATTAGCAACGATGGGCGACTGTGAGTACTTATATCACTTAATAGCTCAGAAGTGCATTTTGATCTTTGCGTCTTTCCAACCGATCAAATCGAGGGAATTAGGGAGCGTGCGTTTCGACCTTCACGACGTTCCTATTGACCCAATCGGGACTAACTCGGTAGCGTGGGAATCGAACATTTTAACTGTTTCTCGCAGCGGAGTTAATCACTCGACCAACTAACTTGACTCGTGGGTTCTAGGAACGTAAATCGTGATCACGTCGCGATGCGTCTGTCAGGAATAGCATAAGTATATCTGTACGGTTAAAACAGATATTGGAATAAAAAGTTAAAATCAGGTGATCGCTTAACAGTCAAGGAGACTAGAACGAGGTGTCCAGCGTACGTAGCTCTTTCTCCCCTTTGTTCGACCTCTATTAAGTGGAATAAAGTGTGACCCGTAGGAATTGTTGAATAAATAAAGAAAGTTAAAATCGAGTGACCGTAAATTTAATTACTGAATTATTAACCTGTGATCTTACATCTTATGCGTAGCTACCGCGATGGGATTATTTAGGATAAGTCAACGCGTAAGTATGCCAATGCTATCTTAATAAGAGCATCGGTCATTTAGTGTATTCTAAAAACCAAACCTATTTACTAGAGTGTATGCCTTTTTCGACTGGTCAGGACCGGACAAAAGATAGACCAATAAATAGGGTAATTATACGTCGTAATCAAAGACTAATTATAAAATCAAACAACGGCTACTCGAGGAACCTTAATTTCGACTATATACTCCTAGAGATTGTCTCTACGCAAGACTAGTCGATACCTGTTCGTATTCTGAAATTTTAGTTAAGACTTTTGCTCTCCTTTCAGCTTGAAACAGTTGAGAGAAACTGTCATCGTCCCGACACATAGCGAAAATTTTGGCGCTAATTGCTCTTCTTCGAAGGCCTTAGCGAGCGCCCAACAACAACTAAGCTGAGAGCAGGCTAACGATGTCACTGGTGACCGAGGGAC
Organism: Phymastichus coffea; assembly: GCF_024137745.1. NCBI lineage: Eukaryota > Metazoa > Arthropoda > Insecta > Hymenoptera > Eulophidae > Phymastichus > Phymastichus coffea. The sequence continues at coordinate 376,138 of NW_026706953.1, read as the reverse complement.
GCAGGGAAAAATAATTTTTTCAAAAATTCCCTAACGTTGTATATTTCGTAACAGAGAATCATGGCTGTGCCAATTCGTCTATTGGCTCTCACAATCATTCGTTCATCGCTTTCAGGCTAAGACTCTGTGCGTGCGTGCGTGCGTGCGTGCGTGCGTGCGTGCGTGCGTGCGTGCGTGCGTGCGTGCGTGCGTGCGTGCGTGCGTGCGTGCGTGCGTGCGTGCGTGCGTGCGTGCGTGCGTGCGTGCGTGCGCGTGTGTGTGTGTGTGTGTGTGTGTAACACTCTTACGACTGTTTCTTTATCATAAGGTGCGCAAGAGAAAAAGAGTAGTGTCAAGTGAGTTGTTGGATCGGGCATACTGCTGTATTTTTTGACGGCTTTTCATTTTGAGATTAGCTTTTCGTTAGATTTGATGCGTGTTTCTCCACCCAACAACGATGGACCCACGGATATTAACGCCTATATATAAAAACTGATGATTAAACTCAACAATATACACCACTTTGCAAAACGAAACATCAGAAATTCATCTCTTTGTACGAAGAAAATCTACAATAAAACAGCTCGACACCTTCAGTTTCTTGATGGTCAGAAAGTTTGGTTTTACAATCCTCGAAGATTCAAAGGAAAGACATCAAAGCTTCAGAGCAACTGGGAAGGATCGTACGAGATTTTGATGAAAATTAACGATGTTGTTTATTACATACAGAAAACACCGAAACACAAAAAGAAAATTGTTCACATCGATCGTTTAGCCACTTATCACGATCGATATAATCTTCTTACTGCTTTGCTCACGGTTCTATTGAGTCGTGGTTTTCTCCGTGAGCCGTTGGACGAATGTCGGAGCAGGAACAGAGGCGTGGATCCACGACGCATCATTCCCCCCTCTTGTTCGAAGATGTTTGTCGAAGTTTCAACACGTTTTAGAAAAATCATAATGATGATGTTACTAGTGATATGCACCCTGTTGAAAAAATTTGCCGAAAATTTTTGCCCAATAATTTTGGCCAAAAATTTCGGTCGACAATTTGTTTCAAAATTTTGGCCAAAAATTCCAGGCAAGAATTTTGGTCGAAAATTCCAGGCAAAAATTTTGGTCGAAAATTCCAGGCAAAAATTTAGACCAACAATATCAGACCAAATTATCGCAAGAAAGACTTTTGAGCAAACAAAGATGATTTGGTGTTTTCATCTCAATAAATGGGGACTAGAACAAGAAACCACGTGGATTATTTGAACATTTAATAATAATCACAGCAAAGTATAATAACATTTTTATGAGTATTTACTAGATAAGTATAATCACGAGCTTGAAAACGAAGTATTAAAAAACTTTTAGCCAATAATTTTGGTCGAAAATTTAGACTAATAATATCAAACAAAATTATCGCAAGAATGACTTTTGAGCAAACAAAACGTTTTATGAATCGTCGGAGGACAGACTAAATTGTTCTTGAGGTTCCTTTGTAGCTTTTGCTTTAATTTTTTGCTTTTTCTCAATTTTTGCACCTGGAAGATTTATTACATTATACTATACATATATTTACCAATATTCTTTTACATTAATCTATGAAAAAAACTTACGTTCTGCCTTTTCATTCATAAACAGCGAGTTGATATGTTCGCTTATGTAAGATTTCCAATTATTTTTGTACATTTCTGCTTCTCGCCTCCGTTTCACGACTTGGTCGCATCGGCAAAAAAATGTTTCTACAATTGAAATCGATCATTTGAAAAAAACAGTTTTGCAATAAAAAAATGTATCATTGTTTATTTTGCAATTGAAAAAAAACGTGATTCATACATGATTTTTCTTTGTTAATTGCAAAATAAACCATGATACATTTTTTGTTGTTTTTTCAGCGGTTTTTTCAAAAAATAGAATTTTTCAATTTAAAAAAAAAAAATTTCTTGATGAGAATAAAAAAACCATTAGCGATACTTTGCGAGGAGTATATACTAGTCAAACACTACCAGAAAAAAAAATTCGAATTGAAAAATAAATTAAAACGGTGTTTTTTTAATTCGGGTTGAAAATCGCATTTTTTTAAAAAAGTACCGCATTCAAACCGCTGTAGCTGCTATATATATATATCAATATTCCAGTGCCTTTGTGATACGAAAATATTTACGTCTTATAGCAGCTTTTTCCTCCCGCTTAAATTCTGATCGGGTTATCCCTGGTAAACGATCGATCTTGCATCCTGCAAGATTAAACGTCTTCCCTATTAGATCTTCTTCCTTGAACATCGCGTGGACTAATACTCTGATCCACTCTTTCATGTCAAAAATTTTTTTCAGCGTATCCCACGTCTTGTATTTAATACTTATGTCACACATAAGGTGGTACATGTGTCTCTATATAATAAAATAAAACAGATAAAAATAATCCCCCCCCCTTTAATATACTTTTCAGAAAAAAATGGCACTCGGATAGGCTGCAGAAACTGTTCGGAAATAGTTTGCAATTAAAACTGCAAGCGAGTTCGTGAGAATTACTCACAAAACAACGTCGCAGAGTTTAATTCATGATAAATAGTAAAGCGGACAATACGTTTTTCTAAAGTTTCAAAATTAGTGCGTCGTCGACATAATTGAAACTTCCATGCACTAGCTTGCCGTATGAATTACAAACTATTTCCGAAGTGAATCCGCACCCTACTCACGTGCCAGTTCTACCTGGAAGGTATATGATAAGGGGGGGGGCAGAAATTTGTTTGTACGTAATATTATCGTTGTTACCTTCTTTCCAGTTTCTGCATAATACGACTTGTAATTTTGATGATTCTCTGATTGCCGTAGATTTTCCGGTTCATACTCGTCATCACTGCCCCGCGTGAAAGTTCTCTTCTCATTACATTCAGAATCTGATGAACTGTGGAAGTTTGCGTACTTTTTTGTTCGTACAAATCGCTTCTTGAACTTCTTCGGACCTGCCATTTTCGAATTATTGAATAATCAGTGAGAGAGAGAGAGAGAGAGAGAGAGAGAAAAAGAGAGAGAGAAAGAGAGAGAGAGGGCAGACTATAGACTCGAGTAAGGGTTTGACCGAGCGTAGCCATGCTCTCGTTTCAAATCACTTACGAGATTTTTTTTCACACTCTTCTTCGATATCGCTCATGTCATCGAATCCGTCACTTCCAGCCGTCCGTTTTTTCTTAATGGCTTTTTCTCGGGGTTCCTTCACTCTCTTGTGGTTTATCTCATTTCTACTCCTCTCCTTTTTTTTATCGTACTGAAAATTCTCTTCATCTATAAAAAAATATTTGTTGGAAGAAGTCAGTTATACAATAGAGACCCCGAAGAAAGCGAAGCCTGCTTATTCGCGATGGATTGGCTGAGAATTATAGTACGGGAGCCCGTCGTATTTTCATATGAGTTATTTTGAAGAGAGAAAGAGAAATAGTACTACAGACTGATAGTAGGGTGGACGTGCTTATGTATATGTTTTAGTAATTGATACCTTTGGCTGAGCCAGATCCAAGACTTTCATTTGTTGACATTTTTCCACCACGACTTGATTCCAGTATTCCAAGACTGTATTCCTCTTCATTATCCTCAAAGTGTCCTGGAAAATCTTGAAACGAGTAATCACCGTGACTATCCATAGCAGATGTATCGGGCGAGTGATCACCATGAAGATTTAAAGCAGTTTTAGAATTCAGTGGTGGTCTCTTTTGGCGTAATGTTTCTGTAAATAAAAAAAAACAATGTATGTTTTATATATTTATTGTTCGTATTGTATTAAGGTTGAAAGTAAATATTCTTACCATGAGATTTATAAATAGTTTCTGGAGCAGTATTCTGACGCTCATTCTGCAAAGTTTCAATAAGTTTCTTGCTTTCTTCCATAAATTCTTGGTTCTTTTCATAATTGCTTCGCCAAAACTTAGAATCTTCTTCATATTTTGCTATCTTTGCTTCTAATTCTTGCTGGTTTTTTTTTAATTGTTCAAACTCTCCATTTTTTAGTTCGATGGACATGTGTAGATCATTGATCTCTTTTTGTTTCTTTTCTAGGTCAGTACCATCTGAATAGACTAATTTGTTCTTTTTTAAGTTTTCTATTTTTTTTTTAAGAATTTCACTTTCTGATGATTTTGAAAATGCTCGTGCATTTTCTTTTATTTTCTATAAAAATATTTTGAAAATCAACATTCATAAAATTTTTTAGATTAGAAATATTTCTAAATTGAATTGAATTAAAATTGAATGCTAAATAAAACAGTACCTTCTCTATTGCCTTCAACTCATGAATGTTTTTTGAATTTCCAGACTGAGAAGATGTTGTGATGATTGATGCTTCATCTATGAGCTCGTCGTCATTGCTAGGGATTGATTTTTTGGTTTTCGTTTCGATCATTGTTTTTTGTTTTTCCAAAATCTCATACATCACATCACTCTTTCTTCTCTTGTCAAAAACTCTCCTCTTTGTAGGGTGAATGAGTTCATTTACATTATCTGTGTGAAATGTGAAGGCAGAACTTATCATTCAGAATATAAAGTAACAAAACAAACATTGAACTTAAGATATATTCAATTCCTCTGAAGCACATCTAATGTTGATATGATGAATATTTATAAATGCATATTTCTTCACCTGATATAGCAAACACTTGTACTAGCTCAGTAATTCTTTCACCATTTTTGATTCGATGAATAAGATGTGGAACATTAAAGTTAAATGTTTCAATCGATGCATAATCAAGTATTAAGGCTGGATCAACTATAGCAACTGTATTTGTCTCATCTCCATAGTAACGTACGGATGCCAGGATTTTCTCACTTTCTCCTTCTGCCATGGCTGATGAACCTGTATCATTACACAAGGACAATTAGAAGAAGGTATCTTCAAAATTTAAGAATCATCATGAATTTCAAACACAATGTCAAATCGCTGATAATTTAAAAAAGTGTGTATTTCACAAAATGATATGAAATATGTAGGTACATTTTATTTATTTATTTAAGTTATACATACCTACATAAATCGCAGGAATAAATTAAACTTGTCTTCTTTCACAAAATCACCAAAAGAAGTTTGAAGAGTGAGAAATCAAAAGAGATGATCACTTTAAAACACCTTTTTGATGAAAAAAAAATGTTTGGTTGCCAAGCAACTTCTATCTTGGGTTAGATGGCTCTGCCTTATTTCAAAATTCAAGTAACTATCTACCATTTGTTCTGATAACTTGAGTCAACGAACTACGAATATATATATATATATATATATATATATATATATATATATATATATATATATATATATATATATATATATATATATATATATATAGAAAAGAATGAAACGAGGCTAAAAAACCAATAATGAGAATTGAACTCTAATCTTGAAATATTAATTCTCTCGTTATTAATTTATCGTTCGTACCCGCATAACCTTCTATTCCTATTCGATATTAATGTTATATTTTGATTTATTCAAACATTCTGACTCAGTGCGCGCTTGTTAAAAAAAAATCGATGCAGACAAGAATTTGAATGTCTTGTATAGCTGGATCAGTGTTCACGTTGCCGGATCGCGTCAGCTATGTCGAGTGGGTTAGGCTAGGTTGCGCAACTGCCGAAAAATCAAACGCAAAATCAACAACTCTCTGAGCGGATGGCCTTATAACATTAACGTGACAAATGATATTTTTCGCTACAAGGAGAGAAAAGTATCGATCATATCAATTTCCATTAGTATGAAATATTTATAAACTGTCACATCAGTAACAAACGGTGAGTGACCATTGAGCCAGCCGGCACGGAAAAATCAAGTGGGAAGTTGCATCATCTAACAGGTAAATAAAGTATCGAGCATTTAGATTTTCGATGATCATTGGCTGCCTATAGACGTTTGATTTAAAGAGATGTTTCGTTTTGAATTTTACAGATATCATAATTTCATCTGACGTATTATCCAGACGTACGTGTATCAGGATAATTATAAGTTCAAAATGAGAAGATCCAGAACCACAGAATGGCGACACAACAAAAGATTGCGTGCTCAAAATTATGAACCTAGTAGTAATGAAGATGAGGATAGGTTGTTTAGGGTGAGTATTGAATATTTTCATGAATTCATGTATTTCAAAAAGATTTTGCTCCAAATTTTCATAAAATTTCGATGCATACTACCCGGTTATAACTTGCAATAAGGGATTTTAAAAAGTTTTTTTTACACACTTAAACTAGAATGTTTTAATAATAGTAATGATTAGTTTTACTGTGGAAGATACTTTTGTGAAAAACATGAAGATGTGGATTTGGATTTTAATTTGAAGACTGGGAATAAACGAGGTTTATTCACGTCTATCCATTCCAATGAAAAGTTAACATGGGGCTTGATGAGAAATGAAAATAGAATTATAAATAGTTGTGGTGATGAATGCAATAGAAATGGTTGTAGTGGACTGTAATTTATTTAAGAAGATCATTGATTCGATTGTTTTTCTTGCAACATTGCAAGGAACAACTTAAAATGATTTTTTTTTTCGATTGCAAGCGTTCATTGATTTCTACCTGGATATTCCTATTTGCTTGCAAAAACGCTGTGTAAATAAAGGCTTGAATCATTTATTGATTCCTAGGTGGATATCCAGGCGAATATCAATGAACAATTTTCATCAAACAGTTATAATCATCATACAGAAACTTTTAAAAACTTATCAATTGATTTAATACGTATAGGAATATAATCGTACACCAGCTCGGTTTTCAAACACATCTACGTCTGGAGAATCTACAATTACTCATCATAGTGGTCAAGTTTCAACCTCAACCTACTCAACATCAACATCCAACAACGCTCCGTCATCTGATTCTCGTAATGGATCAATTACCGACAGTGAAAACATGGATGTTGTAAATCAAGAATTACCACAAGAGGTAAAACTACCTGTAATTTTTTTTACGTGAATATAAAAACATTAATTTTTGATACCTTGCTGTGTTTCTGTCTGTCAGAGAGTATATGAGTAAATCTATGGAAAAATTACATTTTTTGCGGACCCAAAATCGACGCAAAAATTTTTTCTTTGCTAGGCCTCCCGGAAGTTTTTCCTCTTTTATTTAGGGTATATAGAGATCAAAAATACTCACGAACATGAGAAAACTTTATATTCACTTTTTTCGGTACTTTTATATGATAATCAACTTATTTCGCAAATAAAGTCATTCTAATTTTTAGTAACTTGATGATATATTTTGGCGGGATTGATATTTTTTCAACAAAATCTTTTCTAAAAAAAAAGTTCCAGCAATCTTGGAAGTAGAAAAGTAAGCATTTGAAATAAGAACAATTTTCGAGCAGTTTAAAAAAAATTCGAATAAAAAAATGGAAAATGCTGAAAAAATATTGTTCATGCGAACTTTTATAATTTTTACGAATATGTTTCATTTCTATTTCTGACAAATGAAAAGAAAAAAAAATTCAGGGTGCTCTAGCAAAGACATTTTTGCCCTGGTTTGGGTACGCAAAAGTTTACGACTTGGCGGAATATACTTTCTATGTACTGTATCAAATTACTTTTACACCGAATGATAAAACATTTATTCTCTTCATTAGAGTGAAACTGGAACAGACGATTCAAATTTAGAAACTGAAGACGATGATTCCGAAGAAGAGGATAGAATGTATAGAGAATATAGAAATGAAGAACACAACGGCGATACAGAAACTGAAGAAGAAGAACCGTTTGCAAGACTGCGTAACATTTTATGTAGCGATGAGAACGTGACGTTAACAGTGACCGTAAATAAGGCTGAATTGATGTTAGGAGGTTTAAAATTTGGGTTTAAAAATGAGTTGTGTCAGACTGGTTTAGCCGATCTATTAAAATACGTCAATAGTATATTACAGACGAAACTTTTACCGGAAAGTAGATACCTTGTCGATAAAATTTTCAATTCATCTAAAGGTGTTGAATACCATGCTGTTTGCCCGGATATAAATTGTTACAGTTATGTTGGTCAGTTTAATAGACAGGATCGGGAAATGTTGTGTCACGTTTGTCGGAAGGTTATATATTTGAAAAGTCCTTGCTATAACAATTTTTTTGTAGTTTTCGATGTGGCAAATGATTGCAGCAACTTGATTTTTCAAAACTGGGAGCATGTTTATTCTGTTATACAAAAAAGATTTCAGCAATATGATACAATCAGCGACTTTTGTGATGGAAACTTTTACAAAGAATTTGTGAGATCCTTACCACCTAACGAAAGAAAGAACTTTGTTACAGCCACATTCAACAGTGACGGAGCTCCTGTTTTTGAAAGCTCTCAGTATTCAATTTGGCCTGTCCAAATGATTATCAATGAACTTCCTTATAATGTTAGAACTTCAAAAACAGTGACTTGTGGTTTGTGGTTCGGTAAAGTCAAGCCAGATATGAATGTGTTCCTTCAACCATGCGTAGAAATGATGAACAGATTATCTACCATCGGAATCCAAGTCAAAGTGAACGATACCATGCAAAACATGAAGATACATACATTATGCTGTTGTGTCGATTCCGGTGCCCGAGCTCCCATGCAGGGCATTGTTCAGTACAATGGTTACTTCGGTTGTTCGTGGTGCTTGCATCCAGGTGTGTATGTACCAACTCTTCGTGGCGGTTGTGTGAAATATGTCTTGTTAGACGAACTTCCTCCAAGGAGAACCGAATTAGACATGATACAACACATTCAACTTAGTATAGACTCTAACGTTCCGGTTTTCGGCGTAAAAAGGCCATCGTGTTTAATTAACCTTAAAAGCTTTAATGTTGTGTTTCTCATTTGCCAATGAAATCAATAATTACGTTAAATCATATAAGAAGCGGCCATATGTCACTAAATTATTATTTGTTCAGATTCAACATTGTAAGTTCTGATATGTGCCGATGTGGGAAAGAAAAAGAGGACATCGATCATGTCTTTTGGCGCTGTGAACTATTATGTAAACAAAGAACTAAAATGTTCAAAGAACTGTTAAGATTAACTAAATCCGAACCTACCTCAATAATTCCTCTTCTCAAAGACATGAACATAAATGTCATAGATGTTTTATCAGACTTTATTCTAGGAATAGACATAAATATTTAACTTCTTGTTTAGTTGCTAATTAAAACTTTTATTTTTTTCTATTATTTTTATTTTTGCTTTCTCGAAGAGAAAGCATTGTAATGGTGAAAATTTTCGATTGCATAATTTTGATGTTTTTCCATGTTTTCGAGGTCGTTGATCACGAATAAAATGTCCGGATCCGAAAAAAAATGTTCGTGTGTGTGTGTGTATGTATGTATGTGTATGTATGTGTGTGTTCGTATGTGGTCACTTTTTTAGCTCTCTCAGCTAGAAGCTACTACGGTCGAACGGTTCCAGATACGATTATGAAACTTTGCAGTTATTATTATCGTTCCAAAACTTAGAAATGGTAAACATTTTAAGACGATGAGTTGATTTAAACCTAAGTTATGACCATTTTTGATATGTCGTTTTTGCTTCCCTTGAAGAAGAGGCACAGTTCCGATGAATTTTGAAAAAAATTGCTATTGCGCTGTATTTGCATGCTTGTAATAGTTTCAAAGAAATAACTAAATTTATTTATGTAATAACTAAATTTATTGATGTAGCTTTATGTCATTACTAAAAATCTTTAATGCTACTTCTGGAAATTTCCAAATACTTCACAATAATATTAATGGCACAATAATAATATCATCTGTTTCAAAAGACAAAAACTTTTATTATGCTTTGCCTTTTATTTATTGCATTGTGCGCGTGTATAATTTCAAGTTTCAGAGGGAAATTCCAGTTTCAGAAATATCAGCAAATCGTGTTAATGGAAAGCTATAACATTGGAATAATAGTATTTCTGTTAGTCATAATTTCTCGTTGGTATATTATACATTCAAAAATTCACTCATACGCGAATCATACGCTAAAAAATATCACGAATTATTAACTTCAAATCCTAAGTACGAGTATATAATCTACGAAGGAAGTCTATTGATCCATGAAAATGTTAAAAAACAGATTAAAATGAATTTCCCTTCGTCGTGTCCATTAGCTTAAATAAATCTATGAAAACTGTACAAGAAAATCATGCTTATACTTGCACAGGACCGTTAATAACTATAAATCATGTACTAGTGGCTCATCGTTACCGTACCGATAATAGTAAACTGCGTACTCAGGCCGTGAAAGTATTGGCAAATCCATAGTGAAAATTGAGGTAAAGTCGAGTCAATTTCTTGGTCGTGGTACGTACACTATTTTGTACCCAGGAAGGCCGAAGTCATAATGTTACCAATCGAATTACGGCGAAAAATTCAAAATAATAAAAATAAAAATACGCAAGTCTAATAGTCATAAAAGTGGATTAAAAATCCATTACAAATTACACATAAATACACAAGATTTGTATCCTTGTGTCCTTGCATTATGATTTCATTTCTTCAAGTCCCTTCGTATACCCTCAATCAAAATAATGCTTGAATCTACTGGCTAATCCAATTTACGCTTTTAAAAAATGTGTTGCATCTTTAATTACATAGAACAGACTAACCGGTTGTCTGCGACGGTAAACCCAAATAATAAGTTAATATTTCAAGTATTTCATTCAAATAAAATATCAAGATTAAGTCTCTTCAATTTTAGATTTAGAACTGAGATATTTTTTAAAATTATTCAACAAATTAAATTTTACCATTAATTTTATATTAAAAGATTTTTAGGATGACTCACCTGAGTCAATATTTCACAAAAGAAATGCCTAGACATGATTTTCATTTTGATAGCTATTTTTTTTTAACCTTGGCTTTTTATTTACTCATATTATTTATGGACTTAGCAGTTACTAAAATCATAAATGTCACGTTGAACGCCTTATCAGTAAATAATATTTTCTAAACGTGGATAACGCTGTTTGTCTCAATATAAAACGATGCATTCATCAGTTATTTTGGATCCGAATTTCGCAACTAATCTGAAGTCTCCAAAGTACTTGTGAAATATAAAATAAAATGAAATAAAATAAGAAATTTATAACAAAGTTCAATAACGTTCAGTTATGAATGTTATTTAACATTTATTATCTATTAATTTATTACATTTATTATCTATTAATGCGTCGTGTTCGGCAAAAGCATTTTGCTATTAATTTTTGTTGCATAGTTAACTCTTATCAATGGATAATCCCATTGGTTTGACTAATATTTGCCTAGCTTTAAAACATTTAGCATATTCTAATAAATTCTGTATAACGTGTTTCCAAAATTACAGTTTTCAACACAACTCAGACAAAAGTGGTCGTTCGCATCAAACCACGGAATGAATAGCTTGTTAAAGATGTTTAAATATATTATGCACCTCTATTTTATCACAAGTAAGTCAGTCAAAGAGTAATGTTAATTTTGTGTATAAATAACATTTCCAAAAATATAGTGGTGAATTTTAGTTACTCCATTTCCATTTTACGAAGCGACTCCACTGATCGGACCTGAACCGGATGTGCAAGTTGCAACTATATATGAAATGCTGTTTATTGTGTCTATAGGCTGGAATAAATCTTCAAATTATGGAAAAGAAGAAAATAATCATTTATGTGGAGGATCTTTAATAACTACCCAACATGTTTTGACTGTTGCGAATTGCTTTAATTTCAGACAAAACTACCATGAAATTGTTGTGAGAATAGGATCAAATAATTTGAGATTAGCTAAGCTTCATACAATAGAATGGTGGAAAACTTACCATGAATGGCTCAATAAGGCAATTGATCCAGTCAATGAATTAGCTAATTATGATATGGCTATCGTAAAGGTCTATTAAATTTTCTAATCATTTAATGTTGTAACTTTAGAAATAGTTAGATGTTCTATTTGTTTTTATTATATAGTTGCATAATGCTGCGAGTTCAGATATTGAATTACCTACAATAAAATATATGTCCTTCGATAATTTCATTGGCAGATTAGTAATGACAGGAGGCTGGGGCAGGATGGAAAATGACATAGTTTCAAGAAATAAAAGGGTTGGAAAGTTTTTTGTAATGGATCCGAATGAGTGTGAGCTTTTTAGACCGAACCGATATTTTTGTTCCACTTCACTTAATGCTCGTATGACAAAAGTGGGTACAAGTTGAAAACAACGAAAATTGATTTAAAAATAACATTGCTTCGTATATTACAGGGAGACAGTGGCAGTCCTTTGTTGATGAAAGATGAGCATACTTTAATTGGGATTCACAAAGGGGAATGCATAATGAATACGAGTACAGTACCTAGCCATGTGTATGTGCATTTATCTGTTAATAATGCCAGACAATTCATTAACGAAGTGACGCGAATGTGAAACAAATTATATCAATCATTACTAATTAAAATTTCCAAATGTATTTTTTGACAAAATATACTATGTAATTAAATATGAAAAGATATGGAACTGGTTATTCTTTTTTTCATTATATTTACATTGAATATCTACATGAATTAGAACAATTTCAATTTTAAAAAACCATACCAAGCAAAGTAATAAACTATGCTTTGTAACGGTGAAATCCAGTCGTCCCTCAACGGATGGCTCGTGACTGTCCGTACAAATTATTTATTCGGGGATTCGGGAAGCAAAGATCGTTCCCGCGGTTAAATAACGCGCCGAGCACGCGCGTTAATCGTACGCGAACCGTTATATTCAGGATGGGAGTGACGACATAGGTAAGGGAGAAAAAAGAAAGGGGCGGAAGTAAGTGTGACAACGAGCTTTAATAGTAATTGTATTAATGACAAAATAAAAGAGTAACTAAAGCCAACATGAAATTAAATAATCGGATCAAATCAAATAATCGGTTAACAAAGTGAAATAAAGAAAATACAAAGAAAAAGAAATTACGAAATCATTAAGGCGAATAAGCAAAGAAATACAAAGAAATACAAATAAAGAGAAAATCATAAAATAAAGCGAAACTACAAATTAAAGAAAACCGAAGTACAAAAGAGAAAATTACAATAAAATAAAATAAAATAGACGGCCCGGGACACAATTATGAACGACCTCGCAATCGGCAGGGCTGCCGAACTGCGAGGTGTTTATTCGACGCCTCGGACAGAGAGAGAGAGAGAAGGAGAAAACACTACACCGACCTTGCCTCGCGTTAGCTGCGTTGTCCGCCTCGGTACTCCTATGCTCGTCTCCCAAAATGCTCTGCAAATACAATTAAGATATCTAGGCAATCGCTCTCCTTTGTATCCTCGTTTCTCCCTCGTCACTTGCTACGGTGTTGTTGTCGATTGTGAATGTTGGTGTCGTTGTTAATGTTGGTAAATTACTGTTGTTGTTATCGTTATTGTTACTGCTACGTTTATTGCTATTGTTGTGGCTGTTGTTAGTATGTTCCAAATGTGTTCGTCTGCTGTGGTTGCGAGGAGTGTGCGTGTGCGTGTATATGTGTGTCGCGTTGTGCTTCGTTTCGCCCAGCTAAACAAATCGGCGCGAGACTCGCACTCACCAGCTCACCAAGATGGCCGCACGCGCGCACACGCCCGCGTCACCTCGCCGGTCGCCCACGTGCACCGGTGCCGGCTTCGTAATTTATAAGAAACTTCAAACGAAACACTCCGCGCACCGGGCACGTATCACATATGTCTCGAATCTTCGGCGAGGGCGCGGGAACTCACAGACAAAAAACAGGTAATTCGGAAAATTTGTGTGCGCGCGGCGGATCGTACGACTTTTCAGCAGACACTGCCGATCTCCTCTCCTCAAGCCGGCGAGATGCGCGCGCAGGCCTGCCCGCGACTTGCCGGCTTTCCCCTATCTTCTGTCTCTCTCTCTCTCGTTACGCTCTCCTCGTTGGCTCCCTCCAATCGCCGCCGTTGCCGTCGCACCTCAAAAGAAAAGAGCGAGACGGAGTAATTAGAGTGTGCTCAACTGGCGCACTCTCCCCGCTCGGCGAGGCACACGGGGAATCGGTGAGAGCCCGGCGGAGAGCAACGGTCGAGCCGTGATTCTCCGTCACAGCCCCCCCGAAGCAACCGATCCTTTTACCAGGATCGGGGGCTGTTTCCCCCGCTCTCACCGCCCGGGCGCCGTACTCGAGCTGGGAGGGTACTTAATTAGATCAAATCAAATAAAATAATCTTACAGGATTATGATGATAAAGGGAGAGGGTCAGCTTGAAATAGACCAAAGGAGAAACAAACCAAATGCAAACAAAACAAAAAGAAAGGAAGAACAGAGTCAAACATAACTTACTTCGTCGCCTCCCCGTCTTACTGATTTTCCTGACGGGGTGGAGGCTGCGAGAGCTCGCTCGCCTCAGCGACGAACCGCAGCCGGTCCCCAATCGACAGCCCGGCAAGATATGCCAGAGCAATCGATCGAGGAGAGAGAGACGACGGCGTCGATGGTTCCGGAGGCGCCAAAGATGGCAAAGCCACCGATGCCACTGCCGGCATGGCTGCCGAGGGCACCGACGACCGCGCCACCGACGTCGCCGATGGCGGTGGCGACGTCCCCATCGACGCCGGTGGCGATGACGTGGAGGGGGTGATTTCCACCATCCGGTCGGCGTAATGCTCCAGCGCTTGCCAGCGCGGTGGGGCCCGGCACGGCGCTCGGCCTAGTGCTGGTTCGGCCTTTGCCGCTGCCGTGGCCTCCGACTGGGGCTCCGGCCGTGGGATGGCAGATTCTTGCGTCGACGCGGGGAGGGGTGTTCCCGACGCACCCGAGTTGGCGGTGAGAAGGGCCCTTTTCTTGGCCGGACCGCGCTTGGCTCCAGCCCGTGTCCTTCGGCGACGACGGCCGTCCGGGTACACCTTCCAGAAGACGCCGTCGTCGTCGATGAACGGGCGCCACAAACGCGTCTGGCCCGACGCCTCCCCTCCGACCGCAGGTCCGTCACCAGCCAGACCCGGTCCCGGAGGTGAGTTCGACCCGGGGTCCTCCACCTCCATGGGGCCAGGTTTGTCCAGGTTCACCCCTTCGGGGAGAACCGGCTCCGCCCCCGAGGTCTGGGTTTGCCCAACCCCTCCGGACGCGTCTCGGTCCGCCTCACGCCGGCTTGTCGCCTCTACTCTCGCAGTCGGGGTCTTCTGCGAGGGCGGGCTGTCGCCGACGTAGCGGAACTCTACGTCCGTGGAGAAGTTGGGAAGCCGCCCAGCTTTCTTCTTCCTCGAGGGTTCGGGGACGTCCTCATCCTGGTATCCCTCGGGGGGGAAAAGACCCCGTCCGCCGGGCCGCACCGGCGGGAGCGCCCTGCGTGGCCTTTCCTCTGGCTCACCCGACGCCGGAAGGAACTGCACCTCGAGGGGGATTTCTACCTCCCGCCTCGGGGCGCGTGTTGGAACCTTTGGTTCCTCCCGGACCGTCGGTGGGAGGCCATGGTCCTCCTCCCTGGCCGCTCCGAATCGCAAACCCGGGGTGCCCGGTTCTATGCGGGTTTGTAGACCCCGGGTGCGGGCGGTTTGGAGGCCCATGGCCACCCCCGCGTAGGCGCGTCCAATCCGAGCGCGGGCCCGCGGTGCTCGGGAAACCAAGTTGGCCAGCGCCTGCTGGAGCGGAAGCGCCTGACGAGCTGGGCCGGTGTTGAGGTGGTTGTCCCACTCGGCCCGACCCGGGTGGGGAACCGACTCCAGCGGGACGAGGTTGGCTTTGAGAGCCTCCTTCTCCCGCTGCTCCCGAGCCTGCCGTTGCAGATGCGGCGGGAGAGGAACAGCGGCCGGCGGCGCCGAAGGCGCGCCACCACTGGCCTCGCCCACCGCGTCCACGGCCGGCCCAAGAGTAGGGTCGGGTTCCCCCTCAGGGTTTTGCTCGTCAGGCCCGGGGCGAGGGGCGAGCCCCCGCACCTCGGGGGGGTCCGCGGGTGGTAGGTCCGCAGCGGCATGGCTGCCAGCTGCAGTTACCCCCGACCCTCCCAGAGACTCTGCGGGGGCCATCGCCTCCCGCCCCTGAGTCGGGCCCACCAGCGCCTGAAGGTGGCCAATCTCCTCCTCCAGGCTCATGTCGAGAACCTCCTGTAAACAGACAAAGACAGAGTAAAGTTCCCACACCGTACCCCTTTCGCGACCAGATTAATCGAACTGAAGCTACCCTCCACCAGATTAGTACGGGAGTTAGCATGCAACACTGAGCGGATCGACGACTCAAACCACTTGGCCGTCAACGACCTATCGTGGCGATAAAGGGTACTTTTCGGGAAAGGAGGAAGGAAATGGAGCGCGCGCCGTGACCTGCGAGGGTTCCCTAGCTAGTGTCCTTCCTCCCTCTTATGTTCTAGGGTTCTCTTCGCGGCGGAACATACCGTTTTAGCTCCTTTACATGTACGCGATCTACCTGTTTCTTGCTGTCCGTTGTCAGGATATATAATTCTGGGGACAGTACCTCTAGCACTTTGTACGGCCCGATGTACGAGGGGTCTAACTTCGCGTTTCTGCCCTTCGCCGCGTTAGAGAGGGTGTGCGACCTTCGCCACACCATGTCGCCCTCCTGGAATTGGGCAAACCGACGATTTCGGTCATAATGCCTCTTTTGCTTGTTCTGCGCCTGGTCAATGTGCCTAAGCACGAGGCTCCGCAATGCGTTTAGGCGTTTCATCCGGTCGGCCCATTCCTCGGGAGTAAGACGTACGAACGGTCCTCTTTTTTCCACCTCCCTTCGTAAGCTTTTGGCTGGGCGTGGTTCTCTTCCGAAGTTCAGGAACGCGGGCGATACCCTCGTAGTCGATTGTACGGCCGTGTTAATCGCGTGTCGAAACTCGTGCAGGTGTTTGTCCCAATCGCGGTGGTCGTGGTCCACGAAGATCGAGATCATGGTCTTTAGCGTCTTGATCGCCCGCTCGCAAAAGTCGGCCTGTTGGTGGTAGGGTGGGCAGGGTACATGCTCAATCCCGTATTCCTTGAGGGTGCCCCTGAATTCGGCCCCGCAATAGTTCTTACCACTGTCGCTTACTAAATAGTCGGGAATCTCCCATCTGAAAAGGATTAGCTCCTCGAGGGCATTCCCCAAGGTCTTTCCCGTAGCGACAGTGAGTGGCTTGAACTCTACCCATTTGGTGAACAGGTCTTGAAATACCGCCAGGTATTTATACCGGTTCTTACTACGAGGTAGTTCGATTACGTCCGTGGCAATGACTGCCCACGGACGCTCGACCACTCGTTTGCTCATCAAGCCCTTCGGTACGTCCTGTTCACCTTTGTAACGCTGGCATGGTTGGCATGCCTGCACAAACTTCTGCACATCGTACCACATACCTGGCCAGAAGTACTCGCGGGCGATGCGATCGTACGTTTTCTCGCGACCAAGATGTCCCGCCGATGGTTCGCAATGAGCGTCTTGCATGACGCGTGATCGACGCTCCTCCGGTACGACGAGTCGCCAACACTGTTCCTTATGGGTTACTGGGTCCAGGAGTTCGTTGGTGCCATATCTGTACAGCATTCCGTCGTCGATTTTCCAATACTGGAACTTTTGTGGTTTTGACTCCACGTCCTTCAACCGTTGGAGGTACCACGGGTCGACAATATTGTCGAATGCTGCGATGTCCTCCTGGACCCCTGTCCCACGATATAACGCATCCGGGACATGGTGGAATGCCCCTTTTCGATACACCAGCTCGAAGTCCCATTGCTGTAGCTCAAGGATCCAGCGGGCCAGCCGCCCCGAAGGATCTTTCTTATTTTTCAACCAAGTCAGAGCCGTATGATCGGTGACTGCAGTAAAATGCGCGCCCTCGATGTACGGCCTGAACTTGTGAATGCCAAACAGCAAGGCGAGGCATTCGAGCTCTGACACGGTGTAGTTCCTCTCGTGTTCATTCAGTGTGCGGCTCGCGTAGCATACCGGGTGGTCGTACCCCTCGTCGTCCTTTTGCATCAGGCATGCTCCGAGTGCATAGGACGACGCGTCGCAGTGCACATAGAACATCCGGGTAAAATCCGGACGCACTAGCACTGGGGCCTCGGTCAGCGCTTGTTTTAGCGAATCAAACGCTTGTTGCTGTTCGAAGTCCCAACGCCAGGCTTGGTTCTTGCGCAACAGCTTCGTTAGGGGTACTTTGAGATGTGACTCGTGCTTGACGAACCTGGAGTACCACCCGCACATTCCCAGGAACCGGCGCAACTGTTTGATGTTCCGCGGGGCTGGAAAGTCCAAAACGGGTTTCACGCGGTCGGGGTCTGGCCGCAGCCCGCTCTCGTCGAGAAGATACCCCAAAAACGTCACACTCGAGCAACCAAACTCACTCTTCTCGACGTTGATCTCCAGTCCCGCCTGAACCATGCGCTTCAGCGCCTTCTCGAGCCACACCAAGTGGTCCTCGAACGTTTCCGTGACTATAATCACGTCGTCGAGGTACTTGAACACGTGCGGCTCGAAGTCTGGTCCGAACAGTGCGTCCATCAAGCGCATGAAGGTTGCAGGGGCATTGACCAATCCGAAGATCATCCGGTTACATTCCCAAAGGCCGCAACCCGGCGCTCCAAAGGCTGTGTACTTCTTGCTGCCTTCTTGCAACGGTACTTGGAGGTAGGCGCTCTTAAGGTCAATTTTGGAAATGTACCGGGCCCCTCGCAACCGGTCGAGTATCACATCTACCCCCGGCATCGGATAAGCGTCGATGCGAGTGGTTTTGTTTACCGGTCGCAGGTCGATGCACAGGCGGTAGCTTCCGTCGTGCTTTTTAACGACCACCGGTGCGCTACACCACTCGCTCTGGGACGGACGGATTAACCCTTTTTTGTGCCAGTCCGCAATCTCCTGGCGGATGAATTCGGTGACCTGCGGGGAGTACCTGCGCATCGGTGTCTTGATCGGCCTCGCACCCTGTACGTCGATGGCGTGTTCGATCAAGTCCGTTTGCGCCGGTGATTCCTTCGGCACCACTCGCCGCACCAGCGCCTCGATCTGTAGTCGCTGGGGTTCCTGCAGTGTCGAAAGCCCTCCAACTTCCGCGGCCAAGCTCAGGTTCCTCGGTCGGTCGGGAAAGTATATGCGGTTTCCTATTCTCTGCGCAAAGTGATACCACATGTCCCGACCCGCGACACTCCATGTGTCCTCCTTGGCATTTAACCGAAATCCGAACGCACGGATGAAATCCTGTCCCAGAAACATATCGTACTGCAAATCCTGCTCGCACGCATATGCCTCAATCGACCGGACCACCGTGTCGATCTCGATCGTCAGTCGCAGCTTCCCCAGCATACTGACAGATGTGCCCGAGAAACCATTCACCGCGCCAGGGATTCTTTGCACTCGAGCTCGAAAGTCTTGTGTAAGCCGGCGACCCACAACTGATACTTGTGCCCCTGTATCGAACAGGGCGCTGTAC
This sequence comes from Phymastichus coffea, assembly GCF_024137745.1. Classification (NCBI taxonomy): domain Eukaryota; kingdom Metazoa; phylum Arthropoda; class Insecta; order Hymenoptera; family Eulophidae; genus Phymastichus; species Phymastichus coffea. Next base: position 356,830 of record NW_026706953.1, on the reverse strand, counting down.
GCTTTGCCGCCAACGAGCAGTATGAGCAGTGGGCGGTTTTCTACGATTGCGTCTAGGACGGGGTTCTCACCATCAGATGCGGCCGAACAGTCAGTCGTGACCTCCACGACCACCGCCCCCACCGGAACCGACGAAGCTTCCAGTCCCTTCGTCGCGTTCCTACCAACTGGAGCACACACTGCATCCGATGGTGACCCAGAGGATCCCGGTTGTTCATCAGTGTCCACCGACGTCTCAGACGAGGGGGCAACCCGTGGCGATGGCTCGCCGGCGGGCACTGCCACCCTCGGCCGATGCCTCTCGCTCTCCGGTGCCTCACGCAAGTCCTGGGGTTCCTCATTGTCCGTCTCTCGCCAACGGCTCTCAAGACGCTCTTCGAGCTCTACCCAATAATCCTCGTCCGTCCCTGTCTCCTCTCGACCCTGAATTCGTACCTTTAGGTCGAATTCATCGTGCCCGAGTTCTGCAGCCCACTGCGGGTTATTGCCGAGAGCGTTGGGCCACCACTCCCCGCAGGCCGGTTTTCCGCCAGCCTCCGTATTGGCTCGCAATTTGCGCAGGTGCGGAATGTGCAGTTGGGGGCCTGACAGTTCTGGCACGATTCTTTCGACCTACTTAGAGGGCAACCCGGGGCGTAGTGTCCTGGCTGATGACATCGGAAGCAGATGGGGCTTCCCTGCACTGGGTTAGTCTGGTTTCGGCCAGGACTTGGGCATTCCGAGATTCGATGGCCTTCTCCATTGCAACCATAACACCTCCCCTGGAAGTTGGCTCGATCCTGTCCGGTCCTTGAGTTTTGCTGGCGCCTCGCAGCCTGCGTTGGCGCCTGTAACGATGGGGCAGTTCGCGGGTTATCACCCGCACCCCCGGTGTTCCCCTGAGCCTGGTTGTTGGGGCTTTTCCGCAATGTGGGCTGCACTGGGCTGCTCGCCGCACACTGCCCCCCCGATTCACTACCGGATGACCGTCCGGTTGTGGCGGTGCCGGAGGTTTTCCCCTTTTTCTTCTTCTTCTTGGCTTTGGCCTTATCTGCTACAGGCACCTTCGTCGGGGTAGCCACGGCATTGGCTGCTACGTGCGCCCTCTTTCCTTTCCCCCGATAGGCGGCGTCTTCCACTGGTAGGTTGTCCTTGACCGACGGAGGGTGCCATCTCTTCTCGCATTCACGATGCTTCTCTAATTTCTCGCCGTAATACTCCAAGTCGCGCAGGGTATGCACGGACTTTTCCCTGATATACCTTCCGTATTCCGGGTTGAGACCCGCTTTGGCCAGTCGGACTTGTTTTCTTTCCGAGGGAGGGGGTCTCATCCTTCTGATGACGCTCTCAAATGCGGTCAGGTAGTCGCCAATGGACTCGTCTTGGGCTTGCGTTCGGCGAGCCAATACGTCATATAGCTCCTCCCTTGACAAAGCTCGGCAGTAGTGTCGGCGGAAACTGTCTGCGAAATCTCGGAACGTCCGCCACGTTCCGAGTTTGTTGGCCAGCCATACCTCCGCGCGGTCCAAGAAAATCACATCCAGGGCCGGCAAGACCTCGCAGTCCGGGAGTTTGTACATCCGCACGCAACGCTCAAGCTTCTCCAGGAAACGTTCCGCAGCCGAACCCAGTGCCCCGTTGAATTTTAAATTCCAAGTGCGGAACGCTGTCACGGCATCGGCTCGCTTCCCGTTCAAACGTCCCCTGGATGCGCCCCGTCTGGAGTCGCAAGAACTCGACCTGGCCCGACCGCCCCGACGAGACCGGCATCGGCGACGAGAACGCGGTTCCTCAGGGCTGCTCATGGAGCTCCGAGTGCTCACCTCACTCGACTCCGAAAAGCTCACCCGCGCTTCCCGTCGCCTTCTGCCGAGCCGCCTTCCCCGGCGTAATCGCCCTCGATCCGACTCGCTAGACGACTTTGGCGACGACGCCGGAAAGTCGTGGGTCGGCGTTTCCCCCCACTTGCGCCGGAAGTGGCTATCATTCGTTCAAGTCGGTCAGCAAGGCCGCCGGAGCTCGAACGTCCGGGGGACTGTCCCCGGGTCTCCTCCTGCCCCATGCCAGTCGCTGTACACCTTGGCAGTGTGCGAGTAGCCGGCATATCAATGGGGACCCGAAGCGGTAGGGCCTCATGCGTTATTGGGGCCTGACCCCCTGCGCCAAACCCGAACGCTTGAAGCACCAAGACTAGTTGGTTCAAGACCGCTGGGTCGATCATGGCGAGACTGGGGGGCAAAACGGGATTCGGCTGTTCGGGGACTGGTTGTGCAGGACCCAAGGGTACCACACGCGGTAGTGTCGCTGCTCCCAGCCCGTCCTTCCTGTTTGCGTACGTCGCATCCGCCCGCGAATCTATCGGACCTAACACGGAGACTTCATGCCTTCCCCCTCTTTCGGTGCCCGAAGAACTACTCGCGTCCCCCGCGTCGATCAGGGTACGATTGGCCAAGTCAAACGGCTCCGCTACCCCTGCCGCGGGGGGGGGAGTGCTGGACTTTCTTCCGTCCGGAGGGATGAAGGAGGGAGGTGTCCCCTCCTCCCGACGGGTTGACGTTCGCCTCCCGAGTCAAGGCCTGCTCCAACAGCGTAGCCAGGCTCTGATCGACCCCTGAGTCCCGGTCCCCTGCCTGACCGGCCTGACCCGATTCCGGTAGACGTCCCGATAGGAAATCCTCGGGAAAAAGGGGAGCATCCGTCTCTGGCCGTGCGGCCATAACGAAAGCCCGGAAAAATCGATCCTGAAGGACGGTCGTCTCCCCCTCGGCACTCAAACCCTCCTGGAGCATCAGTTCAGTGAGTTGCTGTGGGGGCATACGCAGAATGCGCGCGCGCAGTTGCTGCAATTCAGGCTGCCTCTTAAGGCGACGAATAAACAATTCTTGTTTACCTGGGAGGGGCGGCATCGTTATCAGGCTTTGATCTCGAGGCAAAAAATGCAGGTAAGCCCCGTTGGCAGTACTGCCAACACGCGACTTGAGCACCTCAACCGATGCGTTTTCCCCTAGCCACTGGTCTTTCGCATTCGTAAAAGTCCAAGAATTCTCAGGCGTTTTGCTCGAATTTCCCAACCTATCCACTGGAAAACACGACGCACACACAATAGAAACAATTGATAACCACAATATCAGGTCGCCGCTAGTTACTCCTGAATAAACGTCCGAAAAGGCACACAAGGATACCCGATCACGCGTACGCACCGCTTATCCCCACAAGGGATGCCATGTAACGGTGAAATCCAGTCGTCCCTCAACGGATGGCTCGTGACTGTCCGTACAAATTATTTATTCGGGGATTCGGGAAGCAAAGATCGTTCCCGCGGTTAAATAACGCGCCGAGCACGCGCGTTAATCGTACGCGAACCGTTATATTCAGGATGGGAGTGACGACATAGGTAAGGGAGAAAAAAGAAAGGGGCGGAAGTAAGTGTGACAACGAGCTTTAATAGTAATTGTATTAATGACAAAATAAAAGAGTAACTAAAGCCAACATGAAATTAAATAATCGGATCAAATCAAATAATCGGTTAACAAAGTGAAATAAAGAAAATACAAAGAAAAAGAAATTACGAAATCATTAAGGCGAATAAGCAAAGAAATACAAAGAAATACAAATAAAGAGAAAATCATAAAATAAAGCGAAACTACAAATTAAAGAAAACCGAAGTACAAAAGAGAAAATTACAATAAAATAAAATAAAATAGACGGCCCGGGACACAATTATGAACGACCTCGCAATCGGCAGGGCTGCCGAACTGCGAGGTGTTTATTCGACGCCTCGGACAGAGAGAGAGAGAGAAGGAGAAAACACTACACCGACCTTGCCTCGCGTTAGCTGCGTTGTCCGCCTCGGTACTCCTATGCTCGTCTCCCAAAATGCTCTGCAAATACAATTAAGATATCTAGGCAATCGCTCTCCTTTGTATCCTCGTTTCTCCCTCGTCACTTGCTACGGTGTTGTTGTCGATTGTGAATGTTGGTGTCGTTGTTAATGTTGGTAAATTACTGTTGTTGTTATCGTTGTTGTTACTGCTACGTTTATTGCTATTGTTGTGGCTGTTGTTAGTATGTTCCAAATGTGTTCGTCTGCTGTGGTTGCGAGGAGTGTGCGTGTGCGTGTATATGTGTGTCGCGTTGTGCTTCGTTTCGCCCAGCTAAACAAATCGGCGCGAGACTCGCACTCACCAGCTCACCAAGATGGCCGCACGCGCGCACACGCCCGCGTCACCTCGCCGGTCGCCCACGTGCACCGGTGCCGGCTTCGTAATTTATAAGAAACTTCAAACGAAACACTCCGCGCACCGGGCACGTATCACATATGTCTCGAATCTTCGGCGAGGGCGCGGGAACTCACAGACAAAAAACAGGTAATTCGGAAAATTTGTGTGCGCGCGGCGGATCGTACGACTTTTCAGCAGACACTGCCGATCTCCTCTCCTCAAGCCGGCGAGATGCGCGCGCAGGCCTGCCCGCGACTCGCCGGCTTTCCCCTATCTTCTGTCTCTCTCTCTCTCGTTACGCTCTCCTCGTTGGCTCCCTCTAATCGCCGCCGTTGCCGTCGCACCTCAAAAGAAAAGAGCGAGACGGAGTAATTAGAGTGTGCTCAACTGGCGCACTCTCCCCGCTCGGCGAGGCACACGGGGAATCGGTGAGAGCCCGGCGGAGAGCAACGGTCGAGCCGTGATTCTCCGTCACAGCTTAAAAAACTATTACTTATTCGTTTTTTTTAAGTCAGCAATTTTAGCTCACGTTTTAAAACTTAAATATAACTAATACGTTCGAAAAAAATATATGAATATTGTACGTTATTCTGCATGATTTATGAGTTAGGTCTCTCAATTAAAAAAGCTCATTTTCTACTAAAATTCATTAATTCATTTTATCATTTTATAATTCAGTATTAACTCATCGGTATAATCGTGCCATTATAAACGTTAAGCATATGTATGTCCGCATCATCAATAGTTTTTAAAATTATAAATTTTGTAATTATTCTCAGTGTGATATCCAAAAGATGATATATGCTCACTATTGGCGAGATATTGTTGCTGATAGTTACTTAATAACTTTTTTACAAATCATATTAGTTCTAACTAATCATACCAGCATATAATTATGCACAATTCTCTACTATAACTATTCAAAATGGTTTTCAAAACAAGTTAAAAGAATTACGAACTGGAAGAAACATTTCTTCAATTTGTCATTGAATAGTTATTCTAGTGAAGTCATTCTAGTGAAGTTCTAGTTTGAATTAATTATGTTTCGCTTCTGTTATTAGTTTTTTCAAATATTCATATTTATTATTTATATACGTTTTTATTGAATAATATAGACATTCACTAATTCCATGTGAAATTAAACAAGGCATTCAGTTAAATTCCGTACGTGATTTTCCAGCCAGGTATCTTAGATCAATGATTTAATGGCTGAAAGATTGTGCAACAAAAGCTTACTTTATATAAGAAGAATAATACATTTTAGACGGAAAGTAGTCAGCTATTAAAATATGAATAATAAAAATAATCAAAAAGGGCGCAACTTTCAACTATTCATTTTGCATACGTCTTGAATACATGTAATTTTATTTCTATTAGTTCAAAAACTGAAATTGAACCTACACCGATAATTAATTCATTATGAAAAATAGAAATGATTACTCGATAATTTCTTGATGTTGAGTAATGCAAGTTCTTATTCGCTGATAATTTTCCTTTTCCTTTGATTCCTTTTTATAAGTTTCTTCGAAACAATTTTCAATACGACGGCTGAAAATTAAAAATTAATGATATAAATTACTTGTGTGAGGCAATGTAATAATTGTTTCTATACTAATTTTAATTTACCGTAATTATAAATGTCAATACAAATAATGAATGTAATTATTATTAAAGACAACGTTCATTGTTTAATTTTTTTAACATTCGAAACGCCAATAATCCAATTTAATTGAGATTAATATTTCTGTGAACTTTATTTTACAACATATTAATCAATTCTTCAATTATAATTTTCTTCGAATGAGAGCTGTTTATTAATAATTTCGAATGCATGCAGGGGACAAAAATTTGATTATCTAAGTATAGAACAGATATTTTTTAATTGTGTTTTGAAAAATTTACTCGCGCAAAACTTTGATTAGATATTCTTTTGTGACGTCGTGGCAACGACACAGCTCAGGTGCGGCTGAGGCTTAGCGCAGTCTCAGGATTCGTTGTCGCCAGAACTGCGATTTCTCGCCTAAACTGGCGTGGATCACTCGTCAAGAAATTGTCTAAATCGAGGGGGAAAGTGCCACAGAGCCTATACTTCCGCTCTCAGATTCCGATCGAAAGTCGTAATCTTTGAGCTAGAAGCACCACGGGTCCTATCAATAGTAGTGCCCGGATTTTCTAATAATATTAACACCTGGAGCCTATCAAAAGTAGTCTCCAGCTAATAAAAAAAAAGGGAAACACGAGCTATTACTTCGCTAGAGAAAAGAGAGAGGAAAGTATAGAAATAAAGGATTTTTCTTATTCGCTTACTGTCTTTTTTTTTATTAAGAAGTTTTGTTGAGTTTGGTGTTGGATGTCTTCTCCTTGTTCAATTCCAGATTTATTCTGTTATTTGGCTGCTTGGCTCTCTGCTCCTTCACTGATAGCACAATGTTGAATTTTCTTCTCTTGATTTTTTTCTCCACGACTCTGATTTTTTTCTCCACGACTCTGATTTTTTTCTCCACGACTGTCGCTCGAAGCTCGTACATCTCTTTTTATACACTGGGGGTGGCTGGGTGGTAAGTCCCTCTCTTAGCGTCTTAGCTTTGGGAGGAGTGGAGTAGGCGATGATGCTTTCATTGGCCTATTTGTCTCTTCTCATTTTCTTCACTGATTTTTCGGGCCCTAATTGGAGCGGGGGCGTGGAGAAAATCGGAGGAGCGAACGCAGAGGTACAGGCCTTGGCTCGTGAGATGGCTCCTCGAGTACCATTCTCAACTAAGATTTATCCAATAAGCGGATTTACAATAACTTAAAAATTATTCTTTTTTGTAAACTCGATAACTTACAAGCTACTTAGTGCTAGGAACAATATTGTATTAAATTTTTCACTAATCATACAATTCTATTTCAGTTTTAATCGGAGTATTAATACAAAACTTATGTAACTTAACAAGGCGATTATCTCCTAATTTCTTACAATAAAAATCCGTTTAACAATATAGTGCGCGTATATAATAATTTTTTTTTTTTTTGGATTTTTCTCTGTTTTTCTTATTTTCTAACTAATCCTAGCTTTGAAATGAGAACTCGATGAGAGGTTTGAGAAGTCATAATTATCCGGGATGTATTGCGATAATGAAACAATTGTATTTAGATAATTTTAATTTTATTTCATTTCAATGGTAAATTTTTGAGCATTCTAAAAGGAGGAAAAATCCGTTGGAAAAGTGGCTTACAGGATGTTAGTCGCAGTTTTATGACTCTCTCCTCTCATCGACATGTTGACACGTGTTAAACACATACAAGGGGCTACACGCTCTTTGCATGCGTTTGAGAACGCTGGCTCGGATGCAGTCGCGGTTTTATTGTTTTTCGGGGAAAAATTCTAATAACTTGTTTCGGTCCCCCTCGCTTTTGAGCGACTGTTCTCGTTTCTCCGCTTGTCTTAAATGCTATACAGAAATATTAAAATTTTAAGAAAAAAATGGTCCGCCGTCACACTTTACATTCTTTTATTTGGGTTGGGCTATTTACGATACAAGAGGTCGTAAAACGTAAGTTCTGAAAACTAGCTTGTAACAACAGAGTATTATTCCCGGCATTAGCAAGGCTATCCTTCGGCTGTCTATGTATAATTTTTAGAAACACCTGAACCCTCTTATAACTAACTAGCACACTAGGCGATCATCTCCAAAAGGTTTGCCGGCGGAATCGACATTCATCAGTTGTATGTTGCATGATGTAGGTGTGATTCATGCGGATTGTGCGATGCGCGTTAACACGTAGTCTTGCATCATTTATGTACCACACATACCATTATTCGACTGACAATGAATTGCACGCGCAAGTGTCACTCGTTTTAACGTCGTATGTTTTTCTTGTTTCTCATCTTTGTACTATATGTCAATACGCTTATACGAAAACTCATCCGTAGTAAATAAAATTCATATATTAATAGAAATGATTAGGTATTTGTTTAAATAAATAACTAAAGATGGATTGAATAAGACTGGTTTATTTTAAGAGCGATGTTGCTCGTTCAACGTACAGAGACTGAGTAATTACATCCACAGGCTGTTACTGACCCTGCTTCGACAGCCCTTTTTTCAGGTAACTAGAATTTTCTTACATACTATCCGTTGCCGTCGTAAAAATGGCGTAACTTGGCAGCCGTCACGAACGTGTCATAAATTTGGCAATTGTCTGTCAAATACACGGCAACCGCCTGTTGTCGAACGGCGTGAAAACCTGAACGGCTATTTACCTTCTCAAAATTTTACTACCTACATCTACTGTATGTATATAAATTATGGCTATATATTCTAATATTTAACGTATCGTGTCGATTTTGAAATCATATACCGTGCAACGTACAATCTTTGTTGGTTTACATTAAGTAATATGAGTTTTTTATGCCTCACGACTTTTTCCCATTAAGCGTGTGCAGTTATTTGAATTTCACTCCATTAAATTTATTCTTAAGCTAAGAGTAGTTAATTAAAATTTTGGAATTTCTTTTTTTATAATAGGTCTTACCAAAGGTCAACAAAATCGTATTGATCACATAGTAAAGAAAGGTATTTCCTTCAAGATTCAAGTAGTCAAACTAGAGAAGTATCTGAACGGACCCAACCCCGACCCTTTTAACGCTCCGCTACGATATAAACGTTTAGATTTACTCTATATCGATATTATAAGATACAATAACAAATATTCCTCGGTAGATACAAACAACCTTTATCTAATAGAATTTTTAGAAACCGCCAGTCGCTATTACGCGGTAGGCAGTACTGTTGCGAACATGCAAGCTGATCGTACTTCGCAGGTCGCTAATTCAACATTAAACGCATCAATGAGTAATATCACTATTAGCAAACTTCATGATTTGCCTAAAATTTCTTACATGTCAATTCCAGTGTTTGGCGGTGATTGTCCAAATGGGGCACACTTTAAAAGTAGATTTATCACATCAATATATTCTCGATTTGATCTCAGCGATGCAGTCAAATGCAATCACCTCCTTAATTCGCTTTCAGGAAAAGTTTTAACAAAAGTCCAACAATACGATCCAAGTGATGAATATTATCTAAAGGTTTGGTCTACTATTCTTGATTTGTACGACCAAAGGCGAATCGTCATAGTCAACCATTTCAATGAAATCTTGGACATTCTCAAACTTTATAGAAATAATTCAGATGATCTTGCTAATCTCTTAGACAGCGTTCGTTAACATCGACATATCTTGAATAGACTTGGAGCGATTTCTGAAAGTAACTGGATTGTAGAATCGTCGAAAGTTGTTTGCCTCCTGCAATTTACAATTAATAACAAGACAGATTGAAAATAAACGACCTCCCAAAATTAGAAGATCTTTTGATTTTTCTTGGTTTTTCTTTACAAATTTGTTCTTTGAGTTCAGAAAACATAATCATCCTCTACAGGAGTCACCAACAACAAAAGAAAAAATGCTAGGGAACACTCCGCGCAAATTCAGGTTAAATTGCCAAAATTATGAGAACTTTCATGAAAAATGCCGTTCTAATCTCCATTTCTATATTTCAACCTTCTTCAACAAAGGATACTTCTTTAGTATGCTTTAAGTGCAAGGGATTTCATTTAACCTTTCTTGTATCAAACATCTCGTTCCTAATGAAGCCTTTCTACGCTACCTTTTCGATATTCCAAAAGGGATCTAATTAGATGATCCTCAATTTCATCTCTCAAAACCTGTCGATATTCTCTTAGCATTTAGTACAACACTTTCTGTCCTATCAGTGGATCAGATTAAACTTTAGTCTATCAAATTCATTATTGTTTTGCAAAAGACCAGGTTGGGTTGAATCGTGGCCGGAGGGGTCTCTGAGCGTGTTCCTGACAACCATGACTTGTGTAAAATTGTTAAATTTGATAAGTTGATTGAATGTTTTAGGCTCATCGAAGATTTCGACCACGAACTGGTCGAATCTTCTTGTAAGCAGCATTACGTCGCTCACATCAAAAGAGATTTCTCAGGTCATTACATCGTTCGCTTTTCTATCCTAAACAATAAATTTAACCTTGGAGAATCTCGTCAGTAAACTCTACGGCGTTTTTATGTGCTCGAGAGTAGATTTCAATCCAAGCCCCAATTAGGAGCGGAGTACACCAAAGTTATGAACATGTATGTTTCTTTAAATTAGATTCTGGAAGAAATGATGTTATTGCTTCAGAGAGGTAACTTTGTCATTCGAAAGTGAGCGTCAAATCATCCTGTTGCGCTCCATTCGATTGACAAGAATATTTTTTACTTTAACTGTTTTGCCTCAGTCAACTGTGCAGAAAATCTTAAAAATCGTTTGAAATTCCCTAAAGGATCTGTTGTAATACAATATCTTTTACATGGATTCGGATGTGACATTGACTAAAAGGAAATTGTTGTCTGGGTTGTTGAAAATCTTTAACTCTCTTGGACTCTGTATGCTAAGGTCTTAATTCAAGACTGCTGGAAGGTACAGGTTACATAAGATGTCCTTAAAATGTTCATACCAAGTTGAAATTTTTAGCTTCTCAATTTCCCAAATTAACTGAAATTTCATTTTCACAACATTTTGTACTCTCCAAGTTCATCCAGATAGATTTTTATGACGCTTGTGCTCATAGATTCAGCGCCCACACTTTTCTGAGATCAGTTGATTCTTTTGGTCAGGTCCTAATGAGATTAATCTATAACAAATCCTGAGTTACACGTCTGAGAGAAGTCACTATTCCTCGTCTCGAACTATGCGCTACTTCGATTTTGAAATGATTCTATACTGAAGTGAAAGGGCATTTAGGTATACGAATACCAAGATAATTCTGTGATCAGATTCAACCATAATATTACGTTGGTTAAAAAAGACATCCATCTTCTTCGAACTTTCGAATCCAATCGAGTAGCCGATATCTAATTTTTAGGTTCTAAGGTAGTTCGTGCAGAAGATATATATATATATATACCATATATATATACCTATATATATATATATACCATATATATATACCTATATATATATACCATATATATATATACCTATATATATACACCATATATATACCTATATATATATATACACCATATATATACCTATATATATATATACCATATATATATACCTATATATATACAGGGTGGACCATTTTAAGTGAGCCAGTACGTTTTCTCGGAAACTAGTGGGGATAGCGAAAAATGTTTCAAACAAAAGTTGTCCAACTTGGAGGGGGACATACCCTCATGACCTTGCCTGTGTCCTTGGATGTAAGGTTCAAGGTCATTTCAAGGTCAATTTTGTTTTCTTAAACGGGACTCCCTATTTTTGACCCTGGATTTGGAAAGAACGGGAAATTCTACGTTCAGATGACCTATTATACGTGGGGTCTGGAGTGACCCTCAAGGTTATTTGAAGGTCATTTTTATTTTTTTACGAGTGTAAGATTTACGAAAAATAGTTTCATACAAAAGTTGCTCAATTTGAGGACATACCCTTATGACCTTGCCTGTGACCTTGGAGGTCAGGTTCAAGATTTTTTCAAGGTCAACTTTGTTTTATTAAACAGGGCCCCTCATTTTGACCCCGGATTCGGAAAGCGTTGATTCGCCCCTTTTATCATATGCTAGCGCAACGCCGTATGCTTTTCTAGCTTAACCATCCATTTTACCCCATAAAAGTAACATTTACCGTGAAGATAGAATATCTGTCATTGTATGGTTTGGCTTATCGAATCTCTTCATTCTCCCTAAACAAAAATTATTTTTTGATACAGCAGCTTAGTTTATTCGTTTATTTCACTGAATAAAGATTTTGTGTTCATTGAAGAGAATTTTTTTGTTACAAATTTTTATTAAAAATTAAATCAAAAGCCTTTTGTTTCGGAGTATGCCGGATTATACTGCGCGTGAACGTGTTGACATGATTATTATTCTTGGTCTAGCCGGAGGGAATTATCGTAGAGCTGCAAGACTTTATCAAGAACGTTTCCCGTACCGAAGACACCCTAATCGTAACACCATTCGAAGGGTTCATGTGAAAGCTCAACAAGGACATTTCTTTCGTACGCGAAGACATCATACTTACGATGAGAATGATGTTCGCGTGCTTGTGATATTGGCAATTATTCATAACAATCCTCATATTAGTACATTAAAAATTAAAAGAGAAACTGGCATACCAAAACAAACTGTCTTGAGAATTTTGAGAAGCCAAAAATTCCGACCATATCACATCACTCTCACTCAAGCCATCACACCAGATGATATGGAAAGACGACTGGAGTTTTGTCGTTGGGCAAGAGAAATGATTCAAAACGACAGAACTTTTTTCCGTAATGTCATATTCTCTGACGAAGCTACATTCAAAAATAATGAGGAGCTCAACAGGCACAACTGTCATTATTGGTCAGCTGAAAATCCTCATTGGCATCGACACATAAATCATCAGCATCGTTGGAGCGTCAACGTGTGGTGTGGCATTATCAATGGACATGTGATTGGACCTTACTTTTTTGAGGGAAATGTCAATGGGGAAAACTTTTCTCGATTTTTACAAAATGAAGTAGATGCACTACTGGAAGAAGTTGACCTCCAAACAAGACTGAGAATGTGGATGCAGTTAGATGGAGTTCCTGCACATTTCCACAGAAATGTTAGAGCTTACCTGGACAACAGATTCAATGGTAGATGGATCGGTCGCGGTGGACCAGTTGCATGGCCACCACGATCTCCCGACTTGACATCTCCTGACTTTTACTTATGGGGATACTTGAAGAATGTCGTTTATCAAGAACAACCAACTACCCGAGAAGACATGATGGATAGGATCAGGATCGCATGTCAGAACATACCGCAGGATGTACTACTAAGGACATTAGATAATTTTCATCGGAGAATTGAATTATGCATTCAAGGAGAAGGAAATGTCTTTGAACACTTACTGTAAAATATTTCACATGTAATTAACAATTGATTAATTTGGTAAATAAATAGTAAATCTAAAATACTTTAATCACTTATCTTCTTCATCACATTACGACCATGAATAAACAGGGCAACATAGACCGCACACGTGACGGCTAAACAAGACGTTGAGTAGAATTTCCGGTCTTTCCGAATCCGGGGTCAAAATGAGGGGCCCCGTTTAAAAAAACAAAGTTGACCTTGAAATAATTTTGAACCTGACCTCCAAGGTCACAGGCAAGGTCATAAGGGTATGTCCTCAAGTTGAGCAACTTTTGTATGAAACTATTTTTCGTAAATCTTACACTCATAAAAAAATAAAAATGACCTTCAAATAACCTTGAGGGTCACCCCAGACCCCACGTATAATAGGTCATCTGAACGTAGAATTTCCCGTTCTTTCCAAATCCAGGGTCAAAAGTAGGGGGTCCCGTTTAAGAAAACAAAGTTGACCTTGAAATGACCTTGAACCTTACATCCAAGGACACAGGCAAGGTCATGAGGGTATGTCCCCCTCCAAGTTGGACAACTTTTGTTTGAAACATTTTTCGCTATCCCCACTAGTTTCCGAGAAAACGTACTGGCTCACTTAAAATGGTCCACCCTGTATATATACCACATATATATACCATATATATAACAAATATCGCGCTGCACGGGGAAGATTATATATATATTGTGATGATGCGTCATCACAGAAAAACCTATGCTACCTTATGCTAGTTCTGCTCCTGCTAGAAACGTGCGGCCAAACGGCTATTGCCGCATATACCCACCCACGCATGTCCAGATCTCGCGACCTATGGTCCCCCGAAGTCTTCCCGACCGACGCGCACGACCCTTACGCCCGCGTACAACCCCTCACACACTCACGACCCGGTCCGATACTCCCCCGGGAAGCTGGAACCGAGCGCGTGAGAACGAGGGAGACAACCGATACGAGACCGATCGGACGCGATTGAGGAAAACCGGTAAGACCAACGAGAAGCAGATAGACAAGGATAGGCAAGCGACACTAACGGACTAGCCAATCGTTATCAGCTTAGGGGTAGCTAGACAAATGGATTGAAACCGACGCTATCTCCACAACCCGTAGGGAAATTAGGCGCCAAGACGCAACCAATGATAAAATTACGTGGGCAAGAAATACCGATATAGACGGCGCTGACACCCGGCTTAGCAACAAGCTAACCAATCATCTAACCGCTAAGGGGAGGTAAGCAAGGAGAAGCGGCGCGTCACCGAAAAATGCCGCGCCAGTACTCGTTCAGCCCTGGTGCCGACCAGACGTCCCGTTAGACTCTGGAGTGAACCAGGCCTAAATCCGCGAGTGAGAAGCAACAACAGAGTGAGTGAACAGCAAGCGAGAAGCAGCAGCAGCAAGCAACAGAAGCAGAGCAGTGGTAGCAGCAACAGCAGAGCAGTAGCAGCAACAGCAGAGTAGTAGCAGCAATAACCCAACAGCATTAGCAACAGCAGCAACGGCAGGAGCGACAGCAACTACAGTAGCGGTAGCTACAGCGGCGTTAGCCGCGGCAGCCGTGGTCGCATTCATATCGAAAAGGCACCCGAGTAAGTACGCTTATCCTTTGTTTAATCGCGTGATTGTTGAACGTCCGCGTTATCGGGAGTGCCGCATGACCTTCGCGCGATCGCTTAAACGTCCGTGTTTTCGGGAGTGCCGTACGACCTTCGCGCGCCAGACCGATCTACTTGCGCACATTTTCGTCACCGACCTCTCGGGCAAAGTTCGTTGTCGCGCCGTTGCCGTTTAATATCCGAGGCAAGTTTTTCACGCGCGCGCGTCTATATACCACAAAACCTCCGCCTAACCTTAACAAGTTGCCGATTAAAAACGAGCCCTTTTCCGTTTGTGAGTCGAGTAATTGTCCGTGTCCGCGTTTTCGGAAGTGCCGCATGATCTTCGCGCGTCCGATAAGATTTCCTCGAGCGCGCACCTTTTGCCACACACCTCTCGGACGCCCTTCTTTGTTATTCCGTCATGTTGAGTGTCGCCTGAATGACAAATTCTTCACGCGCGCGCGCACATTCGTAAATTCTTCGTGTGTGCGTCGGTTGACCGCCGATTTCTCCTTATGCAAGTTTTCTCGGCTAAATTGTTAAAATTAACGAGTTTCTGGCTTTCGCGCGGGCACGAATTCCCCGTACGCGCATCAGTTTCGCTGATCCCCTTTATATGATATTCTCGCTAAATCAAATTGTCGAGTTCCATATGACCTTCGCGCGGGAAACGGATTTTCAGTGCGCGCGTCTATTCACGGTTGTTTTTCCTGATGGGCTTTGTTAAGTGCCAAACAAGAGGGAATACCGCATGACCTTCGCGCGGGCGCCGAGTCTCTTAAGCGCGTCGACAAATTCCTTCTCTGAAGTCAATCGGATATACATACATTACGCGGGCCGCACCTGACCAACGTGCGACCGACCGATCCTGCGCGCGCATGTTTACTTAAATAAATTCCTGAGCTAGTACGCGAAGTAAATAATTTGAATATTGCATGACCGCGCGTTCGTAATCCATCGAGACCGCTCGTATCAACGATTGCCCGCCCAAGTCGACGTTGCGTCGCGGTACGCCATTCGTGCCCCTATCTGTGCCCCTAGTTGTGCGAGCGAGGCTCATGATGGCGCTGCCTTTCCGGGTGAGCTTGATGCTTTCGGCCTCTCGCTTGCCGGCGGAGAGGGGGACAGCGAGCAGTCAGTCGTTGCTAAGAGGTACACGAGTGAGCAGCAAGTGGTAAGAGACTTATCAACGGTAAGAGAAGCGAACCGCTTCACAACAAAAAAAGGGAAAGAGATCACGTTCTACAATAACGCCTGCGGGCTGCGTAGGCGTATTGGGTGGCTGAAGAGCCAACAAGGTGCTATCAAATCTGTGTGAGAGTGTGAGTGCGGGAATTCCCACCGCGTCGACGTTTCTATTGTTCGCGCGCGGCTCGCGCACACGTGGTTAATCGTTTCTAGTTCATAGTACTCTCGTTTCTTTGTTTAATCTCATTGTTCGTTCCGTTAATAAAATGGGTTTTTTATGCCTTCGAGGCTTTTTCCCATAAGTAAAGGTATTAAATTATTTCCAATGCATTCCTAATTCCATTCCTTAATTCCTCAAACATTCAAACAAAAACAAAAATTCAACAAAGGTGGGCGCAATTACCAGCTAGGGTAATTGCAAGAAACTCAACGCTACAATTCACGTAGTATAGGGGTATTCACGGGCGTAAGAGTATATGGCTTATCGAAAGCCCATACGACAGTTGTTCCGAGGAACAGAACTAACAGCAGCATCTAAAAATAGAGTTATTCCACAAAGGGTTTGGTATCATTAATATGCCTTCTATGTTCTACATTTTTGACCTTATATGTAATTGTGTGTGTGTTAGTGTTAATATGTGTGATTAAGTATGGGCCTGCCTATACGTTGGATAAAGGCGTCTTTCTCAGACTCTTCACCAAGATTTTATCGCCTGCTTTATATAGTGGTGTCGGTCCTTTTCTTCGCTGCGACACTTCTTGTTCGTATCGGGTCTTGCTTCTAAGCAGATTCGACCTTATGTCCTTTAATTTATCCAGGTGATTTCGTTGAAATTCATCTACATATCTAGCTGCGTCCTGGGATTTTAATTGAAGAGTAGGAAGATGTGTTTCTAGATGGGTTTTTCTGAAGTACATAGCTTCCATGGGTGCGTAGCCGGTTCCGTTTTTCGTCATGTTGTTGAATATGAACTGTATTTTCTTCAACTGTCGGTCCCAAGTATCTACATGATCTTCAACCAATATTTTTATTTACTCCTTTATGGTGGCGTGCGCTCTTTCTAAAGATCCATTAGAAGCAGGGTGTCCTGCAGCTATGATTATTGGCTTGATCTTGAGGTGTTTGATGAAAATCTTCATAATTTCCGACTGAAGACCTGGTGCATTATCCATGATTATTTCTTGGGGCGCACCGTACAAATAAATTGTTTTGATGCGGCAGGAGTTATCATCCATCCCCATTCAGACTGCCCGCATTGATGGTATTGAGGATAGAGTCTCTGCGTTGGAGAGTAGACTCGATGACTCTTCTTCCAGGATCGATGACGCCACTCTTGCGGAAATGTATGAGCAGAGAAGAAGAGAGCGTAATTGTATTCTCTACAATTTCCCGGAGAATGTCTCTTAGTCACAGGATACAATGGCTTTGTCTGCGCTTCTTGTTGGCGTGAAGTTCGACACCTCTGGTATGACTACCTTGCGCCTTGGAAAGAAGGTCGATGATAGAATTAGACCATTAAAGATTGTCCTTCGTTCTGCTGCTGACGCCCAATGGATCATGCGGCACTCTCCGGATATTTTTAAATCAGTTCCTGGCGTGAAGTGCGGACCTGATCGTACCATGCACCAGCGACAGCAGTTACGGGAGACACTTGCTGAGATTAATGCCAGAACGCGGGCGGGAGAAAATGATCTTAAACTTAAGTTTATGAATGGCATCCCCGGTATTTCATCGTCAAAAAACGCGTAGATGCAGCCAGGATTTCAAAACAACTGTCTATTTACTACCAAAATATCAGCAGCATCAAATCATCAATTACTGGCTTTGTTCATAACGTGATTACTTGTGCACAGAAATTTAACATTATTGCCCTGACCGAATCTTGGTTGGATGACACTGTGGAGGATGCTTTGCTGAGTATTCCTGGCTATTCGTTCGTGAGACTGGATCGTTGTGACGTTCGGAGTGGCAAGTCGAGAGGAGGCGGAATTCTTGTTTGGCTGGAGGATGCATGCTCTTTTCAATCACTTCAAGTCGTTAACTTTAATTTGGAGCATGTCATTCTTAAGCTTGATTACGGAGCACCCATCATTTTGTCTGTTGCCTATTTGCCACCTGTTTCTTCTCTCTCGGCTGCGACTTTCGAATCATCGATGGACTCCTTTTGTTGTTCCTTGGAGGAGTCGGCTACCAGATTTCCGGGTTCTGCCATTCTTGTTATTGGTGATTTAAATCTGCCTCGTTGCTCGTGGACTGCTGTTGATGGTGTGCTTTCGGCTGATGCTACTGTGAGTGGGGCCATTCGTAATTCAGCATTACGATTACAGGATTGTATGGGCTCTCTTAAGTGTGCTCAGCTCGTCCAGTCTCGGAATAGTTCGGGAAATACTCTTGACTTGACCTTTTGCAGTATTCCGGCGTTCCTTTGTGCACCAGTTGATCCGCTTGCGCCGTCCGACAGATACCATGAGCCTTTGGTCATTGTTGTCAACTTCGTTGTAACCACTTCGCCTGATTCTTTACCTCATAGTGCTCTTACCTCCTTCAATTTCAATAAGGCCAACTATTGTGATATTAATTCATCTCTGCTATCTACTCATTGGGATGATCTTTTTGATGGCCACCAGCAGGATGTCGACATGGTGGTTGGTGGTTTCTACAGAAAGTTGTCGGAAATTATTGGCTGCAATGTACCTCTAATGGGCTCTTTTGTTGCTAAATTCCCGAATTGGATGTCTGCGGAATTGAGATCTGCAGTCTCTCAGAAGAAGTTGGCCCATCGGACATTTAAGGCTACGGGGGATGGTGGTGCATTGCATGATTTCAGGATCTTCAGGACGGCTTGTAAGCGCCTTGCGTTACGTGATTATGGCCTGTTTATTGAAGATGTTGAAGAGTCGTTGCAGTCTGATCCGGGAGAATTTTGGAAGTTTGCAAATTGTAAGGATGGTCGCTCTGGTTATCCTGATAATATGTATTTTAATGATGTTGCTGCTTATCATGGCCAGGATATTGTTAACTTATTTGCGGATCGATTCTCATCGGTCTTTTCTGCGGCCTCTCTTCGGGATGGCTTTAACGGGCTTTCCTTCGACTCACATGCGCTGTCAGAAATGTTGTTCGTGCTCGACGATGTGAAGCTTGGTCTTGTAGGCCTTAAACCATCATCCGCGGCTGGGCCTGATGGAATTCCGTCGACTTTCTTTATTAATTGTGTTCATAATTTAGCTCAACCGATTCTTTATATTATGAATTTATCTTTACGTACAGGCACCTTTCCATCGGCCTGGAAACAGGCTTTTGTTATTCCAGTGTACAAGAAGCGTGGTGACAAAAGAGATATTTGTAGTTACCGTCCTATAGCCAAGCTGAATGTCCTCTCCAAGTTGTTCGATCGTCTGGTGTCCATCAAACTATCACCCTTCCTTCTTCGCTCTATAAATGTCTCCCAGCATGAGTTTGTTCCCCACCGTTCCACAGTCACCAACCTCGCAGAGTTCGTAGAATTTCTTGCTGATGCTTTTGATCAGGATCGTCAAGTAGATGCTATCTATACTGATCTCACTAGTGCCTTTGATTGTGTCAATCATCAACTATTAGTAGCTAAATTATCATTTTATGGCGTCCATGGTCCTTTCCTCTCCTGGTGTTTCTCTTATTTATCCCATAGATCATACTCCGTAAAACTTTTACGATATAAACTTTTACGAAATAAATGATGCTTTCTCAGTTATTAAGTCCTCTAATATCTCCTTCTATGCCGACGATGCGAAAATATTTAAAGTTATCTCCTCCTATAACGATGCTTATGAATTACAGTTGGATCTGGAGAGATTTTGTGATTGGTGTTCATTAAATGGGCTCTTATTGAATATTGATAAATGTGCAGCTCTGTCGTTCTCTCGTAGTAAAGCGCCATACATTTATAACTATTCTTTCCTTGATATTGTTATTGGTAGGGTTATTGAGTTTAAGGATCTCGGCGTGTTGTTTGATGTTAGTCTTTCCTTCACTTCACACATCACTCAGTCATGTCGTTTGGCATCTTGGGCATTATTTCTGTTGTTCAGACAATGTCGTGCATTCAAAAGGCCAAGCTCTCTTATTGCACTCTATAATGCTAATATTCGCTCTCGTCTTACTTATGCGTCTGTCATCTGGGCGCCGCGTTTTGACCATCACTCTAAATCACTTGAGATTGTTCAGCATCGCTTTTTACGTTTTTTAGCTAATAAATTCGGCCCACGTATGGATGCCTTTTCTCATGACTACTCTGCCGTGGCACGCGCATTTCATATTTGCACTATCACTTCGTTCATCAACTATCAATCAGCATTATTTATTTATAAAATTTATCATAACATTATCAATTCGATGGCCCTTTCTAATCGCATTCTCTATACGGTGCCCCCGCATATTCTTCGAGCCCGTCATCACACCTTTTTTATACGTCCCCGTAAACGTAATCTTAATTATTTGTCTATTATCGATCGCTCATGTTATCTCATCAATAACTTGTCATCTCCACTGGACGTACACGCAGTTTGTATTGGTGCATTTAAAAAGCTTGTTCGGGAGGACATAGCGGAGTTTCGCTAGTTTTGTTTCTTTTGTCACGCGTCTTCTTGTTTTTTCGTTTGTCCGGTGCACATTGTTTTTTTTTTTTTATTTTGGTTGCCTTTTCCTTCTTTTGTTATCGTATTTTAAATAATTTTTACTTTAATTATTGTTTTTATTTTACTTCAATTTTTCTTACTATTTATATTTATTATGTATTGTATTATGATTTATTTATATTTATTGTATATTTATTATGTATGTTTATTATTTGTCATGTTTTGATATGGGTTTTACCCGTTTGATAAATGAAAAAAAAAAAAAAAAAAAAAAAACGTAGTTGTTGAGTAAAACATTGGCGGTATCGCGGTCGCTAACAGTTTTAACCAGAACAAGAGTTAGGAACTTAGTCAATTGGTCCTGTATGCTGAGAATATAATGGTTTCCATTTATAGAAGCTGGTAATGGCCCGATGTGATCGATTGCAATCCTCTTGCCTAAGCATCTTGGAGGTTGTATCAGCACACCATCTGCCAGTGTGTTAAATTCGGCTCGCTTCGTTATTTGACAATCCTTGCATTTCTTCACAAAGCTCTCAACATCCTTTCTCCAATTTACCCAGAAGTACTTTGAGGAAATTAAATCGAAAGTTTTATTGATGCCAAAGTGACCATTTTCCGGCCCGTGATATAACTTTAGAATCTCCAACTTTTCCGCTTCCGATTTTACCTTAGTGGTCGTAGTTGTTTTCAGGACGACTTCATGAGGTACATCGAACTTGGTGTATAGGTATTTTAACATCCGGGTAACGATATATTTAATATTATTATCTAGCAAGAATAAGTCGTAACACGTAGGGGCAATGAGGCTAATGATGTGACCTTTTAATTTATTAAAAGCCACACATGGCTCATCGTCGTTTTTAATAACGATGTCGTGATCGATTCATATGACAACTGTCGTCAACTTAGTGTGCGTTATTTCACGTATCGGCCGCAATACGGTGCTCCTATAGGTATGCAGGTATTCTTCGAAGTCTTGATTTTTATCGTTGCGGGTGTGCGCGGCGTATACATCAGCGCGTCCGCATGAGTTATTACGGATTCTTTCTTATTCGATCTCGTAATCATACTCCTCCAACTTTAATCTCTAACGCATTAAACGGGATGAAGGGTCTTTGACGCTCATCAACCATTTTAAGGGTTTATGATCTGTTATAATCTTGAAGCGTTTACCATATAAGAAATGCCTAAAATGCTTGACTGTCCATACTATACCTAGCATTTCTCGTTCCGTAATACTGTAACACGTTTCTGCGTCATTCAGTGTCCTAGAGGCGTAAGCGCATGGTCTTTTAAACTTACCATGCATGTGTGAGAGTACGGCACCTAATCCTTTGCCGCTGGCGTCCGTACAGAGGATGAACATCTTGTTGTTATCAGGATACGCTAGAACGGGTTGTTTATCAGGGCCTCCTTCAGGCGCTGAAAGCTTCTCTTTTGTGTTTCAGTCCAAGCACATGCGCTCTCTTTCTTCAATAGATCTGTCATCGGTTTGGCAATTTTGCTGAAGTCCTTAATGAACTTCCGATAATAACCAGACAATCCAAGAAAGCTTTTTATTTCAGTTGGGTTGGTGGGCGACTTGTAATCGCTGACCGCTTGGATCTTGTTCGGGTTAGGCTTAACCCCATCTTTCTTTATAACGTGTCCGAGGTACTCTAACTCGGGACGTAGATACTCGTATTTGTCGGGCTGTAGCTTCAAATCGTACTCTCTTAGTCGATGTAGTAGTGTCCCTAGCCTTTCGTTCTGTTCAACTAAAGTTCTTCCAAAGATGATAATATCGTCGAGAAATACATAGCAGATTCTGCCTATCAAACCGCGCAGTATGTAGTTCATCGCTCGCTGGAAAGTGGCGGGCGCGTTCTTCAAACCCATCGGCATTCTCTTAAAGTGGAAGTGGCCATCTGGAGTGGAAAATGCCGTTAATTTTTTTGATTGTGGATCCATCAGGATGTGGTAGAATCTAGAGTAGACGTCAAAAGCACTGAAATAATGAGCTCCATTCATATTTTCGATTATTTCGTCAATATGCGGCAGATGAAAATTATCTTGCTGAGTGTGCTCATTTATCTTGCGAAAGTCAACAACTCGCCATTTTTGCTGGTCTGCAGCGTCCTTCTTCTTAGGGACCACTAGCAGGGGAGCTGAATAAGGGCTATCTGATTCCTCGATGATGTCCTTCTTCAACATTTCGCGCGTTTGTTCTTTGATTATTTCCTTTTGGAAAGGCGGAAACCTATATTGCTTGGTGAAAATTGGAGTGTCTGTGTTCAGCTTGATGCCGTGTGTCACTTCTTTTACTGCTGGTAGCGCGTCTCTGGGTAGGAAGAATCGATCGCTGAACTTATACAACACTCTCATTATTTCATTCTTTTCCTCTGAGTACGTGATCTAGACGTGTTGCCTGGCTTAGCAACCGCTCACGATTGATCACTTCCCTAGGAATAGTGTTAAAAATCCGTGGTGCTTTACTATCTATTCTGTTTAGGCTTGCTTCGTCGCACTCGTATATCTTAATTTCATTGCTATAGGTTAATTTCACCTTACTTGTAGGGTTCGAAATAACTACTGGTACTTTATTATTTTTTATTTCTGCTAAAACCGAAACATCTTGTTCTTCCATAATGACTGGAGTTGAGTTCTTGAATATAGTAGTCTTAACGATAAGAATTTTTGTGGAGCGCGCGTCGGTTTCTAACGGTGTCTCGTTGATAGGTATAGACATCCCACTTAATTTGATAGAATTCCTTCCGATGTCGTTTACCGCGTCGTGTGTTCGCATAACGTCAAACTCTAGTGTTCCGTCCACGTCTATGGGAAAATCATTGGGTGCAACAAGATACTCATTGTCCTTGTTGAATAGAGTTAGCTTCGCAGTTCCTAACATACTTATTTATACTGTGACCCATTACAATTTTACGCGTATTGTCTTTGTGTGGTTTGCAAGTTGCAAAATCGAGAACCTTATGTTTTATTACGGAAGCCTCTGCGCCCGAATCCACTAATAATTGTATGGTTCGTCGCACTCCTGTGGGTCGTAAGTAGACGATTTGTCGGTTTCCTCCGTCGATGTTGTATACTCGTACGGATCGTCTGTTATATATTCTGTGCCCTTTTCCTCCAGAAACCTCACCGACGGGGGGCGCGTTCGATCGTAGTCCTGCTGAAAATTTCGCCGTTCTTCATTTGGGCGCGCAGATGTATCCCTCTGGAAATTTTTTCTTTCCTCGTTTCGATGAAAATGTTGGCCTCTGTTAACATAGTCCCTTCGCCCGTAATGATTTTTGTCATACCCTTCTCGACGATTAACGGTACCGTACGGCCGCGTCCCTTCTTCCCTTCGAGGGTCTCTCCTGAGCTCTCTTTACGTCGCTTTCTCCTACGCGCGGGCGACCTTCAAATCTGACGCATAGTGGTTCGTTGCGCCTACCTCTTTCCTTTTGACGTGCCTGTGATATTTTTCAAAGCCATTGCCTCTTCTGTATTTCACTTTCCGCGTTCTTCGCGAGGCTGATTGCCTCTTTTAAGGTTTTTGGTGATTTCGTTATGACTCGCGCATTAATTTCGTCCGATAGTCCGATGACGAAGTGCGTAACTCCTTGTTCTTCCTGCATTTCCTGCGCGTACTTTGCGCGTCGTGGATCCTCATTCACGCCCGCGGCTTTCATCACAAGCTGATGTTTGTCTAAAAACTTCCGCGCATACGCGTGTACACTTTCATACCCTGTTCGATGCTCAACTTGAATGATCCTATTCCGCTCTTCTTTCAATGAGCTTAATTCAGTCTCTGTCGTCGCGTAATAGGAGATAAGTAATTCCTTCATGTCCTTCCACGTGTCTGTTTCCTGCGAATCTACTAAATCTTTCGCGCCCATCTTTAATTTGCTGGCTTTTGCCATTTGAAACACGCATTTTTATCTAGACCGTCTTTCATTTACTTCATCGCATCTTCCATTTCGCGTATAAAAACTCTTACATTACCCGAACCGTCGAACTCGGTTATCCATGTAATGACGTCCTTCGGCGTCAATATTCGGTAAGACGCCGGCACTAGTTCGTCGTAGACCGGGTGTCTTTTTGCCTCGGTTTATTCTATTTCTATGTTTTCTTCTACAGGCTTAACGTCGACAAGCTTCGATGCGATGCCGCGCGCCTCTTCCATTAGTTAAGAATAACTTTTAGTTATGTTTAGCGCGTATTCATCTTTTTCTTTCGCGTTCATAAGCGTGTATTTAGACTTCTCAACTACCGTGACTCGGTTGCTGATTCTCGTCATGAAATCTTCGAATGCCTTAGTAAGCGCATCGAGTTTCTTCTCCATTTTTCTTTATTTGTATATAGTGCTACTTATGAGTCCCAATATCCGCACTCATCTCTAATTCTCTCACTCTCTCCAAGTCCTTAGGCCTTAATTATCGACGATGTGATTCTCGCGAGAGAATATACAGCAGTTTTTTGCCAGCTGCTCACAGGTTCCACGCCGCCTTGCAGAGCTTCGAAGTCCTCGCGAGAGGTAGTACAGCAGGTTGTTGCCAAGACGTTCACGTCTTCTTCGAAGTTATCCACTTGCGTCACCCCACACTTAGCACCAATGTCGTATCGCGGAATTCTTGTGACGCGGCCGTAGGATTGAGGAGCAGATGAGGTAGAGTAAATCGACAAGTTTAAGTCTAAGGTTTTATTTCAAAAAAGACTGAACTGCTCGTCTTCGGTACAAAATCAGAACTGCCGCCTTGTTGGGACGCAGCCCTGGCATAACCTTTGGTCAGTATACTCTGGAGAGGGAAAAGTGCAGATGAGTATCCGGATGGCTTAAGAAATACGAGGGATGCACTTTTCCTTCCGCAAAAAAAATTAACAGCGGGGTTCTAAAGGAGGTGAGCAAACAACAATAAAAAAAAAAGGCCGTGTGGCTAAGTGAACGTTGATGCCGTCGATGAGACCGATGCGAAAACAGCCCGACACAAATAACATTTTATAAAAAAAATATGATCACATCTCACGTACGTCTAATTGTACTTCTCGAAATAGTACATTACGATACAAGTGCGGGAAAGTAGATTCTTGTCTCGTGTGGCGTTTACACCCGAGCGAGGCGAGGGTGGAAAGGTACACGAGACGAGAAACTCTTTCCCGAACATGTGCCGTACCGTATTTTTTGATACGACGTATAGAAAGTGTGATTTTCAACTTACTTTTTCTATCGAGTGTGCGGGAAAGACGCACTTTGCGCACGGAGTATCGAAAAAATAATTATTTGTTATTGTACCATTATATTTCTCATAAAAAATAAAAAATATCGTTATCGATCATTATTATTATTATTATTATTATTATTATTATTATTATCATTATTATTACCTCCTATTTATTCACATAAAAGACATAATTAAGCAAAAATAAATTCATAGAAAAATTGTACCTTATGTAGTCTAAATTGTACCATCAGTACAATTCTATAAATTTGTTTCTAAAAGAAATAATAGGACAATTACAAATTACCACTAATTGTTACAACTTACAAGGATGTCATCCGGAAATGCACTTTGCGCAGGCGTAGAGCTTTGTAATTGTCCTATTATTTCTTTTAGAAACAAATTTATAGAATTGTACTGATGGTACAATTTAGACTACAGAAGGTACAATTTTTCTGTGAATTTATTTTTGCTTAATTATGTCTTTTATGTAAATAAATAGGAGGTGAATGATCAATAACGATATTTTTTATTTTTTATGAGAAATATAATGGTACAATAACAAATAATTATTTTTTCGAGAAGTACAATTAGACATACGTGAGATATGATCATTTTTTTTATAAAATGATATTTGTGTCGGGCTGTTTTCGTATCTTCGTCGATGAGTCGGTAGAGACTCAGAGACACTTACTATACTAAAATAGCAGTATACTCGACAATCGAACTCGAAATCAAGATCGAGTGACCATGTGTAGCGGCATCGACACTCTCATTTCTAAAAGAATCTCTTATCTGCCGATATTTGTCGGTTGGTCCCTTTGTTGTTAAATTTAATTACAGCCTCTTCGAAACTCGAAACTTAAGCAACACTACGAATATTGTTTACTTAAAATAAGCGTATGAGAGAAGCGTGTGCCGCATCAAGCTGAATTACGATTTAGAATCAGATTTTACTATTTAACATTACTACGATCACTGCCTCGAAACTCGCCAAAATGCATACATCGCTAAAAAAGATGGCAAATGCATTGTGGTAATCAGACTGGTTGAAAGGTTACCTTTCAAAGCTGATTGCCGACGACGGACATTGAACGACCGTCACCTCGTTGTTTGAGCCGAAAGCCGGAAATATCTGTGGGGTCGCAGACTTTTCCAAAATCTGCACCGTACATGTTCCTCAACCCTTCTCTTAGTTTTTCCGATAAATCGTAAATCAATATCTCAGTTGATTTACGATTTATTTTTTATGATGTCCGACAAGCGATCAGTTCATGGAGCACGTAGTGCAAACAGCCGAACCTTTTCGGCTGGGCCTTTTTTGTAGCAGGCCCGCGCGTGCACTTTTTTCCATCAGATTTCCGCTTTCTCTTTTCCCTCTCCGACGAGTAAAAGCATTGAGTGTTCTCGGGAAAAGGAGAAGCAAAAGCCTAGCTAGGTGGTGCATCCATGCACCCCCGCGAATGACCAGAAGGACGCGACGTCTCGACGAGTGAGCATCGCCAACTCCTCGCCTCGCTACACTCACTTTGTACGCGCGCGCATACCTCGCGATACTCTGTAGTGCTCGCCTGCGCATAGCACACTCATTTTTAACTCAACAATACAGTAATATTTATACAGTACCAATGTGTTATAATAATTGTTTTCAACTATCGCACCTAAACATCCATTATCTCTCCTTACGCCAAACCCAGATCCTAAAGTGGTGACCCCGACGTGATCAGCGGACTCGCATCGTGTGTGAGAACTGACATAGTGACTTGGTTTTGTGATTTTTTGTGTGTCATCGACCATTGTGCGTTATGTTACCGAACGGAGAAAACCCGCAGGCGACAGCAGGAGTCACCGCCGCAGCAGCCGCCGCGGACAACGCGCATATTTATCGCGTAGGCTTACGCCTGCCAACGTTTATATCAAATGACACTCAACTGTGGTTTGGTATGGTTGAGCAGAGTTTTCAAGCGTCGTCTATCACTGCTGAAAACATGAAATTCAGCTACGTCGTTGGATCTCTTTCCCCGCAAGCCGCACAGGAAGTCAAGGACATCATTCTGAGCCCACCGGCCGAAAATCCGTACACCACGCTGAAGACCAAGCTCATCGAAAGACTCTGTAAATCGCAGGAGGAGAAGACGATACAGCTACTGGAAAACGAGGTAATGGGCGATCGCAAACCTTCTGCATTTCTTCGGCATTTGCGTGATCTCGCGGGCGACACGGTCAATGATCCGTTCGTGCGCACCTTGTGGCTTCGACGTTTGCCTACACACATGCACGGCATCCTCGCATCGCAAAGTGAGGCCACCCTAGACCAGCTTTCGATACTCGCTGATAAGGTTTACGAGTCAGCCAAGCAGGCGCAAGTGCAAGCACAAGTATCTGAGCTCAACTGCAGCACATTAGAGGGACTTCTCTCGCTAAAGTTGTCTCAGATGAGTCTCATTTTTCAAGATGAGATTCGCGCTCTGCGTCAAGAGGTGCACTCTCTCCGTGCCTCTAATGGTCATAACAACCCACAGAATGGCCGCTCAAGATCGCGCTCTCACTCTCGCTCACGCCCACACACTCTACAGCCCAGTGATATGTGCTGGTACCATCATACGTTCGGTAGCAAAGCAAAGAAGTGCTCCGGCAACTGCAAGATGCACCCAAACTTCAAGGCCGAGTAATAGCTGCGGCGAGCAGCTCGGCCACCTCCTCGCGCCGACTATTTCTAACAGACAAGAGGACAAACAAATGTTTTTTGATCGACACGGGCTCAGACATCTCTGTACTTCCGCGCTCAATGTTTTCGCCCAAGCTTACAAAGTCAACTTACGAGCTTTCCGCTACGAATGGCTCTGTCATACATACTTATGTTACAGCAGAGCTTTCGCCCAACTTCGGACTGCGGCGCGACTTCAACTGGAAATTCGTGATTGCGGAAGTCCCAAAGCCAATCATTGGTGCCGACTTCCTCGCACACTACGGCCTGATCGTCGATTTGCAAGAGAACCAGCTTATAGACAGGAAGACGAAG
Organism: Phymastichus coffea; assembly: GCF_024137745.1. Classification (NCBI taxonomy): domain Eukaryota; kingdom Metazoa; phylum Arthropoda; class Insecta; order Hymenoptera; family Eulophidae; genus Phymastichus; species Phymastichus coffea. The sequence continues at coordinate 328,073 of NW_026706953.1, read as the reverse complement.
CTGACCTCACAAGGACGTTTGTTTACGTGTGACACACCAACGATCAAAGTCATCGTCTTCACAGATGCTACGAAATATGACAAATTGCTCGCCAAATTTCCAGACATCACACGCCCCGACGGTCGAGCACCTGTTATCAAGTACGACACGAAGCACTACATTATGACTACCCCAGGCCCACCTGTCTGGAGTAGACTGCGCCGACTTGCACACGATCGCTATAGAGCAGCAAGCGATTTATTTGACGAAATGGTTCAGCGCGGCGTCATGAGACCATCCTCGAGCAGCTGGGCATCCCCACTTCACATGGTACCTAAGGACGAGAAGAGTGGAGACCATGCGGCGACTATCGTGCTCTCAATGCGCGCACTATCCCAGACCGATACCCAGTTCGGCACATTGTTGGCGACTTTGCTATGCAGCTTCGCGGCAAGCAGATTTTCAGCAAAATTGACTTGGTGCGGGCGTTTAACCAGATACCAATAGCCGAAGAGCACGTCGAGAAAGCTGCAATCATCGCTCCATTTGGCCTTTTCGACCCTCTTTTCATGACCTTTGGACTTCGTAACGCAGCGCAAACCTGCCAGCGTTTCGTTGACGAAGTACTTCGAGGTTTGGACTTCGCGCACTCATACCTGGACGACATTTTAATCGCTTCTGCCAATGAGGAAGAACACCTGCAGCATCTGCGCAACGTCTTCAAGCGCCTCAACGATTACGGCATCGTAATCAACACGAAAAAATGTGTTCTGGGAAAGGCCGAGGTCATTTTTCTAGGGTATCGCGTCACTAGCCAAGGAGTTACTCCACCACCTGAAAGAGTCAAGGAGGTGCAGGAATTTCCACTTCCAACAACAGCAGAGGAGCTACGCCGATTCCTCGGCATGGTCAACTTCTTCAGGACCACTCTTCAAACCACCGCTGAAACTCAAGCTTCACTCAACAACTTGCTCGTCGACAATATAAAGGGCAAGACCAAGCTTACTTGGACACCTCACGCAATCTCGAGCTTCGAGAAGCTCAAACAAGACCTAGCGCAAGCAGCACTACTGGCTTACCCGAAAACAAACGCGGAGCTTGCGATTTTCAGCGACGCATCGGACTTCAGCACAGGAGCAGCTCTCAAGTAGAAAGTTAACGGTGTCTGGGAGCCGTTGGGTTTCTTTTCGAAAAAGTTCTGCCCTGCTCAAGCCAAGTACAGCACCTTCGATAGAGAGCTCCTTGCTGGCTATCTTGCAGTCAAGTACTTTCGCCACATGGTAGAAGCACGCGATTTCACCGTATATACTGACCACAAGCCGCTTACCTTTGCTTTCCATCAAAAGCTCGAAAAAGCTTCACCCCGGGTAAGTCGTTAGTTGGATTTCATAGGTCAATTTACTACGGACATCAGGCATATCTCTGGCAAAGACAACGTCGTAGCTGATGCACTCTCAAGGATTGAAGAAGTAGCAGCAACGCTCGACTACACGGCTGTAGCGCAAGCACAGAAAGTAGACGCAGAGCTCAAGAGCTTGCAAGCTTCCAAGACTTCTCTTCAACTCAAAGGAATGCGCTTACCAGGGAGCGATGCTGAGTTGATTTGCGACTACTCCACTGCAATAGCCCGTCCTTATATGCCACCAGCTTTCCGACGAATTGCCTTCGACACCGTGCACAGGCTCTCACACCCAGGCATAAAGGCAACTACCAAGGAAGTGGCGAAGCGCTACGTCTGGCCATCGATTAACACCGACTGTCGCACTTGGACACGGGCATGTATACAGTGCCAACCAGAGCCGAGTTTAGACCTTTCCCGACCCCTGGGCCAAAAAGACGGGGCCTGGTTGCGAGGCCCTGTTCGCGAGGCCTGGTTTCCACGGCGGGGCCCCGGCCTGGGCCCAGGTAGGCCCATGCCTAAACTCGGCTCTGGTGCCAACGCTCCAATGTGACACGTCACGTGCACTCACCCATCGGCAGCTTTGCACCTCCTTCTTCCAGGTTCGAACACGTACACATCGACATCATCGTGCTGCCGCCGTCAGAAGGACAGAGATACTGCCTAACCTGCATCGACCGGTTTTCTCGCTGGCCAGAAGCTTTCCCGATGCCGGACCAGGAGACCGAGACCGTCGCAAGAGCCTTCTACAACGGCTGGATTTATCGCTTTGGCACGCCGCTTCGAGTGACAACAGACCAAGGTCGACAATTCGAGTCATACCTGTTCAATGCGCTTAGCCGTTTGACAGGTACGACCCACCTGCGTACATCTGCCTATCATCCCGCAGCGAATGGCATGATCGAGCGCGTTCACAGGCAACTAAAAGCTGCGATTCGTTGCCACGAGAACGACAGCTGGACTCGCGCTCTCCCAACTGTGCTTCTCGGCATACGCGCCGAATGGCGCGAGGACGCCGCAGCCACAGCAGCCGACATACTGTACGGACAGCCACTTCGCCTTCCCGGGGAATTGCTCGTTGCATCAAAAACTAACAACGATGACCCAGCTTCTTTCGTGACGGAGTTGCGCAACTACTTCGCGAAGATACGACCAGTCCTGGAAAAATCACACGGCGAGCAGAAAATCTTTATTTTCAAGGATCTGGCAACGTGCAATCCCGTTTTAGTTCGCCGCGACGCTGTGATGTCTTCACTCCAAATGCCTTACGATGAACCATTCCGCGTGCTGACTCGATCGGATAAAACGTTTAAGCTGCAGCTCAACGGTCACACAGCCAACGTTTCTATCGATAGACTCAAGCCAGCCTTTGTCCTCGGAGATGCTCCAGAGAACGCACATCAAAACGACGAGGAAGACGAGTTCCTCTTAATACGTCATCGTCAGGCACAGCCCCAACAACAGCAGCAACAAGAGCCAGTTCCTCAGCAGCAACAACAACAGCCACCGGCAGCTCATGAAAACAACGGACAACAACCAGCTATCCGAAGATCCACACGACGTGTACGTTTCGCAGAGCGCTATCAAGCTGGGTTCAATGAATATTACGGTATTATGATAATCATTCATTGTCACGCATTCAGCATCACTATTAGTACTTTCTTTTCGTGACTTCATCACTGGCAAGGGGGTACTGTGGGGTCGCAGACTTTTCCAAAATCTGCACCGTACATGTTCCTCAACCCTTCTCTTAGTTTTTCCGATAAATCGTAAATCAATATCTCAGTTGATTTACGATTTATTTTTTATGATGTCCGACAAGCGATCAGTTCATGGAGCACGTAGTGCAAACAGCCAAACCTTTTCGGCTGGGCCTTTTTTGTAGCAGGCCCGCGCGTGCACTTTTTTCCATCAGATTTCCGCTTTCTCTTTTCCCTCTCCGACGAGTAAAAGCATTGAGTGTTCTCGGGAAAAGGAGAAGCAAAAGCCTGGCTAGGTGGTGCATCCATGCACCCCCGCGAATGACCAGAAGGACGCGACGTCTCGACGAGTGAGTATCGCCAACTCCTCGCCTCGCTACACTCACTTTGTACGCGCGCGCATACCTCGCGATACTCTGTAGTGTTCGCCTGCGCATAGCACACTCATTTTTAACTCAACAATACAGTAATATTTATACAGTACCAGTGTGTTATAATAATTATTTTCAACGATCGCAGCTAAACATCCATTATCTCTCCTTACGCCAAATCCAGATCCTAAATATCAAACAACGCAACACGAGCCACCAAAACATGGCACAATCTTTAACGCGCGGTCGAAATCATCACAGACTTCGACTCGAGCCAATCAAACAGAGTAAGAAGCAGCTGATACGTGAATAATGAAATCCCATTGGCAGGAGGTCAAGAAGTTCACGCCTTCGACGTTCGTGTGAGGAAAGGGAATTGAGATAAGAAAAAAATTTTTTGCATCGGACTCAGCTGGCGCGGCGACGCGTTTCATTCTTTCTAGATCAGGCTCTGACAAAAGGCAAGTCGCTTATTGTTGAACACGCGTGCGTTAATCATACTTTATTAATTGTACTTCCGTTAACTATACCTTTGTAAAATTTAGAGATACGATTTCCGTGCCGACATAAAGTTAATCATTTCTTAATTTTAACTAACTCAGTTTGCGATTGAGATTTCAAACTTTTATAAATGTAATTTGTACCGTTAGTGTTAATTGCAATCTTAGTTTGGTTCCGAGCGTTCCGTTTTATTTGTTATATTTTTTTGTTTTATTATTAGTTGAATAAATCCGGCATTCTTATATCAAATGTTTTAAAACTTCCACTCTCAGTCCTTTTCACCCTAACAATCGTAGAACATTTAAATCATGAGTGAAATAGTGAATTATTGTAAAATAATAATCTAAACAGTTTTTTTTTTAATTAAGTAGTTGACAAGTTCTTACCTAAAACCTTATGCTCTATTTTCAGGAGAAATTAGCTCGTCATACAAAAATTAGGAGTCATTTCTCGAAGAAAAACTAGGTGCGGTCCACATATGTTAAGATGCGCACCTAGCGACTTCGAAAACACATTGTCCACGTGTTTTTAAACTGTTCGAACAACCGACCGTCCGCATCCGAAATGAAAAAAATGAACATTCTCGTAGATAAACAGAATCTCACTGGTAACTCTGACTCGACATATGAACGTGGGCGAGCGCAAAGTATGCATTTCGTCGCCGTGTTACAGTTATTAACTCTGAAGAATAAGTTCTTGGAAGCTACCAAACTCCATGGAAGGCAAGTGGCTTCCAAAATCTCGCGAGTCACTTCAATACGTGGAAGATCAGTTGGTTGACCTTTTCGCCGAGAAAATGAACGAGCGAGAGTGCGAGCAAGAGGCGACAAGGGAGCAAAAGAGTAAGAGCGAAGCGGAGAAACGGGCAGCACGGTAAGACCCAATGAGGAAAGGGCCATTCACCTGCTACGCGTGATCATTCCCATTTTTCCATCGATATAAGTGTGCCCCAGAGAACTTGGAATTAACAGGTGAAAAGTCAATAATATCTGGCACATCAAGATAATTTAGCATATTTAAGCCTCGCGTGGATGTTTGCGTCTTAGCGAAACGACGCTGAAGAGGCTACACGATCAAGGTTGAAATCATTTTCTCGTACTTTTTTTTTGTTGTGACGTGTATGAGACGAGATTTGAAACACGCTTGCCTTCCCAAGCGTGTCTAAGTCGAGTCATTAAACACGGAGTGTCGAAAAATTATTAATTAAACGAAAAATAAATATAAAAGATAAACAAAATCGCAGTCGTTATGCACGCAAGTCAAGATTTAAATTTTTTGTGCCGGTTATTTAGTTCAATTTTTAGTTTTATGTTCCATCTGATTATTTGTAAATGTATGTATATTGTTGAGAGTGAGAGAATACGCTTTATCTTATTTCAATATTAAGGCATTTTTCCTGTGATCTGAAGTATGTAAAACTACATCATGCCAAATAACGTTTTTGGTTGGATTCGCTGCATACGAAAAACTAGAAGAACGTGGCGGCTACCGTGTTTGTTTATCAGCTACATTTTTAATGACAAAATTATAGTAATTTTTATTTTTTCACAATAATGCTCATGCCTTCATTTATCTTGAACATATAACTACATCAGATTATGATTTTTCACTAATCTAATTATTTCAACGTACCCTAAAATTGTCAGCATTCCACACGCATGATAGATGCAATTCATGTAAAATGTGTCGGTTCCGATAAGTGGTATAATACCATAATAAGCTGTGATAAAAGCATGTATCACTAGTGAATGAAAATACTTTTTTTCGTCGATGAAAAATTCTGCCATTATAAGTGGTTTTCTTGGTCTTGATTCGTTCAAAGGAAGAATTATATCTAGGAAAACCGGTGTCAGAGGAAGACACATAAATGCTACCAAGGTTGATAAAACTGCACCTAAAATATATATTAAAGTACGTTATTAAAATATATATTAAGAAAGCTTTAATTCATCAAACTTACTCAGATATAAAATATTCAGCAGCTTTCCTAAGTTGGCATAGTGAGTTAGAATTTGATTTTCGATTGGATCGACAGTTTCTTCCCAATCTTTTTTTATTTTTTCAAAAATTACCTTTATCTTTATTGACAAATATTTTTATTAGTGCTGCATAAATTTTTCAATTTTGCATAATGCCACGTACTTTCTTTTCGTTGGAAATTCCATTTATAAATTTGATGGTAACAACAATATTGTAGAAGAAAGACACTATGCTTTCAATAACTAAATCTATTTCGTGTCTTATCTCATAAAATTTTATTAACTAAAAATTAAGAGCGAATACAACGTATAAAATTTTGAAAAATACATCATCATTATCAAATTTCATAGTGATAACAATCTTTGTAAATCCTTATTCTCTCTGAATTAAAATACATAAAAATAAATATAGAATGTTTAATAAATAATTATTTTAAAACTACGACTCCAGTCTCATAAATGCGATTGAAACAGGTTAATTTTTGTGGAAATGAAATTTATAAGTGTCGTCTAATATCTTATCTATTCGAACTAAATGAGACGGAAATTTACCTTAGTAATCAAAATGAAGATTTCTTGACTTAGCCAAAAACATCGAAGGATTTTGCTAAAAATCAAGTTATAGTACGGCCATAGCCCGCACTGTACAAAAAATATTTTATTATATTTGTAATAAAACTCAAGTTTATCTTGCCCGAGCATCGTATTCGAAAAATTGCGTGACTTTGACCGAACTCTGAATGACAGTATACACAGCTCTGACGCGCGGCTATAGCATTGTTTCGCAGAATATCTTGAATTTACAAGAGACTTTATAGGAATTTTAATTAAAATTTCAACAGTTAAGTGCACACCGTCTTCAATTTTAACATCCAAATGAACAGTCTTGCAAGTTCTTTTATCTATACTGCTACAATTTTCTCGAACGGTAAAATTGTTCCCACTGAAAAAAAACACATAAAAAATTTGTAACTGAAAAGGCATACGAAGCTCCTATACTCTTGCAAATTCCGTCTCATGTATTAATTTCTACTAGGTCGGCATCACTTTAAATTTCTTTACTGGGTTCATTTTTTATTCAAGATTATTGATTCTACACAAGAGCATCGACGTTAGAAGGGACTGTCGTCTTTATTTATTCCATTTACACTCAGGATATAGACATTGCACTGACACTGGTGAAAGAACATTGTTCTATTTATAAACATTTTTTATCAAAAAATATTGCTCCTGCCTCAATGGAAAAAGATTTCAAGATAAGTACCATAACGAAACAATCATTTATTTAAATCTTATATACGACGGTATTTACTAATATTTTATTTTTTTCATATAAGTACAATAATTTTAGGTGTACAATATTTTTAAGGGTCAGATTCGGGAGGTATGAATGCTAAATATTATGCCGAGTATAAATACTAATCGTACGCGATACTTACGTCAGGTTGAGGATTCGGATTAGTCGAAAACACTGAGACACTTGTTCGCACTTTATTCAAACATATGATCGGCATATATACAAATGCGATGATGACTATGACATAAACAAATAGCACGATTTTGCAACGTGTTCGGAGATGTTAATTGACAACATTGTACATTAACCTTCTACCGTCAACCCCAAACACGACATTTTGAAATGTTCGTGCGTGTCGTCGACGCAAGCCCTTGCCGATACTCATACCGGTATGTACCAGTACTGGTCCTTGTGATCGGCTTAATGCGATCCAACGACGAACACAACATATCACAAATGCATTCGCGCACCGGGCGTGTATTCACAATATAGTCCAATGTCCTCGCGGAGGATTGAAAAATTTGAGAAACGAAAAAACGAAACATTGGGTGACGCGTGTGGCTCAATACTCCAAGGATACTACCAATCGGTCTTATGCATTGTGGCTGTGCAGGCAATTAAAGTCTCTCTCTCTCTCTCTCTCTCTCTCTCTCTCTCTCTCTCTCTCTCTCTCTCTCTCTCTCTCTCTCTATTTCTGTTTCGTGCTCTTTGCAGTCACCGTCCTCTTGTTCTTAACTCCTCATCAGCAGGTCTTGGCTCCACCAATCGTCTCCTTCATCGCACTTCAAAGTACTTCAAATAAAGAGATAACAGGCATAAGTGTGTACGAATACACGGTTAACCTGATAAACGGATGGGTTTGAGAGCTTCAACAGTAGAATATCAGCGTAGTAGGAATTCTCCGTTACACTGCTAAGAGATATAAATATATTAATTTATGTTAACATGCGAAGCCCGAGAATTTTGAAATTAGCGTGTTTTTGTTTTTGTTTCATGTGCACGAATGATATCCTGATCCCCTCCAAAAGAATCGATGGTGCTGACGGCATGTTGGGAAATAGTCCGTTGCACAGTGAGTTGCTCGTGACTAGATTTTACGGATACACTCGTTCGGCATCCACTACAGTGTACGCTCCCTTCATCTCCACTTAACACTAAGCGACTACAGGATCCGAAGGCAACTTTGGACACCATCGACGTTACGCTAATTCCTGGAGATAATGCAAGACATCAAGGAGTTCACCAGACTCTCAACGATGGACCTGACCGGGCCTGTCACTTAATGATAGACTATGCTACATGCACGTAAGAGAAATTAGTACTTATTGCGGGACACCCGCGCACATTTGTAAAAATTGTCAGGGCTCGTTTTCAAGCAATTAGCGTACGTGAATTAAGCAATTTCAATTATCATTGTATCAAGTTAGTAGGAAGGTGTAATTGGTTTATTTGAAATCCTCATTCGGGGCAAACTTTGAATATTTTTATTGTTGTTTTTTTCATAATTTTGATTCAATTTGTAAATCACGTAAGCAAATATAATAACTATTACAGAACATTGATGATTCAGTTGTAAAATAATTACAGTTATTTTCAGTACACACATTATTATTTTTTATTTTTAAAAACCAGTTAGTCACGTGCACTTTTTTGTGTTTGTTCATATAAACATTCACTTTTATATTCTTATTATATCTTTATATTCTTATAATTATTATTTTTATATGCTTATTATCTTCAAAGATTTCTTTCCTTAAACGCGTAACTGTGATGAACGTAAAGCTCTATGTTCTTGTTTAAGTTGCCGTAGTAACATGCAATTTTTGTCAATTAGTTTTTTTCAGCAGATTATATTCTGACAGCAAACTGGAAAGTCAAAAACAAAAAATTTCTTCATTCTAATCTTGTGTTAACCTTTATTCTTCTCATTGGTGACCCCGCCACTTTGATGTTTGATAACTTACGCCACAACAACAGCAATAACAAAATCAATAGCAGATCAACGTGAGTAGTATGTACAACTATGGCAAGAAGTAAGGATACCCTAGCCCGAGTCACCTGCAGTTCACCGTGCTTCCCTTTTGGTTTGACTGATCTATATAGAATTCATTACAAATGTAACTAATAAAATAAATAAATTTCATTATGTTATGTTACAAATAGAAACTGGAATAGTCGTGGAAATCGAGGATGTGATCAACAATCCTTCCGGAAACAACCCACACGCTTTTGTGCGCACTAAAATTATCGAACGTTTATCCGCATCAGAGAAGCAGCGCATGAAACGATTATTTGGTAAAAAGGAACTCGACCACCGTTTCTTCGTCACCTTCGCACGCTCACCGGCACGACTGCTATCCAAGATAACTTATTGCGTCAACTTGCACAGACAGTGTCAAGATAATCAGTCGTTCGTCGGATGCTTCGGGACTTTGAGCGATTGAGTCAACGGACAACGATGCACAAGCATGTAAGCAAAAATTGTTACAACGCTACGACCTAAATTATAATTTTTTATTTTCTTTTTTAATGAATGTACGACAATAACTTAAATAACAAACGAAAACATAGGGTCATAAATGTAAACGCGTAGTGTAAGGATAAATTAAGTTCAGCAACAGGTTAAGAAGACGTAGACTGCCGATAAGTTAAGTTTAGAAATAGCAGAATCGATCGATCGAAGTGATAAATTGCATAATGCTAGTAATATTTTATTGCCGAATACATTTAGATTTTAACGAAGAATACATTAATTTTAGTTAAATTCATTGTACAGTTTCCTCGCGTCTACTACACTCGTTGCTCTTCCGGGTATTTATCTATTCACTTGTGTATATTTGCATTACATATATTATGCAAGTTCGACAAAAGATTATAACGCATAATCCCATATCAAATATTAAAGAATGGCTAAGACGGAAACACAGTGAGATGAAATACCGATTGACTCAGAGACTTAGCGATTATACTTTGTAAAAGATAGAAAATAGATCGAGAGAGGGCAGAAAGAGGGACTCATCTGCGCGATAGAGCCGGCTAGACATTCCCACAGTCAGTATGTGCCGAAATGTCACCGAAAACATAAGCACTAGGGTCCGACACTTTGGTATGAGCGACATGTACGCACAAGCTTCGAGAGCGCGCCTTTGAACCCTTGCGTGCCTATCTGATTGCGCTTTTGAGTGAGCAATAATTCAAGACAGACGAACAACTACGAACATGCGAGGGATGTGTACGATCGAGCGTGTCAAATGCACAGCAGAAATGTACGTGCGTCCGCACATGTGTATGGGTGTGTATGCGTGGTGTGCCGTATTATTATATGTTTGCGCCAGTGAAAATGGGAGGGAAGGTCGGTCACCACGACACTCAGATACCTTCCTGAAATATTTTGAGTCAATAAGCGTAATTGAATTCGATCGAGTTTTCTCGATTGATTGAGCATCGCTGATGCTGTGTTCTGGTCGCTCCTGTATGCGCGGGTGCAGCAATGCATCCCGTGGTCTCTCTTCAAGGCAGTTTGGACATTTTCCAAGATTGCATTCAACTCCACTATGGGAAGCCTTCGCTTCTGCCTTGTGAGTCACATGCTTGCACGGGGATACCAAAGGGGTTGAACCGGGGCCGTTCGGCGGTAGTGCGACCAGAGGAAAGCGAGAGGAAGAAAATACGGGAAAGGCCCGAAAGGCTCCGCCTTCACCGATAGCGGGGGTGGAAGGAAGAGGACATAAAATACCGTTTTTGCTTCATAAAAAAGATAACGCGAAATATATGTTGTTAAATATCTTCTGTATGAAAGCAATAAAAGAAAGCTTTCAGCAAAAGTCGTATTGACTCGGTTATAGAAAGATAACTATATAGTGACCATGGACGTCGAAGGAAAAATGGGATCTTATAACTGCCTCCATCAAGAAAGCAATTAAAACCAAAGAAAAAGAGAGAGAAATACGAAGATGAGACTGAAGAAATCTCAAGACTGACAGGTTGAGAAATACTGTATCCAAAGGATTCTTCTGAATCAGGACAGATTTCAATAAAATAATCCTGAAAATAGTGACGCTGAGTGCTACATGCCATAAGGGAAATTTCATATTACGGTTTTATATTCGTACAGCTATAAAACAAAAGAGTTTTTAGTCAGTAGACGGCGCTGCGTTTCAACGATCTCATCAACAATGCTTGTTACGGTTTAAAAACAATTTTTACCTTACAATCCTTGTAAATACACACACATGCTATATAAGTTTCACCATGTTCTAAGTCATCTGAATTTGTTTGGATCGCACAAATACATCAACAACAACTAACTATAGTCATTTAAGTGCAAAATACGTAAAATATTCCGATCAAACATATTCAGTTATTCGATACGTCGGATAATTCAAGATGAATACTGATCAATTAACAGAGTAACTAAAAGACACTTTCTCTCCACGTGTTGGCCAGAAGTTTACCGTTTTATGCAAAAAAACTTCATAATTCTTGAACGAATTGCTGGAGACTTTATATTATTTAAGAGAAAACGCGCGCCCAACTTTCGTTTTTTTAATGTCCACCCGCGGTCCCAGCTACCCTTTCCTCGGACCTCGTGGGAGGGACTTGCCCTTTTGACTGGATTCTTCCAGTCAAAAGGGCAGTTTTCTCGCATTTCTCATTCAAGAGTATGCCTATATCTAAATAGTAAAGACACTGCAGACAGGCTGACTGAAAACAAGGCAAAAATTACTGTCGGACCTCATATTCTAGAAATCAGACCTTTAATTTCCAAAGCAAAGCGAATCATCATCTCAAATGCTTGCCCCATCATTCCGAATGAAATCATTCTCAACGAACTGAAAAAGCTCGATATCTCGCCTTGTTCACAAATAACATACATACGCGCAGGCTATAACGAACCCGGCTTTACACACGTATTAAGTTTCCGACGACAAATGTATGTAAATCCAGACGACATTGCTAAAATTCCCCCATCGATCTGCATAAACTTCGAAGGAACGAATTACTTCATTTACCTATCAGCCGAAAAACTAACATGCTTTCTTTGCAAAGAAGAAGGACATCTCGCAAAGCACTGTAAAAATACTGAATCAACAACTCAAATTTCTCCAGAAATAAACACTCAAGACATACCAGAAAATAATACGCTAGCCTCATCAGACATTCTTTCGCAGACACACGAAGCAAACACGCTTACACCTGAGCAATCCGCACAACAACAACAGTCAATTACTCCGAACTCTCATCAAGAAAATATTCTGGATATTAAAATGAATGAAATGAAACCTCCGCCTTCAATTCTTAAACGTCCGCTTCACTCGAATTCCATTACTTCGATAAGCACTGATAGCAACTTAAATAACTCAACCCAGGGTGTAAAAACAAGTAGAAAAATAGTAAAAAAAATCAGAACCAGCGAAAAAGTAAGAGCCGATCCGCAAGAGGTTGAAAGTCAAGTAAATCCGGCTAAAGAATTCATCAACAGTAAACAAACGGAATTTCCCATCAACTATGAAGAGCTCAAACAATTTTTAGTCGAATCTTTTGGAAAATCGAATATTCCCGAAATTGCGTCTAAATATACCGATAACATGATCGCTTTCACACAAATGCTTTTGGAAGTCAAAGAGAAAATTACTGATACCAACTTAAATAGCCGAATCGACAGAATTATGAAGCGTATAAATTCAAGTCACAGTGATACCGACAGCGATAACTAAATTTTCTCAATTTTCTTTTTGAAATGAATTCACAAAAAAAGTCTGAAAGTCGGAATTTACGAATCGTCTATTGGAACATGCGAAGTTTCCAGAAACAGCGTCAAGAAATTGAATCTATACTCACAGACTTGGACATATTTATTGGTGTTGAAACCTGGTTATCTCCCAACATCAGTGTACAATTTCCTGGCTTCATCACCTTCAGGCAAGACAGAACTCACTCAAGTGGAGGCGGGATTATATTCCTTATACGTAAAAACTTAGCATTTATAGAACTAGAAAACCTTATTTCTCCGTGTTAATCTGTTGAGTTATGTGGCGTACACATTAACAATATAAATCCTTCTCTCGATATAATTGCATGCTATCGAACTCCCGGTTTCATACTAAGCCAAGATCAATGGAATTCTATTACCACCAATATCCGACCAAATAGCCATTGTTTATTCTTGGGCGACTTCAATGTTCACAATAAAAATTGGAATTGCCGAAAGACTGACACAAATGGTATTAGATTCGAGAACGCCGTATTAAACAATTCCAATCTCTTTTTACATAATGCCGACTCTAATAGTCATTGGGACTCCCACAGGAACCTTTATTCAAATATTGATCTCATCTTCTCTACTGTCAATCTAAGTGACAAAACAAGTGTCTTGGCTCACGATGAAAACTGGGGGTCAGACCATTATCCCTTCTTTATAACTATTAATATAGATAAAAACACCTATGTTAAAAAGTCATTTAAAATCAAAAATGTCCGCACAGACTGGAATTGTGTTTATAAAAATCTTGAAAGCAAATACGAGCAATTTTTACTCGATCATTACGAATCACTTTCACCCCCTGGTAAATACGACTTTTTTACACACATTGTTATGGAATCCGTAAAGCTTGCCACGCCCACATTGAATAGTTCTGCAAAAAATGTAAAGATAACTAACCCTGTTCCTTGGTGGGACAATGAATGCGATAAAGTCAAAAGATTGCGCCGTGCATCATACAAAAAGTGGAGGATGTATCCGGAACTAGACAATCTCATTTTGTATAGAAAACACGCGGCTCTCGCTAGACGTACGTTCAAAAAGAAAAAAAAGGAATGTTTCAGGAATTTTGCCGAGACTATAAATTTCCACACTAGCCAAAATTATGTTTGGAATAAAAGCAAAGTTTTAAAAAATAAGTGGGTGAAAATTTCCAATAATAGTTCAAACCAAAACCTTCAATTCACTGAATGCATCCAAAAAATCTTGGACAAAATATGTTCTCCATATCGCCCAATCAACCCAAGCTTCATTCCAAAATGTAATGATAACGAATTTTTAGATGCTTACTTTGATTTTATGGAGCTAAATATTGCACTCGATGACAAAAATACGAAATCCTCTTGTGGCATGGATGGGCTAGATTTTGAAATTCTCCAGAAACTTCCAGTCAAATTTAAACTCCTTCTTGTCGACATCTTCAATCAAATGTATCAGTTTAATGACTTCCCCGCCTCATGGAAAGACTCCTTTATTCATTTCATACCCAAGAGCAATGACAAAAACGCCCTATATCGTTAACTTCTTGCGTATGCAAGCTTTTCGAAACAATGGTAAAAAATAGACTCCAATGGTGGGCTGAGCAAAATAATCTTCTTCCTGTTAGTCAACACGGCTTTCGTAAAGGACATTCGTGCTCGGACAACCTGTCAAATCTAACCCTCAAAGTCGAAGAAGCTTTCGTAGAGAAAAAAGAAGTTTTAGCCGCCTTCTTAGATGTACGCGGTGCTTTCGATAATGTCAAAATTGATATTTTACTTAATAAATTAGCATCAATCGGCTGCCCAGAGAAACTCCTAATATTTATTAAATTTATCACTTACGAAAGGCTAATATATTCAGATTCATGCCCCAACAACCCCAGACTTGCCACTAAAGGTGTTCCTCAAGGCGGAGTCTTAAGTCCGCTACTTTACATTCTTTATGTTAGTAGTATAACAGAAAACTTGCAAAAAAGCGTTGAAGTGTCACAATTCGCAGACGACATCGCGATCTACATCAAATTCACCTCGCTAAAAAGAGCCAAAAGCATAATTCAAAAAGCAATCCAAATTATTGAAAATAATCTCAAAAAGCTAGGACTAGAGCTTGCGCCAGAAAAAACTGATCTTATTCATTTCAACAACAACAAAATTCTTCCTGGAGAAACAGTAATTGAAGTTGGTCCTAACACCATAAAATCAAGTAAATCAGTTCGCTTCTTAGGAATTATTTTCGATTACAAGCTTTCATTTTTCCGACAAATTGATTCAGTTCACAAACGATGTTCCAAAGCACTCAACATTATTAAGTTCCTCTGTGGAACTTGGTGGGGAGCCGATCCCACCACGCTCCTCACCTTCTATAAAAGTTTTGCACGGTCTATAATCGACTTCGGATCCTTCATTTATTTTCCTTCTCGTAAAAGCGCTGTTGATAAACTCGAAAAACTTCAGTTTAGTGCATTGAGAAAAGCTCTCGGTCTTCGCGTGAGTACTCCAAAAAATATACTAATAGCTGAGTCTAAGATATCTCTTGAACACCGAGCATTTTACCTTTCCAACTGCTTCTTGGCTAAAACATTTTCTTGTCATGATTCACAGACCTTTAAATCAGTGAAACGCTTTTATTATATAAATAAAAAACACTCCAAAAAACCCAAAAAAATCATCAGTCAAAGTATTATCAACTCAATGGAACTAATTGGCAAAATAATTAATAAAGGAAAGACCCACTTGTATTGTCACAACTTTCGTGATCAAATTATTAACATCTCTGTGAATACTGAATTTGGCGAAAAACTGAAACATTCCTCCGACCCAAATAAACAAGTAGCTGATTTTATACGAGAAAATAGCGCCCTAGCGCTGTACACAGATGGCAGTAAAACCTCTCACGGCGTAGGAACCGCATGCGTTGCACTGGAAAATCATTTCGAAGTGAAAAGAAGAATTAACTCTCTATCATCGGTGTATACTGCCGAGTGTATAGCGTTGAGCGATTCGCTTGATGTAACCACAAATAGCGAGCATAGTAACATTTTCATTTTTTCTGATTCGCTCAGTGCTCTCACTTCTCTCGCGTCAAAAAAACTCAGTGTAAAAACTAATCCGTACATTCTCGAAATAAAAACTAAGCTAACGAATCTCTATCTAACTCAACCTCACAAGTCTATAAACTTTTTCTGGATTCCGTCACACCGAGGCATTGAAGGTAATGAAATTGCCGACAGCGTAGCAAAAGCGGCCACTGAATGCGAACTTACTGATGCAGGAGAAGTTCCTTTTACAGACTGTTTTGAAAGCTTCAAATTAACTTGCAAAAATCAAACTAAAGAAGTAATAATAAACCAAGCAAGCTCGACTGGCAAAAATTTTTTTAAAAACTTCTACAAGGAAGCGAAATCCCCTTGGTTCAGTAAATTCAAGCTAAAAAGGGAACTCATCGTCACAGTCAATCGCATCAGAAGTGACCATTACAGTTTAGCAGCATCACTTTACAAAATAAAGGTTGTAGATAGCCCATTATGTAAATGTAATCAAAATCCGGAAGACATCAGTCACATTCTCTGGCAATGTAATTTATACAACTCCCAAAGATTGTCCCTTCTGGCTAATCTCAAAAAGTTGCAGTATCAACTACCCTTAAATATAGAGTCCATTGTCGCGAACTCTGATGTCAATGCGTGCGAACATATACTTTCCTTTTTAAAAAAATGTAATATTAACATTTAAAACCAGCAAAATGTAAAATCCCGCAAGATTTATGTATAAATCATAACAAAGTTTGTATACATCATAACGAACCCTGTACATACTATGCGAAAATAATGTAAAATGTTCTGTATATAACACTTAAAAAAAAAAAAAAAAAAAAAAAAAAAAAAAAAAAAAAAAAAAAAAAGCCTACAGTATGATCAATTCAAAAGATTCTGTTTTCTTCGATACTTGAATTTAAAAGCACGAATTCACCAAATTGTAATATAGATAATTTAATTGGCGTATTTTAAAAAATGTATTTTATTTTTTTGTAAACTAGTCACATTATACAATATGTTTCTTTGTTTGATACTGCTGCATCATTTTTATAAGCAATAGTTATTTTAAGAATTTTTCGGCTTTATCTAGTTGATTTAAATACGGTGAAGTAGGACATGGAAGCTTTCATTACCTTTATAAAACAAAAAATATATATAATATATTCAGTTGATTCAATTACAGGTTAAATAATACTTACAGATGTAAAGTTTTCTAATGTCAGTGAAAAAAGCTTAGTTTGTAAATTGTTTGACTTCGAACTTCTCATTATCATAAACTTAACAATGTACTTAACTTTTTTAGATCCCAAGTGCCAATCAGAAGTACAACTGAAATTAATCGACAATTAATTATTATATTTATAAAATTAAATATATTCATATCAAATTGTACATATTGAACTTACACGTTATTAAAAAATATTTCACTTTCATTCAATAGTTTCTGCCCCAGGAAATTATAGCAAAACATATGAAATATCTGTGCTATAGTAAATACCGCAAATCTGTAGCAGTCCTTGAAACTGTCCTCTAATTTTATTAGTGTCTATAGAGTAGTGAAATTTAGTTATTAATTCAAATTATTTAAATGATAGTGAAGGAAAATATACATTCAGGTGGATAAGAAAGTCTAGATATTTAGTGAAGTATCACAAAGACATATACTTACGGATATGAATGATTTTCAGTGCAATTAAGGGTTATTCAGTGCAATATATTAAAGATAGATAAATCCTCTTGGAAAAAATAATCGGATCACTAAGCATTAAAGTATAGACTTGGAGTAGATTGAGAAAAGGGATATATAACCACTTTTCTCTAAGTCTTTGATGGTAAATATGAAATGAAATAAAAGAAAGGTAGAAAAAATATAATGGTGAAGTTAATAAAGTCAGTCTCTCTTTTCAAGTAGTGCGAAAAGCACTTCACTGTTTAGATCGAAATGTAAAGATGGACTAGAAAAAGTAAACTATATCTTTAACTATAACAAGTTTATAACAGTCTTATGAAATACAACTGTGTAATAGAAGTAGATATATAATTCTAATTAGGCTATGGAAATATCTCACTCAATTTGCAACGTGACTTAAAATAAAAGGACATCCAATCTCACTTCAAAACGAATAAGCCAAGCTGGTCGAGAGCCCATTGTGTTTAATTAAAATGATTTTTCAATATATTTTTTTTTTGGCTTCAATATATTTTTGTGTTGGCCTTATGGCCTTACGTTTCGACAAGAGTTTCAACTGTTGTCTGTTTACGTTGCAGTATTGTCGCGCGTCATAAACTTATACTCATGCAAACTAGATAATACGAAAAACTGATCACCAATTTAATTTTACAATTATAAAATAAATAATTTAAGTCAAACTAATAAGTAACGAATAAGGTAAATAAGTAAAATAATAAGATAACAAAAATTCCAACTATAATGATTCAATTATATGATGTAGCTGATTCATTAATAACTCAAAAACGATTTTCAGATTGATATAAAATCATACTTAAATGTACCTTTTTATTGCAACTAAAACTTACCACAAATCCTGTTATACTCATCAGTATTACAGATACTATTAGAACAAAGAAAAATGATGTACTGTAGATTTTATTTACATCGTCGCAAAATCTGTAAGTTAAATAATTATAGTATTTCATTATTTATTTACTTTATGACACATTAAAAGCCAATCAATTTAATAAAATATAATAATGATTATAATAATCATTATATTTACTCAATGATACTTTGATGTTGTAGTGTGCAATCGATAACTTGCTTGTATGTTTGATCATCTAAATTTTCTTTTATTGGCTTTATTTTTAAAATACTTCTGACCCGATATCTAAAATGAATTTATGCAATTACGATCAGTATTTAATTCATTCATGTTACGACTGTAGCTTTGACATTAATGAAAAGTGTGTTAAAAGTGCGTGACTTAGTGCACCAAATCCTAATTTGAAATGAATGTGCCAAAATTAAAGAACGCACAATAAAATTACAAGTAGGGTTATTTTATTGAATTATAGTTAGATTTAATAAAGAATTATTGTATATTAGTTAGAAAAAACGTATACTATACCCGTTGTAAGCAACGAGTTTGTTATATTTATTGCTGTTTCCTCATTAATTTTATGAATTTTTTCTTTAATACAACGAAAAATCATCAAAATAATAAATATATTTTCGTATCCTTTTATCAATTCAAAATATTATTGCGTTATAAAATAAATATGAGATTTTCGAAAAATGTTCTAAGTATTAAATATATAATTTCTTCTAATATAATTGTATTCATAAAATAATAACCCAAGGATTGCAAGCATTCCAGAAGCATGATGAACACAGTTACATAAAAAAATATCGTTTGCGAAAAGAGGCAGAATGCCAAATAGCGACGTTACGTAACCATGGAATAAAATGGAATAATAATATTTATGCTGATCAACGAAAAATTCGACAATATATAGAGCAGATTTTGGTCTTGATTCATTTAACGGTTTTACTAAATCCAAAATTACTGGCGTGAGTGGAGTACCCATGAACGATAGTAAAACAAAATAAACTATGCCTGAAAGATACATATTATTAAGTGCAAGAAAAGCTATATAGTTAAATAGAGTAACTCCTACCTACCAATATAACAAATAATTAATACCTTTCCTGAATCATAGAAGCCTCTTATAATTTTAATTTGCTCATTATTCTGCAATTGATTCCAGTCCCGTTTGATTTTTTCCAGTACTAATTTGATCTGTATTAATAAAAATATTAAAAACTATGATATGCATACATAACGTTAAATAATCTTAAGAGAAACTAAAATTTTTAATTGAAATGTATATGACGTGTAATTGTACGATTAATTACTTCAACTATTGATTTTCTTTACATATATCTTACTTTATGTTGGTTCACTACGCCGTTATAAAATTTTATAGCCATAATTATGTTATAGAATATATTTGGCAAACATTCCATTATGAGATCAAAGTTTTTTCTATATTCGTATGCTTTTATAACCTGAAAAGTATCGTGGGTGGACTATTATTTTAAATGTTGAAATTAAAATGAACTAAACAACAATAATAATGAATAAATTATTATCAATCATTTTAGCATCGTGCAACATAGTAGTGTGTCAGCTTTTATTTCATATAGCACAATCAACACAGATTTAGATATGTATAAGATTTGTATTGCGTTGAAAAAGTCAAGATCGGAAAATTTATTCATATTGCTAGTCAATAATATAGATAGAAATATATATCACTGTCACTGCAGTCACTATTTTTGACATTTTCTTGCAATGCATTAGTATCGTGCTTCATTCAGAAATTCTGGTGAATTTTAAATTGATTATTTTTAGCCAACTGTTCCGAAATAATAAACATTCTAAAATAGTTCAAGTATACAAGTCACGCAAAGAAACTGAAAAGACTAATTTTATGTTTTACATTTCATAAAAAAATAACGAGTTATTATAAAATAAATGTATAATACTATAAAAGAAAACTACGTAGCACAATGAAAAAGTATTTTCTTTTTTTAAATAACCAGTAAAATGATTGAATACCTCAGGGATGATTATGCTAGTATGCTGTATTATCCAAAAATGATGGAGAAATGTTGATATTACCCAGGATTGGTAAGGCCATTGCCCAAGAATGCTTAAAAATATTTTACTAAACATGTAATACTTGTCCATTCTGTATACTGTAATGTAATCTTTTATTTATCAATGTATAAAAACACCTGTAAACAAATTAATATTGAATATGTTCCGTATAAAACAGATGTGTATCACTATAAAAACTACACTACACCATATACTATCATCAGACTTTTAGCTGCGCTCAAACATCATACACCGTTCGCTTCGCTTGCATAAAACTGAATTCATACAACAGACGGTCGTATGTACAAAATAAAATCTATATAAAAATCTAAATTTTTTACACGACCCACATTCAATTATACATTAAAGTATGCAATTTTATGTTATCAAGTATATTTTCGTATGCGTATAACTTTACAAGAGACTTGTAAGATAATATACTGCAATTTAGTGACTGAATTTACATAAATGGAAGCATTAATGTGATGTTCTGTTAAAAAATACTTTTCTCCTTGTATAACTCTGTGAGAGACGTATAAGATAATATTCTACAATTTGTTACTGTATTTGCATAATTCGTTTCATTAATGAGTTATTCTTCGTTCCGTCCACTACAACGTTTTTAGTATTATTCAAGTCGCTTAAAAAATATACATTGTTAGGATTGCCTTTTATATTTGTATTTATTCAATCTCAAAAGTTTCGGTAAACCGATTAGTATTATTTACCAATCACATTAATGTCATTAATACAGAAAAATACTAGAAACGCCTTTATATTTGTCTTTGAAATAATATATTGTTATGTGTACTTATAACAATAAATAGTTACGTTTGTTGAGTGTCGTGAATGATTAATGAAAAATAGCGTAAAAAGCATTATATATTGGGAAATCCTCGGAATCATTAATTTTTTTTCAAAGTGTAATTAATTTTTGTATTTTGAAGCACATTATAGTTAAACTTATTTAGACATGATTCTAGATGATTAAAAGTGAAAAATATAACCGCGTTACTAATTTATATGAAAGTATCATTGCGTTATTATAAAAAATCGATAAATTAACTATTCGTCGAAAAAAAAAATTTCTCTGAAAAATTTTGTGATTGTATACTAACACTGTTTTAGAGTTCTCAGATCGCGCGACTGTATATTAACATTCCTCGAATCAATCGGATCAATATGTAAACAAAACTCTTAAGTTTTCTAGTCAGCAGTATACATTCTATCGAAAAAATTTCACAATATATTGATACATCGTATAAATTTGTTTGATAATATTATAAATTTTCAACTTTTACCAACATAATTTGTAAAATCATCATTTTTTCTGCTTTAATTTCTATTTTTCTCATTCATATACGATTCAATATCGCGTTTATATCAATGAGTTTCGAAAAGTTTTATGATTCAATATTTTTTCCAATACGTCATATAATGTTGATAAATTTGATCAACAAACAAAACCTTATAACTTTCATAGAACTGAAAATGTGATGTGATGCTTTTAGTAGTAACTTCTACAATGAATATACACGGATTACGCGATGTTTTGACGTGTAAGATAAAAAATCGGAGCTGTGCCGATGAAAAAAATACTATTTTGAAAAAAAGTTACGCGGATATATCTTCGAATATTTTATCTTCTAGCTTTATGATTTTTGATGGTACATAACTTTTGAAGGCACATTTCTGTTTTGTTTTTCAGAAAGCTACAACGCCATGAAATTGAAGTTATAAATTTTAAAGGCATCAAAAAGTTATGGACGAAAATGTAAAAATAAATTAATTATCCAAAACAGAGTGACGCTCATTAAAGTGTGGATCACGGTAAGACGTTGAATGGCACACTAATACCAATGTGATTACTTGAAAATCCTTAATGAGAGGAATATTTCCTGAAGTTTTCAAATCGATTCATAATGGCATTAAAAAAATATAGACAAAAGTCTAAAAAAAAATCAATGGTAACGCTTGAACACGATGCGAATTCTCTATAATTTTATTTTATTTTATTTTCTGTCAGACACGGCAGATAATTTTTCAAACGTGAATTATCATTGATTCGACTAGAATAACATCAAAACTAAAGAGTTACATACTTTATATTCACTTGAAAATATTTTTTCTGAGATAAAAAATCGAGTGACAGAGAAATTAACGGTTCCGTGGATTTTCCCATATATGTTCATGTGATATATTCTAATATGAGTACACTGTCAATGCAAGTAGAGGTATTGATCTCATTTAAAATAGAAAATTTGATTACAAATCACTGCTATAATCATACATTTGACATACACATTTATATTCTTTCTTTATTTATTAGTTATTAGTTACTCGTGTCTTAGAGCGATTTTGCATGTTTAACTATTGTATGTATTGATTTTTTTAGATTCATTTAGGGAAGATGCGGGTCTCAACCTAGGTCGATTAACATCTGACCTAGCAGCATAGCTATGCCGTCCGGGGAGCGGTCCAGCTCCTGGATCCGCGGAGAGCGTCGTGCGGTTGTACCTCGCTGCTGAAGACGCGAAAGGAAGAATAACAAAATGTGCGGTCGCCGAGCGAAAGGGTGCGAGCCGGTATTTAAAACGCAAACAAACAACGCGTGCGCGCCGTAATTCGCCTGTTATACAGCATACTAAAAATAAGGCAACGCCTTGTTACTAGCCAGCTATGCAGAGACCGATTACAGCTCGTCGCTGCCAACAGATCAGCGATCACCACTTACGGCCGCCGCATGCTCACGGTCGCCCTGGGCCTCCAGCGCGAATTTCGATGGACCTCCGTCATCACCGATGTTCCCACGCCGATTTTAAGTGCCGACTTTTTGGACAGTACGGGCCTCTTGGTGGACGTGCACCGTCGACGTCTCGTCGACCCTTCCACCTCCAAGGAGTTGGTTACCCAGCTGCGTAAGGTCCTTATCCACGGCGTTGTCGCCGTAGGTAACTCCACCAATTTGCGGTACCCCCCGCGCGGCTTACGACAAGCTGCTCGCAGAGTTCACGGATCTAGCTGAACCCTCGGAGAAGGGAGCCTCCCTTCAAGACACACTGGTCACGCACCGCATCGTCACAACAGGTGCACCGGTGTTCGAGCGACCGCGTCGCCTGTCGGGTGAACGACCGATTCAGCAGCGAAGGACACCGTCGACCGATTACTGAGGCAGCGAAATATATGCCCTTATTCGAGTCCCTGGGCGAGTCCTCTACACCTAGTGGCGAAAACTGCAGGAGGGTATAGGGCCACAGGCGACTTCCATTGGCTCAACTCCATCACGCTCCCCGATCGCTACCCGCTGCCCGTCATCGAGGATCTGCTTGAGGATTGCAGCGGCTGTACGGTATTTTCCGTGATCGATCTCCAGGAAGCTTACTTTCAGCTTCCCATGGCTGACGAGGACACACCGAAGACGGCGGTGACTACGCCGTTCAGCCTATTTGAATTCCTCCGCATGCCGCTCGAACTTCGCAACGTCTCGCAAACATTTCACGCTACTTAGACGACCTTTTCATTCGCTCGTCTTCGCACGAGGAACACCTCCGTCATCTGCGCATCCTCTTCAATCGGCTGCGAGAGGCCGGCCTGTCATACAGATTGGCAAAGTGCTAGTTAGGCCAGCCCAGTGTCACAATTTTTGACTACAAAGTCTTCTCGCGTGGCATCAAACCTCCAGAGCGCAGGTGACGGCCATTCGAGGCCAACCTCGGCGAAGAGATTACGACGGTTCGTGGGCGTCTTAAACTTCTATAGACGAAGCCTACCGCATGCTGCGCACGTTCAGGCTCCGCTTAAGGAGCTTCTCCGCGGACTACCTAAGAATAGCCGTCGCTCGCTAACCTTGAACGACAGGGCCGAACAGGCCTTTGAGGAGGCTCGACGTAGTCTTGCTGACGTAGTGGAAACAACCTTTTTGTCACCGACTGTGCCTCTCCAACTGGCTACGGACGCATCCAGCTCGGCGCTCGGAGCTGTGCTACAACAATTCGTCGAGGGTCAGTGGCAGCCGCCTATCGGCTTCTTTTCCCAGACACAATTGCCGACAGAGACTCGGTACAGTACAGTAGGTAAACTAGAAAGGCCATAGCTCAGAGGGGTATCGGCTCACTGAGTTGAGATGTGATTTCTGTGAGGCTCCCTTCTTTGAGCTGATGCCCGTGCATCTTCAGCTCAGCACTGTCAACTCACCTCATCTCCCTCCTACTAAGCTGAGATGCCCGTGTATTGTCGACTCACCCCCCCCCCCCCTCGACTAAGATACCCGTGCGTTCTATGCACTCCCCCTCCCCTACTGTACTGATGTGCTCTGATGCCCGTGCGTACTACGCACTCCCCCTCCCCATCCCGTACTATGTTGATGTGCTCCGACCCCCGTTCGTTCTATGCACTTCCCCCTCCCCATCCCGTACTGTGTTGATATGCTCCGACGCCCGTTCGTTCTATGCACTTCCCCCTCCCCTACTAATCTAATAAACTCTTGATGCTCGTGCGTTCTGTGTTACGCGCTTTGATTTTATTGTATGTGTGTGTGTGTGTGTGTTAAAGGACCCCGCACTATCCTTATGGGAAATGGCTTTCGGTCAAAATTTTTGAAACTCAGCTATTTGGCAGATCTTGGCGCATAGATCAAAAGTGTCCATGGGCTCAAAGCTCAAAAGTTAATGGTTCAGGATGTACAGGTCCCCGAAGTTAAACTTTGCAGGATATTTTATACACAGTAAGAAATAGGTGACTCGGGTTTTTAAACTGTATATATTTACGTACGTGCATATACTTATACATGCTTCAGTGTACTCAGTGTCAGTATATATATATTTTTTTTTTGATTAGCCAATGGAATGGATTAATCATTGCTCGATGTGCAGCATCCAGAGTGGTTTCAAGAAGTGATTCATCAGGGTATCTGATATTAGGCTGTTGTCGTGCAAATCCAAGATACCATAAAACACTAGCAACATGCGCACATGAACCTAGAGTACGTGCACCACTTTGGCAGGTACAATAGTAACCTAAAATCGGTTCATCACCATTTTCATTCTGGTGGTCGTCGTCATTCTGGACTTGATATGAGATAAATATTTGATGTCTGACTGCATTGCGTAACCTTGAAAATAGTCGTACTCTAAGAAAACCTGGTTCATTGATGTTTTGATCAACTTCGAAGTGCTCATCATTGTCTCTAACCAGTTTATCTTGAATATAAGACGGAGAAAGCTTGATTTGATACGTTCCAATAGTTAAATCTTGCAAGTAGTTCAATTCCAGTACGGGAAAATCCGCTATTTCCTCACCGTCTAGCGATGCCCACTGTCCATTTCTTCTTGTCAAGTTATTAACTTCGACTCTCGCTTGCACGATATTGGGCATCCTTGGTCTTTGAATCATTTCTCTTGCGAGTTCTGCATTCGTGTCTTGTATTCTGATTACCGGGCGATAGCGATTCAAAATAGCTCTAGCTATTAGATATAGACTGTGTAGATTTTCAGCATGTTGCAAGTTTATTGTATGTGAAAAGAATTTGAAAACAGATCTGAAGTGTCCATTGCGTGCTTCAACTACCCAGCGATGTTTAGTCAATATCCTAGTGTCATTAGCATTTTGCGTAATGAGTTGTCTTTAACCATGTTGAAGAAGAGAGAATGTAAAAAAATTGACCTTAACATGACCCTTAAGGTTAAATCCAAGATGACAATTGGATTCCCTGTGAAAAGTTACTAAAGAATCTCCTCCAAAATAATAAAAACCTTACACAACTTCAGACCGTCGTGAAGTTTAAATGACCTTGAAATGAACTTGAAGGTCATCTTTGACCTATGACCTGAGTACATGTTTGGACGTAAATTTCCCGCTTTTTCGATTACCGTTGTCAAAAATAGGGGTTCCCATTTGAAAAAAAAGTTGACCTTGAAATGACCTTGAAGGTCAAGCTCAAGGTCAAAACCAAGGTCACCACTGGATTCCTCGTTCAAAGTTACTACAGGAATGACCTTAATCTCCTCGGAAATAGTTATATCTCAGGACTTACTAGGGTGTCCCGGAACTTTTTGGACTAATAATAATATATATATATATATATGGGACGATCCATGTCAACCGGATCACTGCTGTGTCCAAAATTTGATGTGACCAAAAAAATCGTCCTCAAAGGAATTCGAAAAAATTCACGCTTGTGTTTTGATGAATTTCAAGCAATTTTGTTCCTTAAATTTTTTTTCCAAAGTCATTTCCTTCTGAGTAAAAAAATCGCAGTTTTTTATTTTTGAAAATTTTCAAAAAATTATAACTTTTTTATTTTTCATTTTAGCGAAAATGGTCTCTGTTACTTTTTTGTAGGAAATGAGCCAGATTTTCATAAAAAAATATGAAATATTAATTTTTTTAACATTTATTACTAAAAATTTAAAAAATAAAATTTTTTGTTTACGAGTTTGTCTCTTGTAGCCGCCATATTAGAGCCGCCATGTTGGATTTTGCAAAGGCGCACACAGCATCAGAAAGTAGATATCCTAAGCTTTAAAATGAGTAGCTGCACGATTTTTCAAATCAAATCTTAGACACAGCAGTGATCCGGTTGACATGGATCGTCCCATATATATATACATATATAAACGAACGGTCTCTCCGAGGATGGAAAGCTTTTTTATTGAATGCTTGCAAGGTACCGTCCTTTTCGGATGAACAGTATATATACATAATAGAGAATGAGAGAGAACATACTGACGCATGTATAAGTATATGCGCGTACGTAAATATTTACATAGTTTAAAAAACCTGAGTCACCTATTTCTTACTGTGTATAAAATATCCTGGAAAGTTCAACTTCCGGGACCTGTACATCCTGAACCATTAACTTCTGAGCTATATGCCAAGATCTACCAAATAGCTAAGTTTCAAAATTTTTGACCGAAAGCCATTTCCCATAAGGATAGTGCGGGGTCCTTTTTAGACTAATCGGAAAAAAACGGACGGACGGACAGATCGGGGGATCGAACGCGCGTTTTCTGGATCTACAGGCCGATGCTCTACCGCTAGAGCTACTGCCATTCGTACTACGGACAATTCGTATTGTGTATATTAGCTACACGATTGATATGTGGGGGGAGGGGCCCAAGCGCTAATAGATACAAATAATAATAATAATGCTGTTATATATATTTATTGTAATTAGTATATAATGAATTTCTTTTTTTTATTATATACACTAATTATAATAAATAATATATATTATTAAAATAAATTTAATAAATATACTGATTATAATAAATATGATATATATATTTATTATAATTGGTATATGATGAATTATTTTTTGCTATTTAATGTGTGTGTGTGTGTCTCATCTACCGAAGATGGTTTAATAGAAAAAAAATGCAAGTATCTGTGAAGACAAAGATGAAAAGAAATGCAAAACAAAATCCTGTTTACTTTCTTTTTTATCGATAAAAAATATATCTTATTCTACATGTTCTTAAAAAAATACATGTTATTCTACAAATTATTGGTGGAAAGGGAGGGGATAGAAGCGTTGGTAATGGTCGCAGTCGAGCCGCCAACCGCCGCCGTCGAACCGCCGTCGAACCGCCGTCGAGCCGCCGTCGAGCCGCCGTCGAGCCGCCGTCGAGCCGCCGTCGAGCCGCCGTCGAGCCGCCGTCGAGCCGCCGTCGAGCCGCCGAAAAAGACCGGAGTGGGGAACGGGTATATAAATCAGCACCCGAGACTTCGGAACTCATTCTCATCGAGAAAAAGTTACCTGCAACGACGAGTCATGAGCAGCAACAGCAGCAGAGGCAGCAGCAGTAGCAGCAGCCGCAGTCTTCTAATTTCATTCTTAGTCAACTTGCTCCAAGGAAACAAAAATTACTGGAAGCTTGGTTTGTCGATAAAATTAGAAAAAAAGAAAGAAAGTTTCCGTGACTAAAATTACTCGAAGTAATTGTGATTTTTTTTGTATGTGGGTGTTTTGTTTCAAGTCAACTGAGTTTAAATATCATTTTTTTCTATAGATGGATCTCGCGCAGCTGTATAATATAGCTTGTATTCAATTCAAATCCACTAAGAAGATTCGTGAATTGGAGACAGAATCCAAGTATATGATCACAAGACTCAAACAAGTTGAAACACGATTCGATGCAAAAATCGTAGTCAAAGTGAACGAGGAGTTCCAGCTGTTTCTACCAAACAAGGTATTAAGTGCACTGATCGTGAATGAAAAGCTGCTGAACGATATGGCAGATTACGCTAATAAACTTAAATTATTTCTCACCCATAAAGGTGATGGTTATATAGAATTTACTACTGCATAAATATATATGTATATCAATGTACGCATAACAAAAAAAAGAATAAAATAAACTTTCTTTATATTTTTTCAAATCAAAATATGTGTTTATTCTACATAGTTTTCTTTTTTTTTCGGTTCTATTTATCCAACTATTGTGCGAATCATCATAGTCTAGGGGCCATAGGCCTTCCCGTGGCCGATGGAGGTCGCGTTAAACACCAAAGTTTTCTAGACGTATTTTGACCTCCTGAATTCGATTTTCGAGGGTGTTTAGCTGGACGAGGCGATTTTCTATTGTTTATTAACAATTTAATTGTTTAAACCGCTATACCATTTTTGTTAATTAAGTTACATGTTTCATGGACAAGTAAAACGATGGCAAATTTCATAACGAATCAATAGCATTTTGAAGTTTGAAAAAATATTGATTAAAAGTCGAGATATAACAATTTAACCAACAGTAACCCGTGTATGTATCGCTTAGAAAATTGCTTTAGTAATTTTGAATTTCCCGCCCGTGAATCCTTTTAAACAAGAAAATCTCAAGTTTAAACTTGTTTAATAAATACTCGCACGAACTTGTATAATCCATGCTTGGTTTCCTTAGTTCATTCTAAGTGTGCAGCGAAAGTTAGTACAAAGAAGAGGTAACTGCGTT
This sequence comes from Phymastichus coffea, assembly GCF_024137745.1. Taxonomy (NCBI): domain Eukaryota; kingdom Metazoa; phylum Arthropoda; class Insecta; order Hymenoptera; family Eulophidae; genus Phymastichus; species Phymastichus coffea. The sequence goes on along the minus strand of NW_026706953.1, from coordinate 298,503 downwards.
TCGATTTTTTTATATTTCAATAATTATAATGAGTGATGCAGAATGCCATGTGTGTGTGATATGTCAAACAATCATAAAAGGTATTAGAGTTACTAGTACTCCGAATGGACGGCAACAGATCATAAAAGCTGCGAGCCTCCGTCGAGATCAAATCTTCGAGCGTCTGCAATTACTTGCAAAAGATGGTAACATTTTGTCGATTTTATTGTATAATTCATCAGCAGTTAATTTTACTATGGACACGATCACTTTTGGTTTTTCACGTAGCTAATAATTTAAATGTTTGATTGTAATAATTAAATTACGAGAAAGGTATAGCTTTTTTTAGCAAAATTGCTTGTAATAGCAACTAACATAAATTAATTTTCAAAGAAAATGATTCTATCTAAATCTGTAAACTATAGAATAATAATACATTTTTAATACGGTTAAAGAATAATAATATTATAGAATAATAATACATTTTTAATACGGCTTTTATAATTATTTTTCAGCTACTTTTTATTATATAAGAAATGAATGCTATAAAGCATATGTCCATAAGCGCGCTTTAGAAAAATTATCAGTCAATAATGAATCCAATGAATGGATTCTGTAACTTAATTAGAAAAAAAGTTACAACAGTATAAACAATAAAGTAAGCCAGCGTCACGGGTTACTGTTGGTTAAATTGTTATATCTCGACTTTTAATCAATATTTTTTCAAACTTCAAAATGCTATTGATTCGTTATGAAATTTGCCATCGTTTTACTTGTCCATGAAACATGTAACTTAATTAACAAAAATGGTATAGCGGTTTAAACAATTAAATTGTTAATAAACAATAGAAAATCGCCTCGTCCAGCTAAACACCCTCGAAAATCGAATTCAGGAGGTCAAAATACGTCTAGAAAACTTTGGTGTTTAACGCGACCTCCATCGGCCACGGGAAGGCCTATGGCCCCTAGACTATGATGATTCGCACAATAGTTGGATAAATAGAACCGAAAAAAAAAGAAAACTATGTAGAATAAACACATATTTTGATTTGAAAAAATATAAAGAAAGTTTATTTTATTCTTTTTTTTGTTATGCGTACATTGATATACATATATATTTATGCAGTAATAAATTCTATATAACCATCACCTTTATAGGTGAGAAATAATTTAAGTTTATTAGCGTAATCTGCCATATCATTCAGCAGCTTTTCATTCACGATCAGTGCACTCGATACCTTGTTTGGTAGAAACAGCTGGAACTCCTCGTTCACTTTGACTACGATTTTTGCATCGAATCGTGTTTCAACTTGTTTGAGTCTTGTGATCATATACTTGGATTCTGTCTCCAATTCACGAATCTTCTTAGTAGATTTGAATTGAATACAAGCTATATTATACAGCTGCGCGAGATCCATCTGTAGAAAAAAATGATATTTAAACTCAGTTGACTTGAAACAAAACACCCACATACAAAAAAAATCACAATTACTTCGAGTAATTTTAATCACGGAAATTTTCTTTTTTTTTTCTAATTTTATCGACAAACTGAGCTTCCAGTAATTTTTGTTTCCTTGGAACAAGTTGACTAAGAATGAAATTAGAAGACTGCTGCTGCTGCTACTGCTGCTGCCTCTGCTGCTGTTGCTGCTCATGACTCGTCGTTGCAGGTAACTTTTTCTCGATGAGAATGAGTTCCGAAGTCTCGGGTGCTGATTTATATACCCGTTCCCCACTCCGGTCTTTTTCGGCGGCTCGACGGCGGCTCGACGGCGGCTCGACGGCGGTTCGACTGCGACCATTACCAACGCTTCTATCCCCTCCCTTTCCACCAATGGAATGTCGTAATGACCCCAAGGAAGCGTATCGGTGGTTCCGGGCAGCAAGAAGCGTTTATCGTCATGCGCGCTGAGTGCGATCTTTGTTTGTCTCTTGCTGTACAACTGATAATGACGTGATCTGATAAACTTTTGCTGTCGGCTCAGAATCACATTTTCTCGGAGATATTTGACGTAGTCGTCGAATGTAATCGTAGCATTCAACACCGAATTCTTGATCCCCTTTGCCTTCTTTATTGGATTTTTATTCTGAACTCTCACGCTGTACATTTTGCTTCTGAGTCCAACGAACTCGAGCATGAGCATTCCGGCGTTCTCTTCTTTCATCTTACCAACCACTTTCTTATTGGCTACGGGAATATTGAACCGATTGGATTCTGGAAAATCCGATGTATCGAATTCGCGAATATCTCGACGCATGACGTCGTAATGTCTACATTGGTGATCTCGTACACCAGCCTGCCCGTGTCGGTGTACAGAAGCTTGCAACGTTCCTCACCAACGGCACTGCTCATGTAGTCGTAGTGGAATCGATACACGAGAGTCTTGGACAAGTCGAGAACAGCGAGATCTATGTAAATGGGTTTTCTCACTGTGATTTCCGTCCGCAATAGTTGAATCGACACCAGTTCGTCGTCGAAAATGTCGCTACTGTGGAAATTTGTTTGAGCTATCAGAGCATCGGCACCGTATCGCCCCTCCCACTTGTTCAACTTAACATCGATGCGTTTCTTTTCGTTTTCCATGGTCTTGCCGTACACTGCATCGTTGAACAGTTTGTATAGCATTTTTTCAAATTCGTTTTTCGCCTGTTTACGCATGTCGCTGTTCAAATCAATATATTTCTTCAACCACGCACTCTGATCAAATTTCATAGCCCGATGAACGTAACCGACGTAACTTGAGGCGTAAACCGTGCTTTATTACTTGCTTAAATGCTCTACAGTGGATCACGTAACGTTCTTTATCATCCAGAGTCGTCATGAGTTTTTTCTGTTTGGATTCAGGAGCAGACTTATGCACTGAACAGAATGGAAGATCTTTATGTGCGTCGTGAATTTCCACCGGATACTCTAAGTCAACTTCGAGTATGTATCTAAAGAGTGAATCATCGGGAAGATCGAAAGAAAAGTTTGCGTCTATGTCTCACCATTTAAAACCGCCTTGTGGAAGAGGTTCAGACATACTCCACCCGTAGAGATTATTTATGTCGTAATACATAAGGTATTTGTCATCTTTCTGTGAATTATAATCAGTCCCCATGTATGGATTGTTGGCGACGCCATACCTGTTGCAGCACTGGCTGATCCCCCCATGAATACCACGTTCGATAAACATGAGCATATTGATATCCGTTAGAAGCTCCAATTTTACGCCTGTATATTTTAACATAGCATCCCAACTTAATCCGGGTGTTGTATAATAGTGAACAGGATCCAAATGATACGTAATTCGACATTTGTTCCTAAAGTTTTCAAATACTTCAGCTAATAAGAGAACATCAGTCTTGAGATATAGATCCGAATAGCTGCCGAGATCGGTGATATTGAACGTTCTCCAAACCTCTTCCGCGTGAGCGTACTCTTCGTCGCTGATATGCGAATCATAAAGACTGCTGTAAAAGTCTTGTTTTCGTGGAAGAGATATCTCCTCGAAGAGATATATTATATATATATATATATATATATATATATATGTGATATTATTTTATTTTTTAAACAACTGTGATCAATGTTGAAGATTTGGATTCTCCTTCACTCAAGAAACTATCAAATCAAACATTTCTTCATGCAGTAACCACACTCTTTATATGAACAAATACATTGAAATTTTTTTATATCAACTTATTCTTTCATGATAGTCATATCCTTATATCCTTCCATTTGAAGAACGATCGATTAAATCTCTAACAGGAAAAAGATATTTGGATATTTAATTATATTTAAATAAATAATTCTTAAAAATAAGACAACATCAATCATTAATTACAATTATAATATTAATAAAAATATATATATCAATACTACGGGGGAATCGAACTCGCACTTCTCATGCGTTCGCCCGACTACGCTATGCCGCTTGAATCGTAGCCATTCTTTCAGAGAGTACTAGTCACTATGCGCGTTTTGTATTCTTAATATCTATCGTCTCTAATAAATATTCATATTCTGTAATATAATTAAATCTATAAAAATTGGTAAAGATTGTTCATAAAATTTAATTTGTGGCCATGTATATGTAATTAGAATTTTTTATTAAAATAAGGCAGACTTTTAACGAAACGGTAATTAAAAAATATCTACCTTATACTTACCTATTGAATTTGCTACAAACTGTATAGAAAAAAATTCTTAAAAATAAGATAATATCTATGATTAATTACAATTATAATATTAATAAAAAAAATATATATTAATACTACGGGGGGAATCGAACTCGCACTTCTCATGCGTTCGCCCGACTACGCTATGCCGCTTGAATCGTAGCCATTCTTTCAGAGAGTACTAGTCACTATGCGTGTTTTGTATTCTTAATATCTATCATCTCTAATAAATATTCATATTCTGTAATATAATTAAATCTATAAAAATTGGTAGAGATTGTTCAAAAAATTTAATTTGTGGCCATGTATATGTAATTAGAATTTTTTATAAAAATAAGGCAGACTTTTAACGAAACGGTAATTAAAAAATACCTACCTTATACTTACCTATTGAATTTGCTACAAACTGTATAGAAAAAAATTCTTAAAAATAAGATAATATCTATCATTAATTACAATTATAATATTAATAAAAAAATATATATATCAATACTACGGGGGGAATCGAACTCGCGCTCCTCATGCGTTCGCCCGACTACGCTATGCCGCTTGAATCGTAGCCATTCTTTCAGAGAGTACTAGCACTATGCGAGTTTTGTATTCTTAATATCTATCGTCTCTAATAAATATTCATATTCTGTAATATAATTAAATCTATAAAAATTGGTAGAGATTGTTCAAAAAATTTAATTTGTGGCCATATATATGTAATTAGAATATTTTATAAAAATAAGACAGACTTTCAACGAAACGGTAATCAAAAAATACCTACCTTATACTTACCTATTGAATTTGCTACAAACTGTATAGAAAAAAATTCTTAAAAATAAGATAATATCTATGATTAATTACAATTATAATATTAATAAAAAAAATATATATTAATACTACGGGGGGAATCGAACTCGCACTTCTCATGCGTTCGCCCGACTACGCTATGCCGCTTGAATCGTAGCCATTCTTTCAGAGAGTACTAGTCACTATGCGTGTTTTGTATTCTTAATATCTATCATCTCTAATAAATATTCATATTCTGTAATATAATTAAATCTATAAAAATTGGTAGAGATTGTTCAAAAAATTTAATTTGTGGCCATGTATATGTAATTAGAATTTTTTATAAAAATAAGGCAGACTTTTAACGAAACGGTAATTAAAAAATACCTACCTTATACTTACCTATTGAATTTGCTACAAACTGTATAGAAAAAAATTCTTAAAAATAAGATAATATCTATGATTAATTACAATTATAATATTAATAAAAAAATATATATATCAATACTACGGGGGGAATCGAACTCGCGCTCCTCATGCGTTCGCCCGACTACGCTATGCCGCTTGAATCGTAGCCATTCTTTCAGAGAGTACTAGCACTATGCGAGTTTTGTATTCTTAATATCTATCGTCTCTAATAAATATTCATATTCTGTAATATAATTAAATCTATAAAAATTGGTAGAGATTGTTCAAAAAATTTAATTTGTGGCCATATATATGTAATTAGAATATTTTATAAAAATAAGACAGACTTTCAACGAAACGGTAATCAAAAAATACCTACCTTATACTTACCTATTAACTTTGCTATAAACTGTATAGGAAAAAAGAAATAGCGCATATAACTTAATTTAAAAAATACCTACCTTATACTTACCTATTGACATTGCTGCAAATTCGATTGGGAAAAAGAAAAAACACTAGACAAAGTTTTTAATAATTTTTTTTCATTTAGCACTGAAAAGTGCTGTTTAATGGAAAATTTCAGAGATTTTTAATATATAATTAGTTTATTTATTGAACAAATATTTTTTCATACGTTATTTAGCACTGAAAAGTGCTGTCTGATGGAAAATTTCAGAGATTTTTAATATATAATTAGTTTATTTATTGAACAAATATTTTTTCATACGTAATTTAGCACTGAAAAGTGCTGTTTTATATTTCAATTGAACGTTGGAATAGCTGTGCGATCGTCTTGAAAAAATGGGCCTCACAAAAAAAGCCGTTGCAGCTACACCACCCATGGCCTGTTCGTTAAGTTTTACGACTGGTCTGCTGTGTGTGAAAAGCCGTTGAACTGACGTTTATGTCTTGCCTGCTGCGTGAAAAGCGCACGCACGACTAAGAACACATTAATATACCCACGCCAAGCTACTCCGCACAATCCCCCTTAGACTTAGCTACTCCCACTACTAATTATATTCGACTTATGCGCGCGACAAAATCAGTGCTCTTGCATAACCCCCACCCTCGACTAGTGGACCAATGAATGGTTGAGGTTATTCCCCTTTTGAAAATATGAAATCAGTTACTGTGTGTCCTGATCATAACGGTAAATACGTAACGACGTGCGCACATCAAAATGTCAAATTTATGAAAAAGTTTTACTTGAATGGTTGCTGCATGGATTAGGAAGAAAGCGATAAAATTATTGAAGGATTTCTATGAATATTCTTTTAATGTAAATGACTTGTAGAATAAGATTTATTTTTTATCTATAACAAATTTTATTTAAGAAAAAACAATGTGTATATTTACTATTACCCTCCCCCCTCTACTCCACTATTTCATGAATTAATAATCAGTATATATGCATATATCAAAAATAATATACAGGGTGGCCCATTTTAAGTGATCCACTGAGATATCTAGATTGGAGTAAGTTTTATCGAAAAAAGTTTCAGACAAAAGTTACTCAACTTTGAGGGGGCCATGTTTCTATGACCTTGGATTTGACTTTGGAGGTCATGTTCAAGGTCATTTCAAGATCAACTTTGTTTTTTTAAATAGGAACCCCCATTTTTGACCCCGGATTCGGAAAGAGCGGGAAATTTTACGTCCAAAACGGTATTTTTAAATTTTTTTTCATGGCCTAGAGAAGGTCGATTTAAGGTCAAATGCATGAAAAACTGCCTAAAAGCGTTTTTTTAATTTTTAAGATATCGAAAAATGACCTCTACAAAATTTGTTCAGAATAGAGTGGGCCACCCAATGCACCAAAAACCTTTGACATTTAACCTCATTTTGAAGGTCATTTCAAGGTCGAAGTGTTTTTTGTAATGGAAACCCCTCTTTTTGACCCCGGATTCGCACATAGCGCGAAACTCAACACAATACCTTATCCAAACGTCGGATTTCGCGCTATGTGCGTATCCGGGGTTAAAAAGAAGGATTTCCATTACAAACAACATTTCGACCTTGAAATGACCTTCAAAATGAGGTTAAAGGTCAAAGGTTTTTGGTGCATTGGGTGGCCCACTCTGTTCTGAACAAATTTTGTAGAGGTCATTTTTCGATATCTTAAAAATTAAAAAAACGCTTTTATGCAGTTTTTCAAGCATTTGACCTTAAATCGACCTTCTCAAGGCCATGAAAAAAAATTTAAAAATACCGTTTTGGACGTAAAATTTCCCGCTCTTTCCGAATCCGGGGTCAAAAATGGGGGTTCCTATTTAAAAAAACAAAGTTGACCTTGAAATGACCTTGAACATGACCTCCAAGGTCAAATCCAAGGTCATAGAAACATGGCCCCCTCAAAGTTGAGTAACTTTTGTCTGAAACTTTTTTCGATAAAACTTACTCCAATCTAGATATCTGAGTGGATCACTTAAAATGGGCCACCCTGTATATGAATATATGCATTCAAATACACACACACACACGACAACGCGTGCACACATACGGATGAACGCGGGGGGCGAGGGGGGGGCGTAGTCCAGTCGCTTTTTGGCTGTGTGTACTCAATATACACAATAAGAGATACCAAGAGCTAAAAGCAGCCGTGATTCACTTGCTAGATCCATAGAACGCGAGATGATTCCCCGTGGTGTTTGCTCATTTTTTTCACTAAATCTGTGCATTACGCGTAAATGAATGGCGTCAAATTAATTAAATTCAGTTAAATACATAAATTAATTTTAATATTTAAAACGCATTTCACATTGGGCGGGCGGGGGGGTGACTCTTGCGCATGATCTAACAGTGCTGATCTGATAGCTTATACGCCTCAGATTACAGAGGGAGCAGCGGCGGTGGCGCCTGATCTCATAGATCTCAGGAGGAGAGGGGGCGCCTGATTTAAGAGTACGGCAGGAGGAGAGGGGGCGCCTGATGGTAAATCGTTACAGTGCCAACATAGGTATAACCTAATGAATGCTTTAATGAAATACTTTACAGAAACGATTAAGTCGTTACAAAAGGCTTCGTGAACTTTCGCACTTAGACGAGAAGACTCGCGCGTCGTAAGGAGAGCGCGCGGAGCTTTATGCCTCGCGTTCAAGGCATGACGAGAGAAGAAGGGAGAGCTAGAATAGTTCTCGCGGTACAATTGCCTGTTTTAGAGCGCACCTCCTATCAACGCTTGGTATGCCAACGCTTGGTGCTGGCTCGATGAAACTCGGACTCGGGACAACCGCCACACATACACCAAATTTCAGTCTGATCGGTCTATTACTTTGTATTTATTCGTTTAAATCAAAGAAATCAAATGATTATAAGAAAATAGACGAAAAAGAATTTTGTGTGTTGATTAAACATTACTTTATTAAAGGTAAAACTCCTCAGGAGACTCAACAAAAGTTTGATAAACATTATGGTGATTGTACACTTTCGATTAGAATGGTTTATAAGTGGTTTCAAAATTTTTGGAGCGGCCATATGAGCACAAAAGACGTTGAACGTTCTGGACGCCCTGTTGAGATCACCACTCGAGAAATCATTATTAAAATTCATGATATAATGATGGCTGACAAAAGAGTGAAGGTACGTGAGATTGTTAGTGCTGTACGTATCTCGAGCGAACAAGTACATAATATTTTTATTTTAATATAATAAAATATTGAATTTCTAGTTTTAGGAAGAAATCATTTTACTTAAAAAACTCAATACAAGCAATGGAAGTACAAGTAATACAAAAATTTGAGCTTTACATATAATCGTAAATACATAATATGTTGTATAATACGACTAAATCTATGGGTCAAGTAACCAAGATTTGTGAGTCTCAATGCGTTCATTCGTAACGATGCATACATTTATTAACACAAACGTGTTTTATAAAAATTTGTTTCTGTGTGCCTAACTTTTATAAAAAATTGTAGTAAGAAAGTAGACAAGTATTATGTTTTTATGACATTCAAAATGGTCAAATATAATAAACTTACTACTAGAATCTCTTTCAAAAATGAAGTACAAACATTTGTTTTATGATAGACTCTTAATGTTAAAATTATTCATGAAAATCATGATTTAATTTTCGATTTTTTAGGCATTTCGTTCGTAAGTTATTACCTCTCCTACAGTATAATCTACTACAGCCTTGTTTTTGCAGTTACCACAGAATCTTTATTTATTCTTAATATTTTATTTCGAAAGCAACCTTATTATTAAATTTGGTAGTTTACTGAAAGGTGACGAAATGGAACATGTTTTTATATCAAATGATCAGTCATATCGGTGCGATATTTTGTTCAATAAATACGTTAAAATCGAGCGATAGTAGTTGCTGTTCTAAAAATATAATATGCTTCACTTATACTTTTAAAAACAACGGACCATTTTGAAATAATAAAAAACCAATATTACATATGTTACGTGGAAACGTAGTTTTCTCAAAAGTTTGTGTAAAAAGTGAGTTTATCCTAAAAAATTATTTAGAGACAATAAAAATGAAGTAAGTAAATATGTCAAGACGTAGAAAAGCTTCAAATTAAGCATGAAAAAATTCTCGAGTAAATATTTAAAAATAATTAAAAGCATGAATAAAAAATTAAAAGTTACGAAAAAAAAGATAAGACAAACTTTGTTTCCTCGTTTAGAAGTTGTCAGATGAGTCGGAATCCACAAAACGTATGACATTATCGCAGATATTAAACTTTTTCAAATAGCCAAGTTTTTTCGGAAAAGAAGAAAATTTTTTTTATTGATAACCAGCAATGAATGCATTTTGTACAAAATTTGTGTTTACATGAAAATTCGAATGGGTACTTTCTTATCGTTGACATATTTTTTAAAGTAGTTCAGGATCTATGTTGTCTTGTAATTATTTAAAATTTACTTCTTTATTTTTTTTATTTGAGTCGCCGTCGTATAAAGCGTTTACAACATAGATATCTTCCAATAAACTTGCCTGATCTATTTCTCATGGACTTCCTGACGTACAATAATTGGCAAATTATCGAAAGGAATATGATTTTGATCTTCAAAAGCTGTCTCAAACACGCGTTGCTGTACCATGAATGTGTAGCTTTCACGCGCTGGATTAACGAATCCATAATCTCGTTTGCTTTTGCTTTTAGCATCACTATCAACCGATTCAGGTTGTTGCCCTGAAAAATTATTGAAATAAAGTATTATATAAAGGTATTATAAAAGAATAAATAATAGTAATAGAAAAAGTTACCTGCGGTCCTCTGCGTGTTAAACGTATTAGTCGGGAGAAGCCAGCGGATGAAGAAGTAGTTCGTAAAGTTGTTAGTTCTTCATATCGAGCATGCTTCATCGGGGCGTTAGGCCATCAGGAGGCAAATCAGTAAATAACTGCTCGTAGTCGTAAAATGATGGTCGGCGAGCAGCTATTGTAGCTCGACCAGATGAAGTAGCTATAGTATCTGGGTTAACTACAGTAGCTTTGGCACCTGGTTAAACTGGAGCAGCTGGGGTACTGTGTTCAGCAGGACGTGCAAGAGCAGCAGGGCATGTAACAGGACGAGTGAAATATTGTGATAGCCAACGATATCGATAGTACGGATATGGTTGGGGCACATTGGAGTCATGTAGTGTCCATTAATGATGAGTGACATCACTCGACGTGTATTTTACACTAAGTCTGTCTACGACTGAAAATAAGAAGTAAATTATTTAATTCAATCATTTAGACTCGTCAATACAATTTATTAAATTAAATGAATTGATCACGTTATTTAGTACAATTTTATTGTATTGTCAGTGTATTTTTCTCAAGAAGGAATCGCGACTTTGTCCCCTGCGTCTTTTTCCTGTTCCCAAAACTCAAGAAACCCATGAAAGGACGGAGGTTTGGAACGATTGAGGAGATAAAGAAAAAATCGCTGGAAAAACTCAAGGCTATACAAGAAAGTGCTTAACAGAAGTGCTTCGAGGATTGAAAAAAACGGTGGCACAAGTGTATTATATCTGAGTGTATTAATATTGATGTTGTAACGGGGTTGATATCCGTCTATTTACTTATGCGCGCGTTCGCCTCAAAGGGCGCACGGGATTGTCTAAACGTTTAAACTCGTCAATCGGAGAGCAGGAGGGAAAGGGCGTTAGTCAACCAACCTTTTACTAGCGAGAAATAATAACTCCAAAATTACAGTCAATATCACATGCGAGATCGTTTATTTTCTCTTATCTCTACAATACGTTCGGCCCGCGTGTTTATGTTTACAAGGCGCGCGCGCGTCAATAACATGCAGTGTCGGATCGCTCGCCGCTCTTTGTTCGCCGAGTTAATACATGCACGCTTCTTACTGAGTACGGGGAATTAGTTATCAGCAATCATACAGCAATCGCGATATTAAGCTGGCCAGCTTACCTTATTAACGGTCGCACAGGCAACAAGCGAGGTAGAAAACACCCGCGCAGCGCACGCTAGTCTCTGGGAAATGTTTATCTGCGGGCGAGGTGTCACGCGCTTTTTGGTTTCGCCCTCGATGGCGAAACTCTCCACTCGCACACGTTCTCACACACTCGCTCTCGCCACATCAAGGCACAGTTCCTCTCTCTCAACTCGTCAGCTCGTCTCGGCACCCGTCAAAACTCGGAAAAACTATCTTTTGGTTGCTCACTGCAGCTAGGCACTCGGATTCTAATCCTCGACTGGTTCATTTGTATTCGCGCGCGTTCCATCCCGTCTCGTGCCGAATTCCCTCGTTACATTTTTCCCCAACCGGCAGGTGATGCCCTCGCAGGCAGCCGCGTGGTTGGGCTGCTAGCGCTAATGGGACGTTTACCGTCACTATATATAAATATTTTTTCATAAAAATAAAAATTTACCTTACTTTTTGAACACACTCGTATGTGTCGTTACGAATGAGACTCACGAGTCTTGGTTATCCGTCCCCTACATTTAGTCGTATTCTATGTTTTTATCAACATATTATACGAACGAAAACATTACATGGAGCTTTACATCTATTTTTGTAGTACTTCCATTACTATATTTTTATTGAGTATTTTTTTATAAAATCTTGTCCTTATAACTACAAATTCAATATTTTATAATATTAAAATCTTATATCGAACTTTTAAACTTCTTGAATAAAATATCTGTAAAAAACAATCGTGTGAATTTCGGTTTTAATGATAACGATTTTTACGAGAATATCTTCAATTTGTAATAAACAAGATTAATATAAACAATATTTTTTGTCTTATAGAACGTTAAAAGTAGGAAAACCTTAATAGGCATCGGACAATTCATTTCAGATAAATTGTCAAATTGTTTCTAATATTGTCTGTCTAAATAATCTTTTGTACATACTTGTATATACATTGTACATACTTTTGTATAGAAATTTTACTGAACAATGCGGATATTGCAATCGAGGACGCAGCGGCAACGTTCACCGATGCAAATGATGTTTAACGTCAGAAAACATCAGCTTCGGTAAAACTCTTGTTAAATACGGTTTATAGGTAGCCTTTCAAACAAAGTAACCCTAGTAAAAAGGGGAGGGGATCAGTTTCGATATAAAATAAGATGGATAATTATGTAGAATGGTATATGTGCGTGTATGCGCGGAAGTATGCCCGTCTTCTATAATTTATTTTAATTCTTCCTTGAAGACGTAATATGCACAACAAGGTACGTAAAAGCGATTCAGAATTTCCAAAAGCCAAATAAAAAGCGAAAGTAGACGAAGAGACGATCTTAATTCTGCGGGCTGAAAAGAAAAAAGGCGACGTGGAACGAGTTTTTCGGAGCGTGTATACAAGCCCAACGTACGGTTTGTTAAGGTTACAAAAATTTGTTAAGGTGCGAATGTTACATAAAAAAAATCAATTGTATCAAGAGCCGTACAATCAACGATACGACACATTTACGATGAAAGAAAAGATGGAAGAGCTGAAAAAGTAGTCGCAGGAGCTGCAGGTGGAATGAGATATAACAAAGCAACCGCAATCAAAGCGTCAGCGACAGCGCGAGATGCTGGAATTATTACTACTCGTAGGTGTTATGAAGTATCAGCTTCAGTGGCTTTAACAAAACTTCTTACTAGGCGATATTTTATATTAATGTAGTAATTGATTTTGAAATTAATGTAACAGTGTGGCTATTTTGTGCGAGGGCGCGGACAGCTTGCGTCGATTTTGTTGGCTGCGGGAATGTCTATCGCTGCGTCCTGTTAACTCCAGGAGGCGAGCGCCTTGGCTAGAAACTCGCTGCAAATGGTTGGTGCAAATGATCGCGACCGCATCGTTATTTATATGCGTTCGCGTTCAGGTGAAGATTCGTGAAAAACAGGTCGAGGCCAGACACGAGTTTTGTTAAAAGTCAGGCATTATCCGCCATCATCTTAATACACTAATCTTATAAAGTGGAGGACGGAAGTATCTGACTCATTCGAGAACGTGCATGTCCTGGCGACCGTTTTGAATATAATATATATATAACGCAAATTTTGCTAACCAGCTTACTTGTGCGACGAGATCATTGTGTGTCCACTTGGATTTCCTACCAGCAAATTTGTCTTGTGGTAGAACGCGGATGCTCCTCGAGGAAGTGATCGATCTTAGAAGTCGTTCTCACGTTGCTCTCTTCTTTCTTTTTTTCTCTATGCTTGCTGTCACGTACGGCGTACATCTAGTCGCGTGTCAAGCTGGATACTTTCTTTGCGCTCTCCCTCTACCCCACTCTCGCTCGTTTACGCGCCCTCGAGTCGGTATTGGCACGCTTTCCCACTCGTACTATCATCCCGCGCGCGCGCGCTGGTATCGATGCACAAACTTGCGCGAATTAACGGTTTGCCCGTTACAGTAGACAACGTACAAATTCGAATAAATATGTTAAATTATAGCCTACTTTTTATGTGTTTTGCCTTATAAAAGAGGTGGCAAAGCAACTGTCGAAAGAACTCAGTATTCTACTTTGATAGACTCCAGAAGTCTCTATATCACTTATTTTGAGTAATAAATACTTAAACTAAATTTCTACGAGTCATTCATTACTCACAATAAGTGATATAGAGACTTCCGGAGTCTTTCAAAGTAGAATACTAAGTTCTTTCGACAGTCGCTTTGCCACCTCTTTTATAAGGCAAAACATATAAAAAGTAGGCTATAAAGGGTTAAACCCATAAGTGGAACACGCGTCACTAAGAACAAGGTCAGACTTTAATTAGTCATTACTCTAATTGAGGGAATTCCTTTTTCATAAAAATTTAAATTTGCCGCTATTATATAGCCTGACCTGTTCCCGACGTTACAGTTCTAAAAACATTATAATTTTTTATAATCACATCCTTCACAATGTAAATACTTTGGTATAAAACGTTCACAGTTCTAATTAGCGTTTTCAAAAAATGTTCTAATAATTTACGTAACCCAATAAAGTTGAAATTATACAATATTTTATCGTGAGAATCTGCCAATTGATATCTTTTATGATTAACTTCGTTTATTTAAAGTTAAACTTTTGCATAGAGCAAAATTCAATTAATTTCACTACAGTTGGTCATTATTTTGAAGTAAGTATGATTAAAGCGATCAATTCATATGAAATTCATGCCCACTATATTGATTCAATTTTCAAACATTTATTATCTACAGTAATCTTTCATGAATGTACACAACATATACCTATATATAATAGTCTACAATAGCTGATTACGTGACTATCTTTCAGCCAATCAGCTCACAAAAAAACTGACCACATTTTGCCAGGTTCGTATTTTTATAGGAGGATTATCTGAAAAGTTTGTTGAATCCCAGAATAGTTGAACATTGTACGTTTTAACATTCGTCGATCAATACAATAATAATGAATGTTATTCGAATACGTAGACACATTGTTAAAAATTTTATGTGCATTTTATATTTGCTTGAAAGTTTTCTGTATTCATATATTATACTACAAAGAATCGTAAAAAACCTTTTTTCGGCATAAAATTTGTTTCATTATGTACATATGTTTCTTTTCTGCTAAATGCGTTTTGTCCCCCTACGACATTTGCATAATAAAAGAATATAATGGATGTAGCTTACAGTCGACGCAAAGGTTCATAACTTCAATACAAATTTAATCAACCACAAATGGGATGGGATTCTTTGGGTATTCTTTACGATAATTTTCTGACGTGAAATGCATAAGATAATAACTTGTAATTTTCCCTAATTTTTATTATTTAGCTTAAAGTCACTTCTGTAGTTAATGCGATTCTCATCGTCTATGTATAACTGTACTATGTTTTGTAGAATTTTTACAATAAATTTTCAAGGAAGTATTTGCTAATGTATCTTCTTAAATATTGTTTAAAAAGTCGATGAGGGTGTGGTAATGTTCTTATCTCAGTTGAGTTAAGAACATCAAAACTTCCG
This sequence comes from Phymastichus coffea, assembly GCF_024137745.1. NCBI lineage: Eukaryota > Metazoa > Arthropoda > Insecta > Hymenoptera > Eulophidae > Phymastichus > Phymastichus coffea. The sequence goes on along the minus strand of NW_026706953.1, from coordinate 282,801 downwards.
AAATATGTTTTCTTCTTAATTAATAGATATGCTAAATAAACTTCTTATCTCTGTAAAAGTATAAGGAGTAGTATTATTTAGTAATTGATAATTTTGAATAGATATTTGAGGAAAACACACGTGGCTCCTGAAAGATAACCGCCTGAAAAAATAAAATAGCGTAAAGCAATAATTTGAATTTATATCGTATTTGAAAGTATATTTTAAGCAACAATAACATTTACTTTGACTGGCGCATAGATTGCTATTTATCTCAATATATTATCTAACAGATTTGACAGCGGTGAAGTAGGAAAACGATGTTTTCACGATCTACAAAAATATCATAATATACATTTCTCAGTCATATTACTCATTTATGTCATATTATTAACCAATGTAAAGTTCTGCATGCTCAACGGGAATATTAGACACAGGATAAGAAATGGTCTTGAACATCTTAAAAGCATTATATTGATAAGCCTTCGTGTCCTAATCGATGATTCATACAAGCCGGAAAATTGTCTGAAACAAAAATTTAATACTAATGCGATCATTTAATATTTATAATCAGATATCTTTCAGAGAATTGTCTGAATACTTACATTGCATTGAATAATTGTTCATGGTGATTTAGTAAATTTTGACTATGATAACTGTAACAAAATATATGAAATAGTTCTGCAGATGTAAATAATACAAAGCGAATAACTTCAGTCCATTGTCCCCATTTGATTACAACCTTTATAATGAAACAATTGTATACGACAATTATGTGGCATTTTAATTTTTGTCATGAAATATACATGAATCAATATGAAGAATCAATATATCGTTTAGACTGAATATTTTCCATTAAGGTCCAGGCAAAACGGAGGCCACATAGCATCAAATTTAACGTCATGCATAAATTGAAAAATAATACCTATGTTTTTTGTTATTTCTTATTATTTATAAAAATTATTTAAACAAATTATAATAATACTTGTTCTGTGGAAAAACTAATTGCACCAACTAATTCTATGCGAAAATGTTAAAACAAAACTTGTTAACATGAATTCATTAAATTTTAGTTTATTATTAAAATCTAAATTGGAATTGTTGTTACAATAAAAAATATTTACATCATTCTTTATAACTTTTGACGTCTGAGCTTTTCGCAAGGACTTCACGCAATACATTTCAGTTTTTCTTCAATTTTCTCTGGGATTTAATATAGGCACTTTATATAAATATTGTGCGATGTTTATAATAATTTTTCACTAATAAATGCTACTCCGACGAAATAGTGTTTCACAGATTTTCTTTGTGATTAATGTAGTTATTTTTTAATAACAACTGTTATCGTAATTTTTTAAATAATCTTTATAAGTAACTAAAAATGACAAAAAAAATAAGGATATTTTTTCTAATATACCTACGAATGACATAGTCAGTTTGATACTATATCTTACCTTAGTTTTGCCTTGGCTCCATAAAGTTAATCTTATTAAAACTATGGTGCGTAACTTTTGTCCCAAGCACATTGTATTTTCTTCGACAATTTATCAAAAAGTGTTATAATACGCCTCCATAAATAAAAATTACTCTGGTTTTTTGCATAAAAAAATTGATATTTTGGTATATCTTTATATTGGTAAAGACAATATTCATAAATAAGCAGTAATTCACTACAACCGACAATGTCGATTTAATGTAGCTAAAATAAGACTGCACTGGTAATTAGTGTATAATGAAGCAAAAATATGTGTATTTCGGTTGGAGTAATTATCAACTAGTAATGATATTTATAAAATGACTGAAATTCGTGATCGGTAATAAATCACTCATTTTTTCAATTACCACGAGGCCAGTGAAGGTCAACATTGCTAAGAGAATCACCAGCAAAATAGCAAATGAAAAACTGATTGTGTCGGTCATAATTTTCAATAAGCTGAAAAAAATAATTAATTATATTTGGCTTATTGACACTAGAACCATAAATAATGGGTACAATAAAGAATAACATACTTAACTCTAAAATATTAATATGCAATTTTACGCAGGTTACAGTTTCATGAAAAAAGCCATCCTCCAATTTACCAACAATCTTTTCCTTTTGAATATTTTGTAACCGTCTTCTAAACATTAAAAAATTTCAAAATAACATTTTGGTTGTTTTGATTGGGTTTTGATGTTTTATTGGGCTAACAATTAAAACAATATATGTTATGGTTTAACGTTCACGTATCATGCTCTTTTAGAGGTATCTTGTTATTGTTTTAATCCGATAATTCACATATAGAAACTACAAGGATGCAAGGTACTTTTTTATAGTTTTATTGGAACCAGAGCCGGATTCAACTTTTCCAAGGCCCGGGACTAAGAGACAACGTGGCCTACTAAAAAAAATTCGAAATCTTGGGAAAACCCGGCTAATGGTTGAATTATTACATAGTTTTGAAGAATAATTTTGATCATTTATTTTTGTAATAATTCATTGAACATTGTTTAAAAAATAACTTCTATTTCTAATAGTAAAATAACTCAATCAAAAGTGATTGACAAAATAACGCATAGATATGTAATAACATGAAAATAATTCAGTTTAATTTATCTTAATCAGCTCTTCAAACTTTTGTAACATGTCGCAATGCACAAGTTATAATAAGATCGACGAGATCCCTGCAGGCCCCTCCGCCAACCTAGAGCCTATACCTTCCAAGTCCCCAGCTAAATCCGGCTCTGATTGGAACTTGGATTTTATTATTGGTTTATTGGTTTTTATTTTTTATTGGTTTCATTAAAATAGCAAATGAATACAACATGCACATCATAACATAACATTAACTAACCCGAGAATGGCAAGCATTCCGCATATATGTTGAGTAGTTGTGGCTATATAAATGTCAAGATTTACAAGAGCAAACATTCCTAAAATTGTAGTTAAGAAATTATGCAGTAGAATAGGGTAGAAATATTTGTTTTCGTCCACGAAAAATTCAGTTCGATATAACGGTATTTTTGGTCTTGATTCGTTCAATGGTATAAAAAAATCCATTATGATTGGTTCCAATGGAACAGCGCAATACAAAAGTAGTGTAGAATAACAAGAAACTAAAACATATAACAATGCGATAGAAAATTCACGAACCCTGTACGATATTATATAGTAAATTTAACATGCGACAAAATAGTTTGGAAAATATTTACGCACCAATATATACCCAAGACATTAGTATTCCTACTTCTGCATAATTTGATAAAATTTGTCTATCTTCTGCATTATTCAAACTTAGCCAATCCCCGTTAATTTTCTCTAAAAAACATTTTGTCTGAAAATATTACAAAACATATTCAGATATTAGTACTGTTTTTTTTTGTATATTGAATTGAAAAATAATTTTTGTAAAGAGGTAGAGAAAAAGATATTTTATCAAAATGATGCATTAGAATCCGAACATGTTAAAGAATCATTTTAGTATGTAATTTTTGTCTCTTTAAAATTATTTTAATTTACATTCGTATATAATTGTGAAGTAAATAAATACAAACTAATTCCAAAGTACACGATGAAACAATTATATTTAATATGATATTAAATTTGTTTCATGAGCGTTATAAAATTATCTGGTTACTATATTAAAATAAGTTACTAAAGAATAGTTGGATGTGACTAGTAATTACAGAAAACCAATTTTTTCTAGAAGCACTTAACTTTTGGATAACAAATACTAAGAAGAACTGAAATCATTAATAATATGTAAGAAACTATATAAAATATCACCTTTCGTGTGTTGTATGTTAAACATACAAACATAACAGCTATCAGCAGGTTGTAAAAGATGGGAGGCACACTTTCAAATACGAGATCAATGTCATCGGTACTATTAAAAAGTTTGATGATCTAAAATATAAATGTGTTGAGCAAATAAAGATATATGTGGAATAAATTGTGAAAATATTTTAATTTTTTTATTTATATTCTTCGAATACTAATTCATAATCATAATACGTTTTGGACACTCTGTAATTTATTATTTGTAAGATTCATTAATATTCTTTGATATATATCATATCTCATTGAAATGTATACAAAATGGAAGTGCAAGAATTATTCTTGTCTACTCTTTTTTTATGAAGTCTCCTCGCATGATTACTTGAGGGTAAGACGCGCGGTATTGACGGGGTTGTCGTTGGAATCGAGCATTTTCTCAAGGATACGGATACTAATGTATACTTATGAAACGAATAATTATCAAGTCAACTAAAAATTAATAATTATTAAATATGCTTTGATAAAAGACATATGAAAAATATATTATATAAAAAAGATTGACCAATATATATTTCTAATTCAATTTACGTGTCTAAAAAATGTACTATTTCAACATTACGTGTGCGAAGTACAACTTTTCTGCATACTTGGCAAAATAGGTGGGCTTAAATCGACGCTTTCCACACATTGTTTGTAAAAAGATTATTGCTAATTAGATATAAATGTACAATTTTCACACTCATATTAAGCTGTTCGTAACTAATGACTTTGTAAAAGCCAATTAATCTTGAGTTTCTAATTTACCTCTGGTACAATAATGCTGATATGTTGCAAAATAAAACAAAGTTGAGCTGCTATAGCAGAGATTCCTGTTTGATATGGCCAGGAACCGGTAGATATCATGAAATATCGGTTAATACTGAAGTATTTATGAAAACTTTCATCCATTCCATTCATTTTAAAATAAAAAATTTTCAGCGGAGATAGATTTCGCACTTAGTATTATTTTAGAAATAAGTTCATATATAATCGGAAATGTTAAACTTAATCGCAAGTTAGAAATAGTAATATAACATTCGAAGCTATTATTAGTTTATGAGAAATAGCAAGCTGTACAGTCAAATTACTAATATTTAGTATTCAAATGCCGTACAATCAAGTTCAATTATAGATTATTGGTAGTTGTACAACAATCAACTAGAATTTTCTTATGCCTTGCTTTAATATCGATTGTAATCTCTACGTTGAGATAGTAAATGGGCAAAATGGCAATTCTATCAATCCTCTTTTTAACGTTTCGATCGTAGTGAGGATTATATATTTGACTCCTCTTCAGGTTCAAAGTACGATATCACAATAATCATTATTATTAAAATTTTTTAACTTTGAGCCTTAATGACGCTCCATAATTGAATTATTTGTAAATTTATATTGTACTGTACCAAAGAACTGACAGTCGGATAAGTGGCAATCATATGCAAAGCTAGTATATATGTATAATGTAATGGCGCGCAAGCTCAAGAAACAAACACAGAAATACAGTTTGCACATATGTCAACATTCTATTATGATATTATGGAACATAAAATGCATGGAAAATATGTAATTCATGAATTATGTGTGCGTGCTCGAGCGCGCGCGCGAGTGTATGTAATAATTTTGAAACATTGTAAAGTTAAAATATTGATAAAATCTTTATAACTATCTTTGAAGATTTCAGGAATCATTTCAGAATTGATATGGAATCGTCGTTACATTCATTTTACTATCCTCATCATATTAACTATCATTGTATTATAAAATCTTTACTCTGGAACTTTTCCGAGAATAATTACTTACTTTTAATTGGATTATCAGAGAATGGTAAGTTTCTAATAAAAAAAAAATATTACTGAGACATATTACTGCGAAAAAGTGATTCGACTTTTGAGTGGTTCTTTCACCCTTGCTTCGCTCGAGCGCAAACGTCCACACGGGGGTCAAATGAATTTCTCGTATCTTAAAAATAATAAATTTCACAATAATATCGAAATACGCTATTTCAAGATTTTTCTAGATTCCAATCAATTTCGACTAGTATTTTATTTCCGGACTCCAAAAATATCAAAATTCACTTGCATAAAGCATCCATTAAAAAAACATAATTTCGTATAATTAAGACTAGATATATAACACATGCCATAATAAGTCATAACAGCTTAATAAATAACAACAGGAGATTTAATTTTATGGATACATTGAATTGATTAGTTGCAGCTAAAGATTAAAAAGTTTATGCATTATTGCTTTATAGTTTAGTTGTTGGATAGGATGGCAGTAGAGTAGGTTGCAATAAATCATAATTAAGATTCCAATTCCAGCACCAGTTTTCGATTCGACATTAAAAATATTACCTTTACTGTAAATAATGCCAGAACTGACAGTATTTTCATTTAAATTTGTGAGAGGAGACATCCACCGTGCGCCTTGAGCTGGTCTCTGCTAATTTTTCTGGGTTCTTTCTCGGTAAAAAAAGCCGGCGCTGACTTTCACAGGCCGAAATTCGCTCTGGTTCGGAAGGTTGATACAAATAATCGAACACTTTAATTCACTTATATTACATATGGCGATCCCATTTATTGACGCCTTTTCACAAATATCGCTACAAGATCTACTTCACCGCAGTGAGCGCGCTCGCTCAACCTTTCCGCGACCAGAGTTCGCGGGATCACGCGAGCGAGATCGCTCGGCGTGCGCGATAAATTTCTCACAATACGCTAATGTCTGTAATCGAGCGAGAGCTGGCGCGAGAGAGATAAACTGGTCTTAGACCCACCGGATGCCGACAGTCCGTCGGTAGAGAGGCGACGCCGGCGAAAGCGTAGATCCGCTGGAAACGCTGCCCTGGCGACGGTCGAGGTTGCTGCAGGAAGGGCCGCAACACAGCCTTTGCCCCGTGGACGGCGAATGGTCGCTGCTTGTCCGGGCTCAGCTTTGAACACCTGGTTCTCCTGGCAAGTGGCAGTCGCACTCCTGGCAGTAGTTCCTCTCCTGCCGAATTCTTGTCTCCACCAGTCTCTCCTTAGGCGGCCCTAATTACTCGAGAGCTCGCGCCTAACTGCCCTTCCTCTCTCATTTTCTAAGCCTCGCCGTCATAAATCAGTCAAAATCGCTCTCTCTCTCTCTCTCTCGCTCTTCTCGCTCTCACTCGCGCTCACGGCGACACCTCGCCGATCGTCGCGCTCCTCTCTTCAGATCCTGCAACGACACAAGTATGTAGTCGCTATATAGCGTACACTTGGTCGCTGCGCTCACGCGAGGAGAGTACCGCACACAGGGCTAGCGAACATCGCTATAACCCTGTCACAGCCCCCCGCTAAGCCGCGGAAGCCGCAGGCACCCGTGGGTTACCCATCGAAACCCTCCTCGCTCGAACACAGGACCAGCGAGAAAACAACTTAAAACTATAGTACAAAATCAAAATCATAAAACTTCAATAATCCAGATCGCCAACCATCAAAATCAATAAAAAAAATAAATAAACAAACATACATAAACATACCATCTATAAAACAAAAGGAAAGTAAAATAAAATAAAACAAAGCAACGTAAAATCCTTTTAAAGTGAACAGATTTGGTATCTCAGCCTTTTCATGCTTTATCTGGAGCTGCGCCCTTGCCAATCGCCCTGGCAGCGAGCTCGCACGCCTGGCGTTGGATCCTGGTTACTTCTTCCCGTTGTTCTGGCGTTAAACGTGCTAACTCTACCAATATTGCTGCTACCGGATCGCGGTTCACACACCTTCCCCCGCTACAATCTGTCGTTGTGAATGCATTACCTCGAGCTGACTCTGGTCTGCGATTTGAGGCTGTGGCTGCGATCTCGCTACCTCGGCCTCCGCAGCTCTTGCCTGCTGGTATTCCTTACTGCGACGAACCTTCGCATAAACTCTATCACCTGTGGCGAATATCGCCTTAAGAGAGTTTTTACTGGTCGTGCACCCTGCACGTCGATCTCATGCTTAATTAAATGCGTACGCGCAGGCGACTTCTCGGGTACTACTAGCCGCATCAGACGTTCCACTAACTCGTGCTGCGAAGATCGCAACTCGGAGAGCCCCGCGACCTCGGCTCTAACGCGAACACGCGCAAACCTAGGATCACTCGGGAACTACACTCTTTCGCGCTTCAGCTCCGCGAACCAGTGCCACGGGCCATCCTCTATATGCCATCTCCCATTCGCATGATCCGTGCCAATACCGAACTCCTGAATAAAGTCCATCCCGATTATCATGTCGTATTGCACTGGTACATCCACGACTCGCGCTACGATTATTCGTGACACTCTGTCGATCTCAACCCTGAGCCGAAGTTTTCCCACGATCCCGGTTTTCGCTCCCGAAAACCCGAACAACGCGAAGTCGCACGGCTCAATCCTGTCTACAAAGTCGCCGCGTATACGCGGGCCCACGATAGTCACCATCGCTCCTGAATCGTACAGCGCACTGTATGGCTTCCCCGCGATATGGACTACCAACAACTCGCGATTTTCCACCGCGTCCACTTTTGGTTCGCCCACGCAAAGACGAGCACAGAGGCGCGAGAAACCTACACCGGTCCCCGATGACTCGCCTCGCTTCTCGCTCCCCCGACTATCCGTCAAATCTTTGCGTGTCGACTCGCATCCTGCGCCATCCGACGCTTCCAAACCCGATGCGATCGGTGTCGCCCTAACTGCTACCTCTCCGCTCAGCACCATAAACTCCCTGAACGAGGTGACGGATTGCGACGACGTCTCGTCTACACCGTCAAGGTCGTCAGTTTTTGAGTTTCCAGCCTGCTGAGGCGATCTCTCAGTCCGAGTTTGTTCTGGAACCGGCCGCGCACGCGCCGCATTCCCCTCTGGACTTCTCGAAGACCGCGCGGTCTCTGCAGTTTCCATCGAGTTCCTGCCCGGCTGATCCACCCCGCGCGTTCTCGTCGATTCACCTCTCGACCCACGCCCGAGCGTCGGACTCCCTTGGCCATTTCCTCGATTTCGCTCTGATTCGCGTGCATCCAGCATTTCCCCCGACTCCAACGCTCGCTTTCCTCGCTCGCGCTCGGGCCCTGCTTCACGCATTCTTGTCCATCGTTCGTTGAATTCGATCCAGTCGAACTCTTTCCTCGAACTCTCCTTGATTCTATCTTTCGCGCACTCGCGTTGCATAGAGGCCTCCGTTTTCGCGTTATTCGTGCCTAATCTAGCTTCATTTCGCTCAACCTGCTGTTGAAACTCTGCGAACTTGCTATAAAACAGCCTCATGAACGCGACTTTTGCCCCGTTGGATGCCCTATTACGCACAACTACGTGGAACCCGTCGGGCAACTGGATCCCGCTTTTAAGTTTTCCAGAGCTTTGAGCCACACCTGACATTGCGGACATGTTTCCAACGTCTTATTTTCCTTACCGCAGCCTTGGCACGTTAACCCTGTTTTACTTCCCTGTGAACACCGATTCGCGTAATGTCCTAGCTGTTGGCATCTGTAGCAGCGCACTGGGTTCTTTCCCCGATTACGACTCGCACTTTGGTTAGAAACCCCTCTGCCACTCGTGCCTCCAGCCCCCAACGGCTCCGAGCCTGTTCGCGTCGACTTCAAGCTCTCTGGGCTTGGGCACTCGGCCTTCCGATGTCCCAGCCCCCCGCATTTGTGGCATACGCCCTGAAAGGTCACGCGCCCTGCAGCGTTCCTCGCAGCAGGGCTCGCATTTCCCCTGGGCGGGCCCCTCTGCGATTGAACTAGCTGCGATAACATGGCTACCATATCTCTCGGCAACTCTTTTAACGAATCCACATCCTCCCGTTGAGCTACGCCTTCACTATCCGGATTACGGCTTCTGCCTACGGATTTTATTGCCGACTTATTTTTGTTTTCTTGGCGGTCCTTTCTATTCTCATTTCCGACCGCATAAACCCGTTCGCCCATCGCAAAGTTCGCACAACTACTAGTCTTCGCGATTCTTTTTGACGAATCTCCGCGGTAAACAACTTCTGGCATAAACGACTCCTGCGGCGCTGGCGGCGGGCAGTAGCGATTCTCGATGTCCCGTCTGCGTTCAAATCTCTCCCCGTAAACGCGAAGGTCTTTGAGCGTTTGAACCTTTTTTGCCCTGATATAAATGCGTAGTTTCGGGTATAAATTATTTATAATCAGCTCAAGCTGCCTACGTTCCGAAAGCTTCGGTTCTAACCTACTCGCAATATACAGGAAGACCGTAAGGAATTCACCTAATGGCTCATCTTCGCCTTGAGTTCGGCGGCGTAGCGCGTCGTAAACATCCTCGCGTGATCGCCGCGGACAAAACTGGCGCTGGAATTCATCTTTAAAATCCTGTAATGTATCCCAGCTCGGGCGATTCGTTTCCCACCATAAAGCCATTTCCGCGCTAGTAAACGACAACGTTAGCACCGACAATATCTCCGCGTCCTTGAATCTATAAAATGATTGCATCTCATGCAATCGCCTCAAAAATTGCTCCGCTGTCAGTCCGCCTTTCTTCGAGAATGCTAAAGACCAACTTTTTACCGCCGTGACCGCGTCTGCTTGTTGCCCATTAAGAAATCGGCCCCTCGGTTTGCTCGCGCGCTCTTCATCTGACGCGCTCTCCAGCCACGTTTCGTCGTCGTCGTCGAGCGCCGAATCGTAGTCCGTGTCCTCTGCTTCATCAGGCTCTCTACCAGCTTCACGCTTGCCTAACCGCGCACCCGCGGTATCATTCACGCGCTTCTGATCGTAATTCATCTCACAAGGTCGGTACTTCGCCCCCAGCTGCGCGCCATCACGCACCGGCGTGCTCGTACTTCCCGGGCCACGCGTTGCTACCTGCGATATGCCCTCGCGTTCGCCCCGGCTCTCGGCATTATTCACCCTCGATGCTGCCGAAGTCAACCACGCCGGCCAAAACGTTTTTACTGCGCGCTGCCACATCGATGGCTCCTGACCATGGAAACTCTCCGGTCGCCGCTCCGCGCGCGCTCGCACAATCTCTGTTTGCGTGTTCGCAATACCCAGATCTGGCGCGAAGTCCGTCGACACCGAACGATGCAAGCTCGCTCTTTGATCCCTTCCGCGCACCTCCTCACATGCAATCGCACCATCTGTGGCGCGAACTCGCGTTTCAGATGGCAACGCACGTGTTCGCCGCATGCCGTCACTCGGCTTACGTCGAGCGCTTACCGCTGCGTTTACCTCCGCCTCTAAAGTCTCCAGCAGTGATCCGACCCTCACCGATGATGCGCTTCTCGCACCAACGATAGTCGGTATTTCACCTGACAGAAAATCGTCAGCTCTCACAGGTGGTGCCGATTCATGACGCACGCCATATAAAAATGCGCGAAATGCCCTGTCCTGCACGATCGCAGTCGTACCGTCTGTAACTAGTCCGTTCGACATCATCCATATCAGCAATTCCTGAATTTGCATTGCCTGAATACGCTTCCATATTGACTTTAATACGGGAAACTTCATAACTTGCCTTCTAAACGTCTCCGGCCGCGGCCGCGATTCTGCAGCTTTCCGATGCTTGGGCGATCTCGTCACCGACATTGTACTTCACGCGACCCCGCGCGGTAAACAAACAGGCGCCAAAACAGACCCAAGCTTTCCTCGGCCTATTTCACCTTCAACAGGCCTAAGCGCGCTTGTCCTCTTTGTTTTCAAGAACAGCTCAGCGTGCACAAGCCGGAGTGCCTATGGTGCGGGTACGCAACACAAAGACCTTACTCAACCTATAAACACGCCTAATCTTGAGCTCTCGCTTAGCAACAATCCAAACAGCCGAGAATGATCGTTGCGACTCTCGCAACTTTCACTTTCACAAATACACAATTCAAACGTACAAATTTCAACTAGCCAAAACACCCGGCTCGAGCAATCGCAATCTGCACAATAACAGCACACCAATTTACAGCATAATCGCTTAATCACAACACCGCGATACTCGCCTCAGCCCGTTTCACTAGCTCCGGGCTTCCGCGTAACTCGAGCCAAATGTGTTGACACACGATAATGACGAAAACTCAAAATGTCCCATGCAACTAAAATTTTCACTTTTCCGACTTATTTACACGGCTCTCGCTCGCTACTCCGCGAATTCGCCGAAAAGCACTGATCGGCCGAGACACCGCACTGTCCAAAACTTATCACCAAGGGAATTATCGCGATCACCTCTTCCCAACCAGAACAAAGCGATGCGAACAATGCAACCTGCCGAGATTAAACAAAGGATGCCATGCGAGATGGGACAGCCACCGTGCGCCTTGAGCTGGTCTCTGCTAATTTTTCTGGGTTCTTTCTCGGTAAAAAAAGCCGGCGCTGACTTTCACAGGCCGAAATTCGCTCTGGTTCGGGAGGTTGATACAAATAATCGAACACTTTAATTCACTTATATTACATATGGCGATCCCATTTATTGACGCCTTTTCACAAATATCGCTACAAGATCTACTTCACCGCAGTGAGCGCGCTCGCTCAACCTTTCCGCGACCAGAGTTCGCGGGATCACGCGAGCGAGATCGCTCGGCGTGCGCGATAAATTTCTCACAATACGCTAATGTCTGTAATCGAGCGAGAGCTGGCGCGAGAGAGATAAACTGGTCTTAGACCCACCGGATGCCGACAGTCCGTCGGTAGAGAGGCGACGCCGGCGAAAGCGTAGATCCGCTGGAAACGGTGCCCTGGCGACGGTCGAGGTTGCTGCAGGAAGGGCCGCAACACAGCCTTTGCCCCGTGGACGGCGAATGGTCGTTGCTTGTCCGGGCTCAGCTTTGAATACCTGGTTCTCCTGGCAAGTGGTAGTCGCGCTCCTGGCAGTAGTTCCTCTCCTGCCGAATTCTTGTCTCCACCAGTCTCTCCTTAGGCGGCCCTAATTACTCGAGAGCTGGCGTCTAACTGCCCTTCCTCTCTCTTCATTTTCTAAGCCTCGCGCCGCCGCGCGCTCCCACTTCTCTCGCCGTCAAAAATCAGTCAAAATCGCTCTCTCTCTCTCTCTCGCTCTTCTCGCTCTCACTCGCACTCACGGCGACACCTCGCCGATCGTCGCGCTCCTCTCTTCAGATCCTGCAACGACACAAGTATGTAGTCGCTATATAGCGTATACTTGGTCGCTGCGCTCACGCGAGGAGAGTGCCGCACACAGGGCTAGCGAACATCGCTATAACCTTCTCACAAATTATTGGCCCGATAACAAAATTTTGCAGAATATATTTAAGTAACACATAAGAAATTATTATTCTAACGCACTTGAAATAAAAGTAACGATAAATTTGACTGACAAAATGAATTGCAACCAAATTGTAATCATACGTGTGATTAATTGATACTTGTTTAATCAAGGGCCAGGAGTTTTCTGATGCGTGTCAGCGCGTGACCGAATCGCCGATGCTTTATGCTATTTTTCCTCCCGATTTTCTCTCTCCACTTCGACACCGTGGACATCGCTTCTCTCTCGATTCCTGTCCTCTAACGATTTACCGACGTACGCTCTTTTACTCTCTGCTCCGTGCTTTTTCACGATTATTTGGCCTATATCCAAAGAGTAAGAGCCAGAGGCAATGAAACGTAGTATCAAACCTAGTTTGCCTTTTACAACTCAAGTCTCATACGCGATATTTGCATCTTTTCTCTCGGTTGTAATTTAATTTTGCTTCAAAAACTTAACAGATTCTATTCTCATACACTTGACACAACATTCGTACGCCACATTTCCAGTCTTATGAACTAAACGACGATTGCATTTTATAAATAAGATAAACGCTAGATTTAAAGTTAATATTCCAATGCGCTCATTTTCCTTAGAACAATGATGCATATGATTCATTTTCCGTGAGTTTGATTTTTTTGGCATTATTATCGAGAAAGCTAGCGTCATCACGTCAGAAACACATGCACGTTATAAAGATTTGCAATTGACACTCCAGCACCGGGTAATAAACTAGTCGAGGTATTTCTTCAGTCCATAGCCGTATTTTGACCGAACATTTAGTCGTACCTTTTCTTTTTTTTTTTTTTTTGATGGCGTCACGTTGAAAGAAGACTCTGCACCTGCACAGCCTAACCATAAATCACTATCGCTTCCAGATGTGAAGCATTAAGCATTCTTTTGTACAGCTAATTAAACCCCCAAACTCATTTTTCGTTCTGAACACATCCAGGTATGTGCATTCATCATGATACTTGGTTCTCTGGAAAATATTCTATGCTAGATGAATTTTCTGAAAGACGAATAGCAGAGGCAACATTTGAACTAATAGGTAGATCAGTTAAATTGAAAGGTTCAATTTTTGGTAAAAAAAAAATGTTACTCCTTTGTTGATTTGAAATAGTTTCAACGTAATAGATGGCTTTGTTCCATATTTAATGAACTGCAATGGAGGCTTAAACAAACAATTTTGCAACAATTGGTTTGCTAGAATCAGCCTTATTAAGAAAGTTCAAAGTGCTTACATAATTAACTCGACTATCATGTTCAGTGGTCGACATTATTGGAAAGCAGTAGAGCGATCAAATTGGATTCTATTTTACAATATACCAATATTAAAATTGATGTCACAGGAAATCCTCATGTTTGAAAATTATTTAAATGATCAGGCTCTTCTAGTATAAGCCTATTTTATAATATTGCAAATAAAAATAACTGTCATTAAATTACAAAGAGCAGATTTACTTTTAATAAAGTTCGTTGTTAATACGGAATTTCTTTATACAGCTGATGCCATGACGTAAAACATTCATCAATTACTACACTCAGCACAAAATTATGTTGTAATGGAGTCCATTGTATGCTCACAGCAATTACAATATATCTGAATCAGCGATTGAGCGAAGTATGTCGTCATCTATCATTCGAAAATAGTACAATGAAGTTAAAAAACATGTCGAAATAGATCAAGATTCACCGTTATAGAATGTACAAAATATATAGAAAATGGCTTTATTGAAAAAATTAAATTCGCATATAGGTGTTTTGGAAGATGAGAAGTACTGTGAAGGACGGATGTACATTCAAGTCATGTGAAAAGTTATTGTACAGATCAGATAATTCATATGCAATTTTGAAAAACGGCCATTACATATAAATCTAAGAATTTCTTATAAATATGGAAAATGGAAAAGAGTACACTATGCATACAAGAATATCTTAGTGATTAGTGATAATTATGCAATAAGTGCTGAGTTCTACTACATAAAATATGTTATAAGGATGAATGTAGATATTAAGTTCGCCGAATCTAAAAATATTAGTAAGCCACGTGTTTACATAAATATAGTTACAGATAATTATATTTTATCTATGCCTAATATGTATTGGAAATAGAATTTCATTGATTATCATGTCTTTTAAAAATATTATATCATAGGTAAAGCTATTGTACTAATATTAATATACAAATACTCCAACGAAAATGCTTTTTACATTTTTGAAGAATGTTCATTTATCATATATTATACATTTCTGAAATAATATTCTTTTGTAATTACAAATTTATTTCTATTGATTCAAAATAGATTTAAAGTCACTTTGAATTTCCAGAAAATTTATCTGGATTTCATGAGAAACCAACTAAAATTATGATGATGCTCATCTGAGTTTACCAGGAAATCCATCTAGATTTTACAAGAAATCTACCTCGATTGAACGGAAATTCACCTGAATTTTACAAAATTCTAGCTGGGTTTAATAAATATTCATCATGAATTACGATGATTTCCACCTGAAGTCAGAAAATTCACGCGGATTTAAGAAGCAATAATCCACCTAGAAATAATCATGGAGTCTACCTGGAAAACTATCATGGAAATTCATTTCAATTCCTCATGGAATCCATATTTATCTAGATTTCCATATAAAAATTTAGTCTGGACGTCCAGCTGGATTTTTTCAAGATGAAAGCCATCCATCCCTTTAAATAATACGTGCAGTCGACCGCGGCTATAACATTTTCGGTTTGTCTCTCGCTACTTCTTTACAAAAGCTTCAAGAGTCAAGTAAAAATCTTTGAATTCCATCTCGCTAGGAATAGTTAAGAGATTTATCGTTCTTGAATTTTTTTTTTCACACGGCTTAATTGTTTGCTGAAAAGTTTGATTTATAATATAAGTAAGATTCTTTATGTGAGTCTATTCAATTTTTTATCGTCAAAGACGATACTTGTAGATTGGTTGGGCAAAGAAAAAGTCTTTTCGGTATGTTGAATTTGACCGAAATGTTAGTCAAGTTAGCTGTTAGTATTATTGTATGCAAACACAAGAGCTACAGTTGGGTTAGCTGGGTGTAATGGTCGATGAAGAATTCTTCGAGCATTATTTCGCTAGTTCTTCTGTTTGGATTACAAACAAAGTAGCTCGTAGAGTCAGTAAATCATATAATTAATATTATAAAAATTAATTGGAATTGACTCGGGTAGTAGAGATTCATCGTTTTCTTTTGAGTAATCTTGACAATGAAATGAACAAAATATGAGATATACCGAGTTTACTTGTACTTGTGCTTGTTCGAATAAAATGCATTTGCATTTGCAAGTTGAATGTCTTTTCCTTGCAATACATTAATAAGAACTTGCTTGACTGGATTGACGTTCGGAATAACGATATAATTTATTTCATGAGTAGATGATATTGAGATGGTGATTGAGAACTTCAAAATATTTGTCTTCGAGACTTCCCATCAAAGCTTTAGAGGCAAGAAAGATGTGTATATAATCATCAGATATTTTAGGCATGAATTTTATCGGGGTGACCTCGATTAATTTTTCTAAGCTGTCAATGTGATTGTCAATTGATAGACCATCGATAGTTTCGATGACTATGACATACTTTCTTTTAGGTAGTTTGTGCGCATGTAGGAGAACTATTTAAGAGAAAGAACTTGAGTTTATTGTAAGGTCTTCTATTATGGAAACTATCTCTAAAAGGTTATGTAGTTGAAAAACAGAATAATATACAGACACTCAGTATAACACAAAGCAGAAAACTGAGACCTCAATGAAGCCAACCTGCTTACATTACCACGTTAAACTCATGTGAATGAATTACAAATTCGAATTCCTATAAGACCTCAACACATATCTGCTCGTTATAATCACTTAATGAGCACTAAATAATTTGGATGTAATGAGGTCGATTTGCTATTCTTCCAATGATAAATTTAGCACTGTTCTTATCTTTTCTCAGCGCTTAACATGAAAACAATTCTACTGCTTATCATGTTCTTTTGGAAATTCTTACAATCATGATCATTGCTACCCTGGAATTGAAGGTGCCACAATTGTCTTATAAACAAGATAGAATCTATACAAGAATATTGTGTAGAGTATGTACATTGTAATAAAATAATTTTTCCACTTAACATAATGCATACCACAAAGTATTGTTGTAAATTAACAACAAAAGTACAACGTATATGTATGCATTACATTTCTACTTCAATGATAGATGATTTCTCTCATAAGTAAATACAATCCTGTAATGGCGTGGCTGGCTCATATCAGTTGTATTCGATAATTTCGAAAAAATTCTGAGCAAACATTCAAGCAGATACGCTAAACATTATCCTGACAATACCAGAGTAAATAAAAGAGCTACTATTTGCTATAATCAGTAAGCTATTCAAGAAATTCCTTTTAAAATGTTATTATTTCAAACTGCAAACTACCAAACCAAAATGTCAACCAAAATGTCAATCAAACAATGTTCATTATTATTCAATAAGAAGATTGTGATTTTTAACTGTGGTATTTATTCATACATTCAGATAAAATATTTCATATTCCGCTTTAAATTTCAGAATAAGATATTTAATGATATTTGTTAATTATGATATTATGTTTGATATCACTGCATCATTTCTTAATTACAGAATAGATATTGTTTTGAGAACTTTTCGGCTTCACCTAGTTGATTTGAACACGGTGAAGTAGGACATGGAGGTTTTCATTACCTTAATAAAATAAACATATATGTTAATTATTGCTATTACAATTATTTCGATGAAGCCACAAAAATAATTATTTACATTCCAGTCAGTCGAATTTAGTTAATTAATACTCACAGACGTAAAGTTTTCTAAAGACAGTGGAAAAATATTAGCCTGTAAATTTGCTGGCTTTGAGCTCCTGAATACGATGAATTGAATAATGAATTTTGTTTTCCTTGATGCTAAGTACCAATTGGATTCCCAACTAAAATTAATCACCTCTCAAATAAAGTATCGTATTTTTAAAGTCAAACATTTTATATTGTTTTTTGTATCTATATTGAACTTACATGTAGTTTGAAAACTTTTCACCCTGATTTAAAAGCTTTTGTCCCAGCAAATTATAACACAACATATGGAATATTTGAGCTATAGTAAACATAGCAAATCTGAAGCAATCTTTAAAGTTTTCTTCCAACTTTATCACGGCCTGTCCACATTAAAATTAAGTTAATGAATTAAATTGTTCAAACAAAATTCAAATATTATTATTAACTTTGTCGCTATTTATTCTAAATATTTTGCAACAGAAATGTCTAAAGTCAACATAGAGAGTAGCATTATTTCTTTAAGAAAGAGTGTGAATCTATGATACTACACAAGATTACGATTCGTCCTTAGAAAAAACGGTAGTGTCAATATATAAATTGCGAACAACATGGGAAAAATAGTATTTTCACATTTGAATAAAGAACTTTTTCATACAAGGTTATCTAATTTTTACCATTTCCAAAGCTAAACATATATATAAGTTAAGTGGTCTCAGATCAAAATCAAATAAAGTACATTACGATGAAAGTGCCAACAAATAGATTCTTGTCTTGTGTGGCGTTTAGCCCGACCGAAGCTAGAGTGGAAAGATACACGAGTCGAGAATCTCTTTCCCGAACATGTATCATATAGCATTTTTCTATACGTGTGGAAAGCTCATTTTTGAACGCACGTTATTAACCGAGTGTGCGGAAAATACGTGCTTTCCGCACGGAGTGTCGAAAAGTAATTTTACAGTTATGACAAACAAAATTTCCAATGAGCTATTTGTTCATCAATAGCTTTTGCAATCTGTAAAATATTGATTTCGAATACAATGTAGTCTACATTATAGGTTAATCGGTAAAATGAATAAGATTTCAATGCTATCTATGTTAAATGTTTCTATGATGTCTAAAAGATTGATAAATCTAGAGTCGGCGAAAGAAAGAAAAGACGTAACAGGATTCTGGCAATTCAGCTTATGGGAGCAGTCATTGTGGTATAACTCATTCGTTATTCTTTTTTATCATTTGGAAACAAACAGAATATTATTCTGACTATAATAATAAAAGCTGTATGCACTGATAATTACGATATACAAGTACTTATGCCACTTTGAGTGTCTTATGAACTGGAATATATAAGAATTCTACTACGTCTTTTATCTTCCTTCGCCAATTCTAGATTTATTAATCTTAGACGTCATAACAAATATATTTATCATGTCATTAACTCTATATAGGGTCTGACCATACGCTGATTTCCTACTCAACTTCATACACAGACATACATACACACACGCACACACGCACGCTTACGCACACGCACACATAGATTGGAAAAATGCGGATTATGGAGTAATATGCGTGCTTGATATTGACTTATCCGAAAACTGTCACGTAGAATTTTAAATAATCTATTGAACGTTTCTTACCACTACTCCAGTTACACTCATCATTATTATGCATATTGTTAAAACGAAGAAAAATGAGGTGCTGTAGATTTTATTTACATCGTCACAAAACCTGCAAACAGACTAGTTACAATCTTGGTAACTGTTATCCTATACTGAATTTGAAAACTATAGTTGTAATAAATGTTAGTGAAATTAAAAATGAATCGAAAATTAACAACAATTACTCAATTATCCTTTGATGTTGTACTACACAATCGATAGTTTGCTTATATATTTCATCGCCATCTACATTTTCTTTTGATAATTGCTTCTTGAGTCGATGTCTGAAAACAATAAATCATAGAGGCTCAACTAATCAATATAGTTATTTTCATATATTTTTCATAATTTCATGTAGGTTATATCATGGGTTGTGATTCGTGCCTTTGAAAATTTAGATTTCTTATTGCATTTACTAAACAACAAGAAATTAAAACGTTTTTCAAATGTATATAATTCCTTCTAACAAATTATCTGGTTTGTATATGGAATACTTACCCGAGAATGGTGAACATCCCACAAGCGTGATGAACGCAATTAGATAAAAAAATGTCATTTCCAAAAAGAGGTAGTATTCCAAACAGTGATGTCACATAACCATGCATTAAAATACTATAATAATATTTATCTTGATCCACGAAAAATTCCGCTATGTATAAGGGAGATTTCGGTCTTGTTTCATTCAACGGGTTTATGAAATCTAAAATTATCGGTGATAGTGGAATAAACATGAATGATAATAAAACGAAATAGACAAAACCTGAAAAAAAATACATTACTTATTATAAGTAATAGGAGCTACATTTTTAGAGTGCTTTTTACCGATATAAAAAATAATCAATAATCGTCCAGAATCAGAAAAATCTTGTAGAATTTTAATTTGCTCATGATTGTTTTGCACTTTGTTCCAGTCCTGTTTGACTTTCTCCAGAGCTAGCTTGATCTGTATCCACCAAAAAATTAATGAAAATATTTAAATTATGACAAAGATGATATTAAAAAAAAGAGTAAATCAAATTATTACACGGAAAGATATAATATTAAGGTACGAAAAAATAGTTCGTTTATAATCTTTCAATATCGTAATTGTTTGAATTAATAATTCCCAATATTCATATACATGTATACATGTATATACGTACTTTATGTTGATTGATTACACCATTAATAAATTTTACACCTATACCTGCGTTATAGAGGAGATTTGGCAAACATTCTATCACTAAATCAATATTCTTTC
The DNA here is from genome assembly GCF_024137745.1 of Phymastichus coffea. Taxonomy (NCBI): domain Eukaryota; kingdom Metazoa; phylum Arthropoda; class Insecta; order Hymenoptera; family Eulophidae; genus Phymastichus; species Phymastichus coffea. The sequence goes on along the minus strand of NW_026706953.1, from coordinate 262,124 downwards.
TATATTCATATAGTTTTATAGCCTGAAAAATAATATTATACTTTTTCATTTTAATATGAAATTTATAATAACATTGTAAAAGTAATAATGAGAAAATTATCGCCAATATTTTTTTAAGCCTGAACTGACTCGGAAGGGTTAGTAGGCCTTCAATATATTACATAATTTATAAAAAAGGTGAGGGAAAGTAATTGTATTTATATCAGACATTAATGAAATACACAAATTGGTTCGATTTCCCATGCAACACATACGAATAACGAAAAATAATCCGATATTATAGTTGAAATCTTGATTGGTATATTGATTTATATCACTATAAATACAGTTAATTATAAATGTGACTTTTAAATGTGAAATTGCTAAATATTACAAACTTAGTCGTAATATTTTAATTGATGTTATCTTTCAGAAAAAAGTGATCACGAATTGGAAATAAAAGAATTATAGAAAAAGAGTAAATGTTGGCTTCAAGGGCGTAAAGTAAATACTAAATACCTCAGGTATCATAATGCTGATATGTTGCATCGTCCAAAAATATTGACATATTTTTGCTATTAACCGAGATTGGTAAGGCCATTGTCCGAGAGTACTTAAAAATATCTTGCTATACGTGAAATAATAATCCATAATATTCACGAACCTATATCTTTTCTTTGCAGCTTATCTGACTATTTGATTTAGAAGACCCTAAAGAAAATCACAAGTCTCCACTTGATATAAGATGATATATTATGACTGAACAAAAACATGCTATCAGTGAGGACATATTGCCTCGTGAAAACATCGTACACTATTCGTTTAGATAGAAACAAATCGATATAGGCAGACAAGTCGTGAAAAAAAAATCTATATATCAATATAAATGTCGTATACGTAACGTTGAATTGTTCATGGAATTCTGCAATTTTATGTCATCAACTATGTCTCCGTATTACGTATAACTTTGCAAGAAACGAGTAAGATAATATACTGCTATTTAGTGGTCAAATTTACATGATTGAATGTACTAATACGATATTCTCTTGACAATATCTTTCTCTGCGTATTACAACTCTGTAAGGGAAGTATAAGATAATTTTCTACGATTTTTGTCGGTATTTGCATAATTTGTTTCGGTAATGAGTTTTATTCCTTTTCATTCACTACTAATGTTCTTAGTATTATTCAAGTCACTTAATAGAGACACAGAAGATTATTCTTTTATATTCGTACGTATTTTATTTACGTGAAATATTATCGAAAATACTCGTAGACTGATCAATATCATATATCAATGAAATAAATGTAATTAATGTTGAAAAATACTAGAAGTGTCCGTGAATTATCTTTATCTACGCAATAATATTATTAATCTATAATAATAGATAGTTAATTTTACCTGTAATGTTAATCAAATTCACTAAACGTAACGAACGATTTATCAAGAAAATAGTCCAAGAAACCTTATATTATATATATGTTCGTATTACGATTTTAATATCTCACATGCGTAGCTGGGGATATATAAAGATGTCTATAGCTATGCATGTGTACTTATATGCCTCATCCCCATATATGTGTTAAGCGCACTACCCACACAATAAAGTAAGGAAGAGTTGTCACACAAATGCATGTAGGTGAGTCAATAGTACATCTATTTTATATAAATGCATTGAACCAGCCCTAGTGTCAATAATAAACCAGAAATAAACGACTGTCTATTCATGCTCCTAATTCTGTACATATAGTCTGTGGTGAATATCCCTTGTGTGTTATTGTAAAATTTATTGCCTAGTTTGCGAGTGTGTGTTCGACTTTATTGGAAATGTTCTCAGATGTACATTTTCTTTCAACAATTTCTTTTTCGCTTGCATCTCATCATCACGCTTCTTTTCAGTGAACGCGTCTCACTCATTCTCTCGCACTAGTTTAGTAGATGTGGGTCTCTCTCTCTCCCTCTCTCGTATTCGTTCAGTATTGGCGCGTCTCTGCTCTCTCTCTCTCTCACACACTCTTTTTCTATCTATTTCTCTATCTCTTTATTTTAACCGTTTATTTTAACCTGACCTGTATATTGAAGTATTTTTATAATATGCTACAATGGATTATTACTTTATATTGTTAAAAAGAATGGAAGTAAAATTAAGTTCGTTATTAAATAATTCAACAAATATAAAACTAAGCTATAGGTTTTTGTTCAATGATTGTTTTATTCAATTTTAACTAGTCAATTCAATTTTTTTATTACTTTGTTCAGAATTATGTTATTTTATATAGTTAAAATATTAATTATGAAATTGGCATGTTGACAAACTTATAGAAAACCTTAGAAAAAATTATTTATGTATATGTACATAAAATGTGTGACGTCGGGGTCACTCTCAGGTACGCTTGGAGTAAGCGTAAACTCAGGGTTGCTCTGATTTGGCTATCGTGTAACACATTAGCCGGGACGAGCAATATTGTTGCGTGAAGAAAACTGTATGCTAGCGCGGAATGTAATAACCAAATGTTATTACGAACACACCAGACTCACGCTTAATGTGTTCTTAAGGGACTTTAATGAAAATTCACCAGACTCACGCTTAATGAATTTCCAAAAAAAAGGGCGGATTGCTTGAAGAAAGAAAAGGATAGCCAGATATAAGATTTTACTTACTTTTATTTTTTCTAATTACTTATTATTAAGGCTGCGCTCTCTCTGCTCTTTGGCCTCTTTCTCTCTCTATATATTCTGAATATACTTGGGTGGCTTCTTAATTGAATTTTGGCTGACTTTTTCTTCTTTGATGCTTCCTTCAGCACTTACTCACTGGTAATCACTTCTTGTTAGATAATAATCACTTCCTGGTGCCCACTCCACACTGCCCTCCAGTCTTGTACAGAGCTTTTTATAAGCAGTGGGTGGTTGGGTGGGAATCCCTTTCCTCAGGCCCATGAAGCGATAACGGCCAAATTTTGTATTGGTGGGAAATTTTCTAATCATATCTAGGATTTCTTTATTGGTCTGTGGGCGTGAATTTTCAGAGAGAAAGGGCGGTCCCCTTTTAACTTGGGCCCTTTTCTCCAGAGATGGCTCTCGGAGTGCCACTTTTAAGAGCAAGAGTAACGCTAAAGTTTATAATTACTTATACAAAATCGTACTAAACTTAATTAATTTTAACGATACATAGTGATTATTATAAACATTCAGAAAAATTCAAACCTTTTACGATTTATTATAAAATACATTATTGTTCTATTTATTGGTTATTCGGTGACAAAAAGATGCGCATTATAATAACTTACAAAATTGATGAAAATCTATTTAATATTACGGATATTTTCTTAAAATTCGGTGGGAAAAAAATGATAGATTGCATTTTTATGGTCCCCTTCCATTATCAGCGTGATAGCACTTCACGATGTATACGCGATGATCGTAGGCTCCTGTCAACACATGCGCGTGGGACAAAGTAGGATAGAGCGTTGATTGTAAGGCCGAGTACGCAGGCTCAAATTAAATTAAAAAAAAACTAAGTTACGGCTAGCCGTCACAAATGTGAATGGTTAATTGAGTAGAATTTGAATTACTTATTATTATAATTACGCAATGTAGAACTCATATAGGGATATCTGGTGATTAGCAAACGTTTGACCTGTTTTATCGACTAACTGCCGCATATTACTAATTTTTACATTTTCCTCAATTTCGGATAGAAAATCGACAAATGGAAAATTGTTTCGTAATCCGGGAATAACGAGCTATCATCCGCTATTGATATTATTTCTTTTTAAACAGGAGAAAAATATTAAATGCATTTTGCGCGCTGTACGAACGCCCGATTTTTTTTCGCAATTTTCTTAAAAACGGAAAATCCGGAAATAAAATTTCAAGTGGAGACATAATCCGAAAAAAGGGAGAAAACGTTAGCTCATGAAAACTTAAAAATATGATTAAAAAATTTTTTGGGCGTCAGATTCACAAGTCTTGGTACCCGACCGGTGCCGCCACCAGCTGATCATAAGCGAAGGCGCGACGAAGAAATGAAAAATATCAGAAATCTAAAATTAGTTATATAACAAATGAAAACAGTAATATTTATATTTTTTAAAATTCTTTTTACCTTTTCTATCTATATTTATATTCTCTTTAATTTTCGTACCTTCGTATATACTTTTCGTTTCTTTTTCGTTATCCCGTTTTCTATTTGTTTTTACTTTAAACAAGTTTTTTTCGACAAAGTTCAAAGGCGGTTTTTCAAAAAGTAGGAATATTATACCCAATAAAAAAGATTATTAAAAATTTATAGAGAAACAAATACAATTATTTATTCACTATCTAATAGGAAGGGGGGAAACTCTGGAAAACTTTAGGGTTAGTAAGATATCATGAATAGAAAAATAATCAGAGGGAAGATTAAGTAAACATTGAAGAAGTCAAAGAAAGGCAAGCTGGTAGTACAAGACGAGATCATAGGAGAATTTTTCAAAAACATAACTGATAGTTGGTTAGAGGCATTAACGGAGGTTATCGATAAATAAAGCATGGGAGAAGAGCAAATTGATGGAGGTTTGGAAGAGAGCAAGAATCTCACCTATCTGCGGGGGAAGGGAGCTGAAAATTGGTCAAGAATATCTACATGAAATACTCAATAGCTTGGAAAGGAGGAGGGTCGATAAGACGAGTTTTTGGCTCCTTTGGCATTTGGCCAATAATGTAAACTCTATTTTTTATTATTACTATGGAATCTATAGTCAATAAGGAACTAAATGGTACCAATCCCACTCCGCTACTCCCTTTCTATCATTTCCCCCACACCTCTCAAAATTCACAGGATTTTATTTGTTTTTGAGTAATAATAATAGTAGTAATAATAATGAATTGTATTGTATTTCATTGTACTATATTATAATATATTGTATTATGCTATATTGGATTATATTATAATATATTATACTATTGGGAGTACAAATAGAAAATCGCCGTTTTTTCTAATAATTTGAGGTTTTATTGTAAAAAACTCGTTACAATCTCATTCTTTAAAATAATTTCCATCCTTAATCACAACTTTTTCCCATCTTTCTGGCAGCTTCTGAATTCCTCTTCGAAAAAACTGTTCGTTTTTTGACGCGATCCACGAATCGATCCAATTTTTGGTTTCTTCGTAAGAACGAAAGTGCTGTTCGGCCAGGTCATGCGTCATCAATCGGAACAAATAGAAATCAGAAGGGGCGATGTCAGGAGAGTACGGCGGGTGCGATAGGATGTCCCATTTCAAAGTTTCCAGGTATGTTTTCACGACCTTGGAAACATGTGGCCGAGCGTTGTCATACAGAAATATGACCTTGTCGTGCCTTTCCGCGTACTTTGGGCGTTTTTCCTTTAACGCTCGACTCAAGCGAATCAATTGCGTCCGATAGAGGGCTCCTGTGATGGTTTCGCGTGGTTACAGGAGTTCATAGTAAATTACGCCAAGCTGGTCCCACCAAATACACAGTATCAGCTTCGAGCCATGAATGTTTGGTTTCGCTGTCGAAGTTGATGCATGGCCGGGAAGACCCCACGATTTTCTCCGCTTTAGGTTGTCATAGTGTATCCACTTTTCATCGCCGGTCACAATGCGATGCAAAAAACCCTTCCTTTTTTGCCGTTGGAGGAGTTGTTCGCACGTGACAAGACGCCGTTCGATGTCCCTCGGCTTCAGCTCGTACGGCACCCAACATCCCACTTTCTGGATCATTCCTAAGCATTTTAAGCGATGGGAAACGGCTTGCTGAGTTACGCCCAATAAATCCGCAAGTTCCTGTTGCGTTCTGCAAGAATCTTCATCAAGCTAAGCCTCCAATTTCGCATCCTCGAACTTTTACTCCCAATATATTACAGAATGTTGTATTATATTTTTGCATTGTATGAGACTTTTTTTAAACCTTAAAAAATTCAAGAAAATACCGAAAAACAAGTAAAATCCTGCTAATTTTAAGATGAGTGGGGGAAGAGATAGGGAGAGAATAGCAAAGTGGAGTTGGCGTCATTTAGCTATATTATTGAATATAGAATCCATAACAATAATAAAATAAATAAAGTTTAAATTATTAGCCAAATAACAGGAGGACCAAAAACCCGCTTTATCGATCCTCCTCCATTACAAAAAATAGAATAGGAAGAAAGGTGAACGTCAAGAAAATTAAGAAGATGGTGATAAAGAAAGGAGGTAAGATCGAAAAAGAGACAGAACGGTATTGTGAAATAAAAGTGGTAAACGAATACAAATACTTAGGCTTCTGATTTATGGTATAAGGAGGACACAGAACATACATAGAAAAAGTGTCAAAAAGCTTAGAAAGAGCTAAATGCAACATTGGGATTAATGAAAAGGGCGAGACTTCACACACTTGAGAAAAGGCTATACATAATGAACGCGATTGGGAAAGCTGGTTATCTTTACGGAATGGAAATTTGGAGATGGACATAGCAAGAAGTAATGAAAATAGTACAGGGAAAAGTAGCAAAAATGGCAATTGGCTTGAATAAATATATATTTGAATACATCTGAAAAATATAAATAAGAATATGGAAAGACTACCAACAATATACTTAAAAGGAGATCAGAGGAATAAATAACGGGTATCCACCCAAATCGGGAATGGAGTGGACTAAAATTTTCAAGTTTACAGGAAATGATAGAGTTCTAGAACTAATTGGAAGTGGGGAGGGAATACTAAAAACTAGATTGGAGTAAAAAATTCAGATAAGATAAAACAAAATTGACAGATCCGGATACTGAAAACACTACAAAAATTGAAAAGTCTCACTAAGTAGAGAGTAATACTGACAAAAACCAGGAATACCAAGATATATGAAGGAATGATGGGCAAGAATAAAAGGAGAAAGCATAAGTCTAAAGGAGGAAGAGAGTCTAAAGAGAAGAAGGAATGCAGAATGTGCATAGAGGAAGAGGAAAACTTACAACATATATGGATTTACGAAGAAGTAAAAAAATATATTAAAAACGAGTGGTGGTAATCAGTGGATAGCTGAAGAAATGAAAACATAGGACAAGAACAAATCGAAAAACTAGAAAGAATACAAAGTAATAAGATAAACATACGAATATACTAGGAGCTTTGCAAAACTGTTAAGAAAAAAAAAGAAAGAAGTGAAATAGGCCAGCGAAGAAAATGATCAGGAATGATTAGGAGAGAAATAAGGAGAAGGGATAAAAAGAAAGAATTCAAGTAAATGAAGATATAATAATATAATGTAAAATTATCTCCAAATGTAAATTATGTCAATATTTTATACAATGTAAGAGGATTTATGTGATTGAGGGTAATATAACATGTAACTAATGTATAATAACTGGATATATATACACATATATGCAGGTAGTAACTAATAAACCTCTAGGAATAAAGGAAAAACATTTAAGCTCATCAAAATCTAAGAATTCTGTTCAAAAAATTAGGCGAAAGTTCACAATAAATCAAATCAACAATTCTGTTTACAATTGTCAATATAATTGTTTCGATAAGAAACTAAAATTGTCGCATTCTGCCATTAATCTGAAGTATACTTAAAGAATTGTGATATACGTGAATGTAACGAATTTTTTAGCGCTTCATATTACTACGATTTTCAATTGGTCATATTCCTCCAAAAAAAAAAATTTTGTATCAAAAATAAATTCTAGAGAAGCTTCCTTTGAAAAAAATAATTGTAAAGACAACTTCGAATAGATATAACTCAATAATTTGAGGAAAAGTTACCAAAAGAATGAGGTACTTGAAGTATTTGCTAGCGTTGAATTAAGAGGAAGAAAAATTAGTTTAAAAAATACAAAAAATTTAAAAGTTTGAGTAAAGAATGTCAGAATATGAAACACTTTGAAAATAAGTTATATTATAATGTAAGACTATTATATTCTATTCCGACAGCTAATGTACATTCAAAGTATTCTTATACGTATATTAAAATAAACAGACATACAACTTAAAAAAGAGCGTGTCCTTAATATTTACGTTACACCATTCACACAAAATTACAAAATTCACAGTATTGTCAATATCCAAAATTCTTACTAGTATAGTACCTTAATTATATATAGCTTATATACTACCGCGTATATTATCATACTTAAATAACGTATAGAGAATACTAGTACGTTTTTCAAACGGATAGTTAAAAATTATAAAATGAATAGTCTTTAATTGTATATTAATAATTTATGTAAACATCTATTTATATTAAACGTTCACACATATTAAATTATTTCAATTGTATCATACAATTTGGTATAGAATATACTTATCTAGCAGTTAAAACATCATTAATTTAATAAATTTAGTTCATTTATAATGACAAACTTAAAGTACGTAGCCTCTAATCTACAATTAAGTTTATGTTTATCTAATTAAACAGTATCAATAATTAACTATAACGAAAAAATAGTGATCAACATTTTCGAGATTTTCGCAGATACATGCAATACATGCAGACATGCAGATAAGTCTTGATACAAAAATATCACTTAAGAAGTGGTGTTCGTAGGATGTTTGGAAGGCATTCATCCGTGACATATATATCGAGTCGCAATGAGAGATTGATTAAAAATAGTACGTAATGAACGTACAACGTGCGTATTGAACACGCATGGCAATCTTTAGCTCTCTTATTGACATAAATCATTCATATCCAGATAAATGACCAGTAGAGAATGTTGAAAATGAGAAAGGACACGGGGAATACGATACGACTACGTTTGTCGATCCACTGAGCAATTTCCTGAGGAGTCATTGTTGTAAAGGTGTTCAGCTGGGCAAGGGTTGAACGCCTTTGGAACTTTTTGGGAGGTGGCGGCGGCGGCAGTGGTAGTGAAGGATTGCTATCTATTGTTACCACACTACCCGTTGAGTTCTCCTTCTCATCTTCTATCCTCACTGTCGGCACGTTTATCGTACTTGGGAAGCTCTGTAAAAATCATAATTTTACTGTACAATTATCTTTTTTATTTGATAAATTCGAACGAAAAGCAAATTTGATGTGATTATCGAAGAAGTGAGCATTTGTAAGCGAATGTTTACATTGTTTTTATATTGTAATTACGTGTAAAAAGCTTCATCTTAATGAATCGAGCTCCCAAAATATTTCAACGTACGAAATCTAATTCATTCTCAATATAATTTTATAGAATGAACAAAAACAGATTTCTCATTATCTGAAAAATAATGACCGATGGAATATTTCGCTATAGCTGAAATTATTTTCCATTCCAATTTTCATTTAAAATATGTTTTCATTAATTTTTAAGTATTGTTACCATAAAGTGCTAATTTATAAAAAACAATTTAATGATTACTTTATATTTGTAATAATAATTATTAATTAGTTTGAGTGATTATCTGACACGAACTAAGCCGAGTCTTCCGAGTAGTCGAACGGAAATGCTCTTCCTTTATCGTGATTGCTAGTGTTACAACGCGTGCATTATTGAAAAAAAATCTGATTTTATATTTTGTTCTTATACTAATAAGAAACAGCTGTATGATTATTTGATTCTTGTATAAGTGTCATATTCTGACGCACAAGTACCAATATCTACGTTTACTTATCCGTGAAATTCTTGCAATTTATGCTGTGCCTCGAATGAAAACATAGTACGCGTGCTCGTGATTGGGCGAGAAAAAATTGAGTCCAAGTGGTAAAAGAGTGATCGATTACTTGTGACAACTTACGTGGATGGTAAGGTAATTTTGATTGGTATAATCCTTCTCGTAACCAGCATTATCGAGAGACGACCAGGATCGAGATCTTTCGATACCTGTGTTCTTTTGAAACTGCTTACGCGCCAGCCTCGGCGTGAGTGTTGACTTGAGAATGTATTTGCTATTGACCTTTTTCAGTGGCACGTTTTTTCTGGAATCATTAGAAAGCAAAAATACCATTTTAATCGAGAAATTAAAACGACGATTTTTAGAGTATACTTCAAATTTCATTAGTTCAAATACTTGCTCGCAATACCAGATAACTGATATCTATATATACTTTTGCAAATATGAAATTCTAAAATATTTTATTATATTGCCTAGATTGACCATGGAAGTTGGAAAATAACGTTCAAGCGATTCAGTGAAGTAAAAATAATACACAGTAATTCAATTAAATGTCCAGGTATAAATAAAGTACATGAGACACGATGTAAAGGCGTTTTTTAATCCACCGTGTAAATGGTACTTTATCAAATTCGTACAAACGTCTACATTGTTTACTGGAAATATGAGAAAATTGAGGATCAAGATCTTTATATCATCGCGCGGACATGTCTAAGAGGAAAAAAGCTATACTACCGTGCTTGCTGTAAAGATAAACGAATTTTCAAAAGCTTTGAGAATCAACTACCTGTCCTCGTATATTTATTAATAGCGCTCTACGTAGCTCAATCTGTAAGACTGTGCTTTGAAAAGATAATTATTATCAGCAACAAGGATTATGTGAGGCACACCAAAACAAAAAATATCGTGAGAACGCTAAACATAGTCATCTTGCAATATACTTGCACAATTTGCAATATAGAAAGTAGAAATTTTTAGTGAGTACCACCTGTTTTGCGATTTCAAACCAACGTTGTAATATAATTCACGTCTTAAGTTCTAATAATCCCCCTCTTCCTAATCTATCTTGAAAAAGTGATGTATCGCCAAAATCCAGTATTGTAATTGATATTCCATATAAAAAGCGTGAAAATTTGAATTTTATTACTGCAAATCTATTATCAGATTCCTGTCTGTGAAGCTGAAATGCATATTAGCATTTTGCAATTTTTAAATAGCTTAATGTGTCAGATCTGTGATAGTCTTAGAAATGCATCGCGTCGGCAACAAAAACGTTTTGGAATGCTGACCCCTCAATTTTCACATGTATTGTGAATTAAAAACACAAAGATTTCAAATGTATTACTAAAAATTTTCTAACAATAAATAGCAAACTACTAATATTAAGAAAGGGTTAGTACATTTTATGAACCACAGGTCTATGAAACTTTTGGATAATTTTTCGATACATCTTTGTCAAATAATCAATATCCATTCAATTTTTATTTACCATTGAGCATCGAAAGTAATATTTTTCAAAATTTAATACTGTCACGTGAATAATAAAAAATTACTATTTTGTTGCAGTGCATAATGCAACACATTATACAGATATTAAAAAAATATTAGTTATTGTTTAAATACGTAGTCATTCTGTCACGATATGCAATGTAAAGAATTAAAATAATCCGAGATATACTTGTTAAACTTACTTTCTCCTGTAAATAGTGTTAACAAATGCGAATTCAACCATCGCCGCGAAAAGGAATATCGTGCAACCCAGGAACCAAATTTCACTGGCTTTGATGTAGGAAACCTTTGGCAAAGAATTTTCCACTTTCGATGCAAGGGTCATAAATGCGAGTATTGTATTGGTACCTGAAACATAATGCAGAAATTTTGTTCTTAAAGTTAGTTATAACTGGTTAGTTAGTGATTGTTCCCCTCGCGTAGTTTTATGTAAAAGAATCCTTGGATGTTATATTGTGGACAGTAAGCAATGTGTTTTTATGCAAATATTTTAGAGTTCAAGTTGCCGTTGGAATCAATCAAGGCTGTAACATCGCAACTACTTTTTTGTGCAGCTTTCACCATTATAGTCGATAATTTATTCAAAGAGTTTTTAATAGTTACGATTTCAAGTATAAACAATGTAAAAATTTGACTAGATACGATTATCCTCGCAATATTAAGCTTCCAACTAATATTTATGATTGTAGAGACAAAGATATAGGTCATGAACTGCCTTCTTCAATTGTTAATTGCGAGGCATTTTGTAACTACTGTTACAGAATATCAAGATAAATTTATGTTAACGTGCAATCGCTTGATGTCAGTTTCAAGAGACCAATGTCATTTGTCATTCTGGGAGAACCCAGCCGAGGGAAGTAAAACATTCAACAGTAAAAATACACAGCGTTTTTCTACCTTGTGATCAGATAATAAAAAAATATATCTAACGGTAGCTTGCACGCACGTGTCTGATAGCAGGTGTTTTGGCGAGCGCTTGATTGCAAAGGACAAATAAATTTCATAGTGATCTCAACTTAAAGAAGACAGAAATCTTTGTTGACAAGAAAAAGAGCGTTTAAGAGACAGGCTCACATTTTTCGTTCACTGAAATACGTAACAATAAATTTTTAGTATGATGACAGCAAATCTGTTTATAAAAAGATTTATGGCATGCGTAAGTATTTAGCTAGCTACGTAAATTTGACTGCGACACGATTATAAGGTTGATTTTATTACCTAATACAATCCTGGGAGGACTGGCATCAACGTGTAACCAAAACGACACCCATGAAATAACAACGATTAAGATAGATGGGATATAGTAGTCCATCATGAAGAAGCCCATTTCCCGAGCAAGCTTGAATGTTATGTTGATAGAACTAAAATTTCCAGCTGAAAATTATTTGGCAATGTTATTAATCACGCATCCTTAATTTTTATTTCAATAGCCGATATATTAGTAAGAAGCCAGATATCAAACACCTGATAAAAATACAAGAAATATTTGCTTAAATTAACATTTCTGCACATCATTTTATATAATGACATCGCTTTTCGAAAAAGTCAACAAGGTTTGGCAAAACGTGCATTTGCTATGCTGATGACTAGTGTCATACTAAAAATCGATGAAATTCAACAAGAAATATAATACTGGTTCATTTTGACATTGTTTGACATTTTCAAATTAACTTGTATCAATGTTCCAACCAAAATTTTCCATCAGGTGCAATCATCTGAAGTAGCGCGAAATTGAAAATAAAAAATCCGCAAACCCTGATTGGATTTTCAGTACTCACCAAAATGTCCATAATGCTGTTGCGCTGTCGTATACGATACTTCTGATTGGTTAACCCATTGTTCGACTAATCTATACTCCGTAAGATGTAGTTCATCAGCCAGTATAATAGGAGCCTCGTCCCACTTCAAAATCATATCTTGAACGTTGTGTGTCCCTGAAAATGAACGCGACTCTGACATTTTTTTGAATAGCGTCTCAATTACGTTCTATAATATCGTGAATGCATTGTGCTGACTTATATAAAATCATCGAACACGCTATAAAAGGGAAAATAAGAAAATGTTTCACATTTTTATAGAATCTAACGTACAGCTTTCAAAAACCAATGGACACTCCTGAACATCAAATGGGAATTTTTCAAGTCGCAGACCACAGTTGAGAATAGCCTCTAATCTGAAATGACGGAAAAAACATAAATTCAAATTACATAATTCGAAAAAAAAAAAGAATAGTCGATATACTTTTTGTTAATATTTCATTATACCGCAACCGTAAAGAATCGTTAAACTGCTGCTCTTTGAAGTCGTTTGTTTGAAAACTCTAATTATTGTAAATATTGAAAGACATTACGTAAGATTTTTACAAGTAGCTACAATGGATGATCATCCAATTTTTTGAAATTTTTGCATTATCAACGTCATTAGTGTCAAAGTAAATACTTTTTAAGCAATGTGCTATGAATGAAAGTGTAAAGAAACGTATGACACGTAAGAAATGAAACTTAATTTTTAATTTGTTTGACCGTTAATTTTAGCTATCAAGAAGAGACAATGACGTGGGGCCAAATCCTGTAAATCAAGCAATTTAGAGCTTTTATAATATCAACAAATTAACACTACGATTAAATTCTTTCGATGCGAAAACAGTTAAACCGTTTGAAAATTATATTATTTAAAAATTTGCTAATGGAATGTTAAATAAAATACTTTTTACGCACAAAAAGTGTCATTTTATTCATAATGAAGTAATCATTGTGATATATAACTTTGAATTGGCTTGATTTTAATCAAGCATTTTTTCCTTATCAAAAAAGTTTGTTCTCAGTTTTCATCTATTGATATATAAGCTTTACATTTTGCCTGCTCAGCGAGCTATTTTTATTGCAATAGTGGCTTCTTACACGTTGTTCTTTACAAAAGTGTTGCTCAAAAATGACAGACAAACAGGTACCTCACACGTCATGGCCTGTCCCATTGAAACTAAAAAAGTATGAACAATGCCACTGACCTGGTGTTAAGGATTACCATACCGGTAGGATCAATGGAAATGAGAAGATCCTTGACGCTATTGCCCATCAACGCAGAGCTACGTTCATTAGCAACATAGACGGACGGCGTCCAGATGAGATCGTAAGCCGCCTGGCTACCATAGATCTGGCTCTGATGAGGCGCGATGTCCTCGAACTTTAGCCGGTTGTCTAAATAACGGAATTGCAACATCATGTGCACGTCAAATTGCTGCAATTATCAAAAGTTCGCTTCTTAGCATCTTTTAACCGAAGCCGCTTTATTAATCGTTTGCATAATTGTGTGCCTGTTGTCTCTATTATTTAGGCTGACTCGGCAATTGCAAGGATTTTAAACTGATTCAGTGGAAGAAAAAACTTTATTACCAGCATTATTTGACTTATAAGATACTGGTTTCATATCTCGGCGATAGCTCAATCATACCTAATCATTAAATATCGTTGCGTGAGTCAATATCAATTATAAAACTAATCAGTCGGACAATCGTGAATAGTCTAGTGGGCAGCCCTGCGTTAAAATAAAGAGCCGATGTAACGGGTTTCGCAACCATTGTTGCGTGCGCGTCAAAGTTGGAATGTATTTGATAAAAAGATATTTTCGCAAATGAATAATGAAACAAGAGCGAAATTGTTATAATTACCAAAGTCTTGGCCATGTTAGACTTGATGGAGTAGATGTAGGCTCGGACGTAGACTTTAATGGGATCTCGTTCGTCTTGCTCGCCCGGCGGCCTGACCATTTTGTCGTAACGACACTCGCTCGTCAGCTGTTGCAAGAGCTCCGTCTGCGTCAGTGGTCCTATCACGCTCATGTTTTCACAGCTTTCTTGCCTATTTGCAAACCAAAGTCATGTCGTAGCGCGTACAGATTCAGGATTTTCCCAGCATTATTATCCAAATGTATCTTCGTTCTCGAGAAAGCATATGCCTATCGAGAGATTGAAAATGAACGAGAAGATTTTTGCGATATCTCAAGGTTGCTTTGTGGTTTAGCTTTCTTGGGAATTCCCACGAGAATCGCCTGCAGCTAAGGAAACAGATAAACTTGCGACGTTTAATGTTCAGAGCGTGCTCGTGAAAATAATAACAAGCTATGGGCGACAAGAAACCGGTCAATGTTAAGATTATAGTTATTGTCATTGAGAAAAGGCTTTTGCAATTTAAATATTGATTTTGTTGAAAGCACAGCGGGTGTAATTCACGTTGTCGTATACGTAAACATGATCTTTCGCGATAACTCACTTGATCTATACAGAATGTATTTTAGTAATCTTTCGTTTATTTACATGCGCCACATGCACATGTCTGGCCTTACTCGAGATCTGTCGGCTTCTTTCAGAAGTCCTTGCGATAGTCACCATTTCCAGACGGATATTTCAGAGCCCAGACAAAAGGATCACCAATTTAAGCGATCGGTAGATTACGACGCAGTCAACGACCAGTCGTTCAATACTCAGCGGCGAATAGATCGCAGAATGAAGAAATAAGCACAGGCGTGAAAGCTCTTAAGCGCGACCGAGACCTTCGCAAATCGTCATTGGCTCTCGATCTCCGCGGCTGGTTACGGGATCTGTATGCTGCGCTGACGCATAAGCCTTTTTTTTTTCGTTTCGCTTCCTCCTCGATATAAATCGTCCGTGCCTCTTTCTTTGCCTTAATAATAAAATGCATGTCGTAAAGCAAGGCAGAAAGAGAGACCCTGAAAAGCTAACAGTGCTACGTTGGAGGAAGCCGAGAGAAGCTGCGTCGCCGGCGTTATCAGCCTGCTCCGAGCGCGAGATTTATGCCAATACAAATATTGTATTGTTTATGCTGAATTATCAGCGACGCAGCGGAACGCCTGAACCGCGTGACTCAAAAGTGCGCGCCGTTGTGTGCTAGCGTTATAATGCTCGTACTCGCGTGATATTATGTACATCGGGAAAATAGAGAGAAGAATGCTTTCCGATTTTTCGAGGGTACGATTTCACGCGTCATCTCTGTACACGAACACCTCGTCATCTCGCTGATAATCGTACCCTTTTATTTTTTTTTTCCTTCCTCTATCCATTGTGCAAATATATCCTACTGTTTGATCACGTAAGATTTTCAGCACGTAAGATTTTTTACGCTTCGATGCGCGCTTCTCCTACTTTGTGGAAACTTCATCCGAAAACCATAACGATCTACTTTTCGTGGGTCTCTTTGAGGGTTCGGGAATTTTTGAGACATTGAGAAATCAATGCTCGTGCTCTGTTCGATATTATTTTTTTGATCATTCTGGATATTTTTGCCAAAATACGTGCCAAATTATTCGTGTAACGAATTATTATTCATGTAGTATGAGGTCATAGTTAACTATGCTGAACGTTCACATCGTTCTCTAAATATTCTCGATTTACAGATGGTATTTACAGATATGAAACTTAGCGGTTGATTTTCCACGCCAGTAAGTTGGTTGAATGTCAGTGAGCAATTATATTCTTCAAATATTTCGTGGGATATTGGATAATTCGTATGGATTGTAATAACAAGAATGAAAAAAAGAATATTAACGGTTGATTATTTCTACGTAAGGTCGTTAAAAATTTCCGTTAATTCCAACAAAATAATCAGTACTGGCGTGAGTTTTTCCTTTTGAAACTCGCAATGACTCATGCACTCTTCAAACAACTCAAAAGAAGCAAGTTCGTGGCTCTATATCCAATGTCTTTTGTGATATCTAGCACTAATTGACGTGACTCTTGCATCTTCTTACCAACAAGACATTTTTTTCTTATTCTTTCCCGAATTGATCATCAGGTTGACGAGGAATCGTTACATTCACTATCTTTTGAAAATTACCTTTTGCACAACTGAAAATACAATAGCTACTGACAACGTAAACAAGGTGCACGACGATGTTGCAAACCAATTTAAACACCGAAATTCTCAATTAATACAAATACCAATTTACACGTTATACTGTTTTGATGTTTTGACATATTTCATTCGTACCTCGAATGTACTCTGAAACCTCAACGTTTGCAATACTTTTTTTGCACACGTCACAATATTATCAAAATCCATTGTATTCCTCACGTAAATAAAGCAAGTTTTTACATGCACACACAAGCACACAGATTCACAAGAATAACGTAAACTAACGTAAAGGAAAAAATGTCACTATCTTTGTCAAACTTACGATGGTTCATTCGATACCCCATTCAAAAATTGTCAATCAAACTTCGAGCAATTCCATATTAAAATTTGATGAATCAATTGTGGATCTTCACAGCAAAAAATTGATTAGCACAGCAATTACTGGCACGAACGAAATAATGAAAAGAAAAAAAACTGTCCTGCGTTGACTTATCGACAGAGGTGACAGCACACGGCACAGCCGAGAGAACAATTAACAATCGAAGTCTGAATGGATAAAACCAAACGCTCTTACAAGTGAAACGTGACGATTTCGTAATTTGCGGTCGTTTGAGAAAAACCTAAAAAAAAGTCGCGTTCGCCTGCCACTGAAAACCCACGCATGACACTGTTCACGAAGCAAAACTACAATGATGAAAAGTATCGGCAAAGCACTCACTGTCTGGCAGAGTAGACGGGGTTGAGGATTGACGCGCATGATGAGGCGACGACGAGCAGGAAGAAAGAGCCGAAACTCATTCTCTTCGGTCGACTGGAGATCGGTGCCTTCGGCGCGCGCAGGTGACAATGCTTCTGGAGGCTGCGGCACACTACTCCCCAGGCTGCTGGCGGGCTCTACTCCCACTTTTATATTGCGATCGCTTTTCGTCTTTAAGCGCCGCTTTGGCGTTGCGCTATAGTTCATTACGTGTGTGCCGCGCGAGACAAGTACAATACGCCGCCACAGCCGTGCGATATCACAATTAATCGCAAACTGCTGCCGATCTTGTCAGCTGTTACCGGAGTTAACGATTAAAGCTCTTTTTCTTTTTTTTTTAATTGAGACTTCATGCGTATCCCGCAAAATTTACCGTAGCAGCTATGTCAATAACCAAATGTTTACAATCGTTCCACTTTTTTTTACTTTCGCAGACGACTAACTCGGCGAAGATATTCCAGAACATCTGCCAATCTCTCGGTCTTGATCAGACTTTTCATTAATTTTTCTGTTTGGATGACAAACTTTAAAAATTGACGTCAACGCATCAAGATCCATTTTTCTTTTTCAAACCTTCATTAAAAAGCAATCATTTTTGTTTCCTTTCTGCACTCGGAAAAAACAAGTCTTCTTATCACAAGAGGATTTTCTCTTGAACTCTATATTTTGAAATGAAAATCGTAATCTCCCCCTCCCCGAGAATAACGACATATGTATATCTAGATTAACCGTTAAATATGCTTTTTAGTCGTATATATTTTTATATTAATTACTACTCCGGGGCAAAGCATTACTATGTAAAATTTTATTCGCCAACAAACCAAGATTTTGCAATTTACAAGGTACTCTAGACAACGCGACTATATATATGAACGGCGCAAACATCAAAGAACCCATGCCGTATATGAACAATAGAAAAAATGTTTCATCGCGTGTTTAATAAGCGTATAGTTCATTTTATGAAATAGTATATTATTACATGACGGCTACGATATTATCTGCTTCAACAAGTGTAAGTACGTTGCTTATTAACACTTGTTAACCACTCGATTTTGGTAATTCCAACGTAAATATCATATTCAAAGTTATTTCTGAAAAGAGGAGTTAAATTTCTTGCAAAAAGTATTTCACTAATTTTTGTATAATTAATAAAAATTTAAATACTTCTGATTAGCACAGTGCTTGAAAATCGACACAGCACTGTCATTAAAAAATTAGCTATTAGATTGGCAAAGCAGTGACGAGATCGTCTTTCGCCGAGCACTTAGGAATCAACACATTAATAAGTCACACGCTGATTTTCAATTCCTATTATTTTCATTGTGATGATATGAAATCTTTTTGTTCTCGTATGTAACAATATTTGATTCAAAAAGTGAAAAAATATCTTACTTTTAATTAATATCTTTAAAACTTTGAAATTATTCAGAATTTTTAATGGACATTCTTCTTACCATTTTACAATGGTATCAACAAAGAATGCCCATTAAATTCACTATAATAATAATAATACCAAAAGTATGAGGTATGAAAAAAGGAGTTATAAATGAAAAGTACTTTTCAAATATAAATATAAAATTTGTTAATTGTAAAAATATTATTCCAACTTTACTTTATTAAATTCTAACTAAAATAGCATTTACTTATCAACTACATCTTCAACACTGCTATGAGCTTTCATATTGTTTATTGTATATGTTAGCAGATGTAAATCTTGATAAAGTCGAGTCAGTCTTTTGAAATGTCGATCTGTATAGGGTATCATTGATTCTAACTTTGCTTTCAAATCTACTGACTGAAGATTCTCTAATCCAATTTCGTTAAGAATGATGTTGATAACAAGCTGAAAAAAGTTTAAGTTTTATATTCTAAATTAAATATTATATATTACCACAGTGATGCAAAAATAGTTGACTATACCTGTGCTACTTGATAATTGCGAGAATTTGTATTCCAAATAACAGCACACTTCAGAAGTTCCTCTTGTTGTGATGGTTTCAAGTCACAGATTGTAGAGTTAAGATCATCACTATCTTTTTTCACTAATGCTATATATTAACATATTTTTAAATCACAGCTTCCAACTGAAAATTATAGGAAATCATATTCAATCCTTACCTTCTATTACGCGGAAAACATGTAGTGGTTTTTGAAGTTTAAGAGCTAATTTTAGTGCTTTTGTCAACTTTTCAGCTTGCAAACAATTTGCTAATTTTTGCTCATCAAGTACTTGTTGGTCTTTCAATGCTTGAGCTTGAGCTTTTTTCTCTTCGGTGGTGTCTCTCCAAATAATCAGTAAAGAATCACTACCGCCGCTCACGAGACGATTTTCGGTCTTATTCACTTTATATTGAAATTGATAGGATGACTTTATAAAAATGATCTATTTCAAGAATAAACTAATGAAAAACATACCAGCCAATGAAAAAACTCTATTTTCATGTTGATCTAAGGTAAGATCACACGTTCCGTATTTAACGCTCCACAATTCCAGAAAACCGTCTGCACTAGAAGAAATAATTTGCATTCCGCGGGACAGAAATTCCATTCTCAATACAGCAGAATCGTGACCTTCCAGAGTCTGCGCAAAAATTGAAATAATACAAGTAAAAAAAATTTATTTAGATAAAAATTACACGTTAAAATAAAACCATTAAAAGTGAATTTAACTAACGACTGAAATACAAACCTTTAAGCAATTCAATTCAGTAATAGACCATAGCTTTATTGTGCAATCGGCAGAGGAAGTTGCTAATATTTGATCTATTGGGGAAAACCGTACGCACCAAACGCCTCGTCGATGACCGCGAAAAACTCCTAATAATTGTAAATCAGCCGACCACAACTGTAATGTTCAGGAAAACATACATTTTCAATAATGAGTTCATAAAAACTTATTGTTAAGAATTT
Organism: Phymastichus coffea; assembly: GCF_024137745.1. Lineage (NCBI taxonomy): Eukaryota > Metazoa > Arthropoda > Insecta > Hymenoptera > Eulophidae > Phymastichus > Phymastichus coffea. The sequence goes on along the minus strand of NW_026706953.1, from coordinate 241,508 downwards.
AACTGAGAAGCATCCATAATTTATGTTTACCTTAGCTGTTTTGTCTTGAGAACCTGTAGCTATTAGTTTATCGTTTGGAGATACTGTCACACAATTTATATCTTTGTCGTGGGCTAGTATAGAGCGTGGAGAGTCAAAGATGATTTCTTTACCTGTTTATTATAATAATTTATTAGTGAAATTCTGGTGTAATACTAGTTTTATTTTATGTTTTAGTAATAAACATATGATATAATAATGACCAGTATATGATAAATTTTCAGGTAAATTCCACACTTTAAGAGTTTGATCTTGACTAGCAGATACGAAAAACTTAGCTTCTGCTTGAGATAAAGCAACAGACCCAACTTGCGCAGTGTGTCGATTTCCTGAAGCTATACAAGTCACCACTTTGGTTTCTTCATCCATTACCCACAATTTTACGCAATGATCCTGAAATCAGTAATTATTATTTGTATATAAACAATAAAAAATAATTTTTATTTTTAGGCAAAAATAACATTATTCATACAATAAACTTACTTTATCACCAGATAAAAGTAAATTTTGATTAACAGGAGTTGAAGCCAAGCACAATACTATATTTTTATGACCACTTAATATCTGACAACTCATTGTAGATAAGTCATAAAGTTTAATATCGGCAGTGTTAGTTGCTACAGCCAAATGTGAATCATTAGTTCCTAAGTATGTAATATCTAAAATTTCATCTATAAATCCTATTAACTGTTTCAAACATTAATTTAATATCAGATCAATTCATTGCATAGGCTAAGATAAATGCATACTCACTTGTTTCTTACATTCAAATTTATCCAATGTATAAATTAAAATATTGTGACTAGTTGAAACAAGCCCAATACTATTACTGTCTTTATTGTAGAGCAAAGATTTTATAGCTAAACCATTTTCTTCATCAGCAGGTGGTATCAATGAATTAGTTTGTTCATAAACCAATTGACCAGATTTCATTTCCCATATTTTAACAACACCTAACGTTATCAATTTTTAAGTGATTAAAAATTATATCACAATTTTATTTTTCAATACCATTTTAAATTACTCACCTTTTTCTCCTGCACTGGCTGCATAAATTGCTGATTCTTTCTTTTTTATGGGTAAAATTGCAGAATTGGAAATGATAAAACAACCTTCTATGCATTCATATACAGGATTAATTCTTATTGATGCTTTCTTCACCAAGTCCCACAGTATCAAAACTTTATCTCTGCCTGAACTATTCAAAAATTGTATTTATAAAGTCAACTTTTATGAAAAAAAGAACTGCTTTATGGAAATAAAATATGTAATTTATAAATCAACCTTAAAGCATGAACTCCATCTTCATGAAAGGATAATGCTGTGACTTTACTAAAATGTCCTTCTAAACGAATTTCTTTTTTGCCTGTCTTAGTACTCCAGGCATGAATGACATAATCATCACCAGATGCAAAAACTAATTCTTTGTCCATTTCAGGATGATAGCAAACAATACTAGTACAATTTAAAATTCAAGTGGTTAATACATCTATTGTTATTGGAATTATCCATACGTATTATTTGTAATATTCAAGCTCACCCAATAACACCTTGAGCACCTTTTAAGTTATGTGTACAAGTATGATGTGAAATATCATATAATTTTACAGATCCATCAATTCCTCCAGATGCCATATTTGTGGCATCTTGTGTTAAAACTATTGCAGATACGGGTCCATTGTGAGTTGACTTCCAAACTTTTATAGGTTTACATTCTGTGAATATAATTAATTATGAATAAGAAATTATACTTCAAAGTTAACTTTGAGTCTGTCAATATAGTAAAACAAAATTATATACCAAAATAGAATATTTACCAAGCACATTCCACAATTTAAATAAAGTACTCTTATGATGTGTTACAATAAAATTGCCATCTTTGCTAACTGTGAAACTATTAATTGTATCTTTATCTTCATCTTCTTTAATTTGACCTAATTTGTGTTTTATTGCACCTTTTGATGTTGAAACTATGGATATAAAATCCGAATTCTGACAAAAAAGGTTTTCTCCATCTTCACACCACTATAAAATTTATTTAATTTATAAATAATTTATAGGTGTAATTAATATCAAACAAATCTTATTCTAATTACCTCAATGTTTCCTCCAGTATAAAAAGCCTCATATTTACTCTCCACCTCAAACCTAAAATGATTTGTTTATTTTATGAAATTGATTTATTTTAGTAAACTATAAAGGTATCTATTTAAAAAATACTTACGATTCCTTCAAGTGACTGCTACTCATTTTTTTATTTCATTGGCTATCTTTACAGATAATAGAAAAAACGAAAAATAATATTTATTAATGTATAATGACATTACATTTGTTCTGCAACTCTAAAACACGTGGTATTTATACCGCGCCATGCCACCATACTGGATATAATCCATAGGGCATAGAGTCATAGACGCGTATAATCTCTAAAATAGCGCCAATAGCGACATGCCGCATGCGGCAGGCATAAAGCATTCAAGCATACATTTTGTTGCTGTTGCCAACTCTTGAATTTAACATTTCATTGATCAAACCTTAATTAATCAATAAATATATATTTTTTGATTTTGTGATCAGAGATCGTACTGATCGTATTATTATTCTACATTATTGATATTAAGAAATAGTAAATAGTAATTCAATAAAGAGAGTAAAATGATGTACAAATAAATTTTATTTTCCAACGTAGATAGCTCTTGCAATTGTTAACTTACAAATGTGTGAATAAATATTTTGATGATTGCTTATGACATATTAGATGTAGCAGTATTTTATTGAATTGTTCTATCATTCCCATGAAATTAAAAAACTCATCTGCATGGATTATTTCATTTGAAATATTGGAATAATACTCCATATATTTATTTTTTTATATTTTATATTTTCATGTAATTGCGGTTCAATCCAAAATCGTCTAATTTTTTTTAACTTTGAATGCACATATAACGTGTCATAAACAATCCTCAAAATAAAGTTCATCGCCAGAACACACAATCCATATACCTATATATATAGCATTTATACAAGCTACAGTTGCACCATTTTGCAAATATGATTATTAATCATGAAATTTCTAACTTACCGATAATTACAAGATTGCGGTTTATTGCGAATTACGATTTTGTTCAGACATTAATTTGCAACCCGTGAAGTTCAAAATCCAAATTATTTTTGATGATTGAGCATCGATAACATCAAATGGATTTTTTTTTAGAGAAAAATTTCAAGGGTACATATCTTGTTAAAATAAGCTCTTGACCCCGTTTATTGCCATCGATATGCTCAATCGTCGAAAATAATTCTGATTTCGAACTTCGCGGGTTGCAAATTAATGTCTGACTAACGCATGCCCATTGCCCAATTATGCTATCTTGGCTTATCGGCGCTCAGTCAGAGACCCACCGCCATCTAGTAAAGTAAAGTAAAGCAATTATGCTATATGTTTTGTATGTATAGTTTATGTAGCATTGGTCATCACATCAATACCTTAGAGGTTAGGGCTAAGTCGAAACAAAATACACACAACTTTAGATTTTCAATTTTATTATAATTAATATGTAGCGAGTTAAAACGATTAAGTTATCGATTATTTTAACACATTTTTATTTGTGTTGAAAAATTAGATGTGGCTATTGATCATCAATCTTCATTTTTCCCGCGCAGCTTGTAAAGATTGCGCGCTATAATCGGCTTGTCAAAACAGCGTCTCGAGACGCTTTGTTTTTTTAGAATGTTTTTTTTTATTTTCTAGTGAATTGTGGATATGTTGTTATTGAAGAACGTTAGAAGACAATTATTGAAAGAGTGATTTTGCTTCGAAATATTAGAAAACGAATAGAATCTAAGAAATGTGCATTATATGGTATTAATTTACGGAATTTAAGTGGAGTGCATCACAAAGTTTTTTCTTTAAAAATAGTGTTAACAATTATTATTTTGTAAAAGTAAAAAACTTACTTAAACATATTAAAAGTTTTTGAGAATTGCTGGTCTGATATTTGAATGTATTATTTTATAAAGGATGAATCGAGATGTGCAATACTGATAAAGTTTATCAATTGTGCAATTAGATATTGATATATGTATTATAAGCCTATGTAATAGAATAGTTCAGTTTTTATTTGTTTATAAAATAATAGTTTATGATGGATTCCTTCGCTACCCTAAAACGTGAAGGGAATGGTGAGTATTATAGATTACTTTGACTAATTCATTATTCAACAATCTTTCAATTGATATCTGGTTTTTAATTTCACTTCATTTCAATGATTAGTTTTTTATTCTAATTATTGATTTTAAACCAAAGATAAGTATTTAATATCTATATTATTAAGTATTTGATATATTTACAGAACTTGAGGTAACAGGTATTTCAAGGAGTGGCAGAGTACGCAAGAAGTCATCAAAACTTATGGATTTTGAATCTTCAAGCAATGTAACTGAAAGCAAAGTTAAAAAATTGAAATTACAGAATACATACGACCAAAGTAGAAAGAAAAAATCAGAAGTGCAACAGCCTTCATCACCAGTTCCTCAAGTTACTCATACTATTCATGTAGCTCAAATACATCATCCACCTTCGAATAAGATATCCATACCATCTCCCAAAAATAGCCCAAAACTTCCACCAGTGACATTACAAAAGAAGAAAAAAATCGAATCAAGTTCTGACTATGAAACGCAATCACAATCCACAAATTCTGATTCTGATGATGATGAAGCTGGTAAAAAGCTACATATTGCTGAATATTCTACTAGTAAAGTGTCAAATTTAAGCTTTGATACTTTGGAACCAGCAGATGATGAAATAATATCCATCAAAAAGTCTACAGCAACTCCAAAAAAAATAAAGAAAAAAGTTAATCCTCCTAAAGTACTTCCCAAACCTACTAAGCCGAAGGAAATAAGTTCACCAAAATCTGTAATTAAGTACAATGGAATAATAAATAAATATTTTTAACATCTAATATCTTAATTCAATAATTGTATTTCAGAAAACAAGATATACCGCCTACATGTTATGGTCTAAAGAAATGAGACAACAATTATTACAAGAATCTCCTTCAATGGGTAAATGTTTTATCTTGAGTAAATAATTTATTAATATTGATTTGTAGTAAATGTGTTATTTTCTCTGATTAGATTTCACAGCTATATCAAAAAGATTAGGAGAATTATGGGCTACAGTGCCTAACATGGAAAAATATAATTGGAGTAATCGTGCCAAACGTCTTTCTGAAAAAATAAATGGATTAACACCTACAAAAAAATTTATTTCTAAAGCCAGTATGTAAAATACTTAAACTTTTTAGGTAAAATAATATTTTTCAAATTTTATTAAATTACATTAGCTCATTATCTAATTTTACAGACCCAACCAAAACTTTGTCACCTGATTCTCCAAAAAAAAAATCAGAAGGTATTCTGCAGTTAGATGCTAAGAAAATGTCACCATCTCAGATTGTTAGAAATAGCAAAGATGCAATACGCGATCCAAGTAAAGAAATGAAAATTTTCAGAGCTGTTGAACTTCAACCCATTGATGTAGCTGCCTATTTAAAATTATTGGGTGAAAGTTTAACAGTGATCGGTGAAAGATTGAAAGAACATAATGGACAAATAACAGTTTCTGGAAGTCTTTCGGTGCTATTGGATTCACTACTGTGTGCTCTTGGTAGTTTGATGTGTCTTACACAACAGGTTCCAGCTATTGGTACTCAAAACTCTAATTCTTTATCAAAAACTTTGGAAAACATTGCATACATAATGCCTGGACTGTAAAAGATTATGTTGAGAATTATATAATTTGTATGTATTAATAGTGAAAATTATCTTTTTGATTGCTCGTTTATTAGTGCATACTTTATTTAAATCAAAATCATGTCATTTACTTTTATAGTAAAACTTATTTGTTTGATCAGTACTTATTAATTTGAAAGTACTGTATATATATTTATATTTCTTTTTAAAAATGCAATTCAAATAATGTTAGTTTTAAATAGTCTGATATTTTTATTAGGTAATATGAAATCAACTTTGAATATGAAATTTTAAATTGCAACCTAGATTATATTTAAATATTACATTTAGGGGAGTGCTGAATGAGTTATTACCCTGTACAATCTTTTACAAAGTATATAATTTCAGTCTGTATAGAAAACATATTTTGGCTATTTGAGATTCCTAATCCAAATATCTAATTTGATAAACAGTTTTTTAAATGTGCAACAATTATTTTATGATATCTGTGTTTTTGTAATTTGTTTTTATAATACTGAAAGACAGTATCTTCTGAAAATTACTTTTTAATAAAAATACAGTGATAGAAATTTCAGAAAGTTAGGCAATTTTAAAAGTAAAACAATGCACAAATAAAAATTGTACCACAGAAAATGTTGTGACTTGTTAAGTTTTGAAAATCCATTGTCAAAAATGTTCAAGCGGTTTGTGCTCCCCTTTGTTTATATCGGGAATATTCGCAATAATATTTATTTGGGCTAAACTTGGAGTTACTCTAAAATTTTATATAATAATAAAAGAGTGCAAAAAAATTGTAGATGTTTTTTTTTGAATAAATCGATTTTTCCAAAGACATCTGTTTTTTCAAACAATATTTCACGAATTATTAAATACTTTGGTTTTTTTAAATCCAAATCTCTGTAATATTATAACGCATAAACATACTGGTGCTATTTTAGTCAATAAATGGACAGGTGAAAAAAAGGACAAGTTTAAAAGCGCATTGTGATTGGCCGTTTGGGAATGGTCGAAATCAGCTGCTCAGTGTATGACGAGTGAGCGTTGTAAACAAAGAGAGTGAACGCATGCTGCTTTTGGCTCTTCTGCTTTATAAGTGTATACACGTATGCTGAAGTAACTTGTCGTAGTTCTCTTGGCTAATATTATTGTCGACAAATATCACATATGAGCAAATTTCGTTTTATTCAATCACCACACATGCTTGGAAAAGCTCTTAATCAGCTAGCATCGCATTTTACAATCGATCTTTGACAGCGATCGACATTGTTTTGTTCTGGAATTTTTTCGTCATCCAGCACAAAGAGACACACAGTGAGAGCACTATGGGCGTAGTATTTCTAGAGGCAATGGGTGACCCTTCGAGACAATACGACTGTAAAAATTGTAAGGCTTATCTAACCAACGAATTACAATTAAAAAGCACTCAATTTCAAAGTGGCAATGGCCAAGCCTTTCTCTTTGACAAAGTGGTCAATATCAAACCTGGGTAAGTAATACTTTGCTTATATACCTTTTCATTGCGCAACTTTGTTGACTTTAAATATTTATATTATGCTGCTTGGTCTGCCTCTTAGTTAAATTTCGTGCGTCGCTGGTGTGATTTGTTTATAATATGCTTCTATCGTGCACCAACTTTCTTTTCTTTCCATAATCCCTTTTTTTAGTATCTGCATCCTTTCATTTTGCATAAATTGTTCTCTCAGACACTTTTTTTTACAAAGTTTCATAAATAACTGCATGTATTTCATAAGTCACGTAAATATATTTTTATCGATCGTTTCAGCAAATCAGAACGGAGAAACATGATGACTGGTTATCATTACGTGCGTGACGTACACTGTAAAAATTGCGATGAAAAATTAGGCTGGATGTACGAATTTGCTTATCGGAAAAGTCAGCAATATAAAGAGGGCAAAATTATTTTGGAAACAGCTCAGTTACGCCAATCGGGATAAAGTCAAGATATGCACGATCACCAATGCGATAAAGACTCATCGATATATGCAAGCAGTTCTGTTACTTCATATTTTTGTTCTTAAACATTTTGTGGGTAAACATATCTTATCATGTGAATAATTAATTAGTGTGCAAGTCCTTAAACGAAATAGATGTTGAGTTTGTTGGTGTAGAATAAGACGACTTTATATACATACATACATGTGTATGTGTGAGTGTGTTATATTCAAATATCATTCCGAATAATATCTGTTGTCATATATATACTGAACCAAATGAAATATAAATATCTTTTATGTAATTGTTGTGGTTTATTAATAACTGTGCTCGAGATCATAAACCAATTTCAAGTATAAATCGCTATTTTGCCTGCGTGATGCGTACCAATGACAAAATCCTCAAAAGTTTAAACTCACGATCACATTATTTAACACATAAATAGAGAACTCATGATGATGAGAAATGGAATATTGATTGTCTTTTTTATTAGATGATTCATGCAGAATCGATCAAATGATTTTCCACTTTCGGTTCTCATTTATGTAAAATTAAAATAAAATTACAAACTAACGAAATATTTGAAATGCTACACAATAAATTAAGTACAATTAATAAGTTATATGATTTAAATAAACACAACTTATATTAGTTATATAATCTATTAATGATTTTTTTAATGACTTGAATGTTCTAGTAAATTTAGAGTGACATTTTTAGTTTTTTTTATAGATTGTAAAATGTTAATTTATTGTTAGATATATACAGTATTTCATTTAAAGAATTCAATTTTACAATTTTTTCTTTCAATTATTAATTATCATTTTCTTTGAATTTACAGTAATACACTTAGTAATAATTTTTAATGGTGGATTGCCTTATCAGGCACCGAATGCCTAGAAACGTTATGCACGTAGGCACGCTTACAAGACAAATCCTTCTTATCTCTCCTTATTCACTTTTGGGGCCTTACTAGACATCCTTTTGGTCTATAGGCCTACATTACGGAAAATAAACTCCCAGCTAGATCTTATTCGAGATTAAGACTCCAAGAGTAAAACTATGTATCTGAATTTAGCTTCGCGGTCACGGAAACTCCGTTGTACTCGTACATGCTAGAACGAGGAGTTCCGAAAGAGGACAGGGTTTTATTACAATGTACGTAGATATAAACATTATATTTCTCTTTTTTTTAACAATATTAATCTTAAATGACTTATTCTCACTTCACTATATTTACTGAAATACTTAACAATTACCTTGAGAACAGGTCACGCATAACGCAGCTGAGGAAAAATAGTTGACAAAACCAAGAACTACTATTTAACACGCACTTTTCACAGTCACACGTGCGTGTGTCACCATTTCTTGATCGCGTGCGCTTCGGTTTATCTATAGGTTTTTCCTCCGTATTCATATTGACGACCGTACTACACCCGGCTGTTGGTCAGCGCGTAAAGAAAAGACGACTGGCTATTTCCACCAAGATTCTTTTTCACGACTTCGAACGCTCTTAATAAATAGATTAACAATATTAAATTAGACAATTATTTGTAAAATAAGAATTATTTTAATATTTGAAAAACTGAAAAAATTCGAATTTTCATTCTTGTCTCGCCGGAACTTTTTTTCAAACAGAAAATACACGATCAAACAAGTAATGTCCGAAAGAGACCGACTCCAAGTTTATTTCTTTACAATTACTCGCAAAGATATTCTTCCATCAAGTAATGAAATAGGACCATCTCGAAAACATATGCACCATTCAATGAGCCCCATTGAATTTAGTTTAAAGCTCCCTACCCTTCCATATACAAAACTAATGTAAATTAATGGGTCGAGTTCGTTCCAAAGTTTAATCGCGTGTAGTGCTCTCAATCTGAAAAAAAAATGTAGATCGATTGTTTTTACCGATCGAAGTACTATGAATCAATTTTAGATCATCGTGGATTATTAGTTTCTTTAAAAATAAATGTTTCAAAATAATGTTTCAAAAATAATACTGAGCTGTGATTTTTCATTTGTCAAGTGACGTAAACAAACCTCCAATCCTAAAAAATATTTTTGTAACAACATTTTTAAACAATAAATATTTTTTAAGAAAATAATAGACTGGACGATCTAAAATTAATTCACTGTACATCCTTCTTTTTTGAATTCGGTAAAAAATAATTATGGACGTAACTTAACGTGCCTTACACACACTTTCGCTCCGAGCTCGCTGTCGACGCTGTTAGAGTTAAGTTGAGAGTGTGGGTGAGAGGAAAACAAGCGACTTACCGAAAAGAGGCACAAATGTAAAAACAATAATGGGTGTTATATTTCTTGAACATATTGGGGGTACCCGACTATTTTCATGTGCATCTTGCGATACAAATTTAACAAACAGAGATCAGCTAATAAGCACAAGATTTACTGGAGCAACTGGCCGAGCATTTCTCTTCAACAAGGTTGTTAACCTCAAGTACAGGTACGTGTCTTGTTTGCAATACTTTCTTCTGATCTTTCACTTTACAAAATTATTTCAAGTTACTATTTCAGAACTAATAAAGTCATTCTTTATATCTATTTATTCATTAAAAACTCGTTATTTGAGTTAAAAAAATTAAAAATGCTTGTTTACCACTAAATTTCATACCTTATTTGGTATAGACTCTATTGAAGCATGTTATTTAATTGTAATTATTGTCATGCATTAGTATTGTTTTATTCATAATTTTATTTCATTTAAATAGAATTATTACATATTCTTTCTATCTGTATTTGCATTAAAGAAAATAATGTTACATTCATTATTAAAGAACCTTTTTTCATAGCGAGGTCCAAGATAGAGTCATGTTAACAGGACGTCATATGGTTCGTGATGTGAGTTGCAAAAATTGTGAGGCCAAACTCGGATGGATGTATGAATTTGCTACTGACAAGAATCAACAGTATAAAGAAGGAAAAGTTATTCTAGAACGAGCACTTATTACTGAAACAGATGGGCTTGGTGAAAGTATATAAATTATCAAGTAGTTTTCCAACATGACATTCAAGTTATATTCGAGTTACATTAAAGTTCAAGTTGATATTAATCACTTACTTACAAAATATTTTACACATAAAAATTAAGTGCTTATCATGTTGCTACAGTCATCAAGTTTTGTTTTTGTATGAATTATATTTTTACAAACGACTGACGCATTGTATCATTTGCATAGGAAAATCTTTTACTCAAAACAAGCAACACTTTGTATATAATTTTCTAACGTATTAAGTTAAGTGAAATTCTATTTAAAAAATTAAAATTTATTATAGTCTTAATTTTTTTTGGAAGAAAAAGGTAAGAAATAATCATGAGATAATTTTTTTTTTCAATCTTACATGATTGTAAAATCGATTGGAAAATTAAACTGATGATTTGTGATAAAATATGTTAAAATATCTGAATAAAAATGTACTAACAATACAAAAAAAAGTCATTTATGTTTCTGATAAGTTGATTGTAATAATGTTATTTCTGTTTTTAATTTTCGTTATTTTCATAGTTTTCCTTTTAATAAAGCGTTGTTTTTCTAATTGTTCTTTTTAACAAACGAATTTCAAAATTCACCCCAAGTTTTACGCCCTCTATCCTACATATGCCGGCGCGTTTTCACGAGGGAAGCGGCCGCTTACCACACACCCCTAGAGATCTATAATTATATATAATTTTCCAAGAATCACACGCAAGAATAAGTAGTAATCAGTCAATCAATTTTTCACCGATTCATAATTTTTGTAAAATTTTATTTCGGTAGTGTTAGTTGTCCAAGCAATATATTACGTTTCTTATCAATGGTTAAAAGTGGACTGTCATTCGTCTCTAAAAAAACCGAAATATCGTGTACAATGCTTGGTGTGACCGCCTTTTGCCTAAAGCATCTTAGTTGCAGTGCTCTATTGTTGATATGTTAATATGTTCGTTGCAATCATTAACACGTTTTATATAACTTTACATTCTTCCTCTAATGTTTAATACAAAATGCTTAAATACGAAATGGTTATCAATTACGCAAATCCAATAATTATATGATATCTAATTGCCAAGATTGACTAAAAAGATAATAAAAAAATGTAATCAATACTCCAAGTTTTCATAAACAAAGCAAACGAAAAGTCTTGGAAAAAGTTTATTTTTATCAGAAATGCAGATAAAAAAAATTATTGAGACTGACAACACATAGTTGAAGGTTTAATTATAACTATATAAATGTGAAAAAGACAAATGTACATTATGATGTTTTGGAACATTCTGATAATAGGCATTAGTTTACATATTGTGCATGGTATCGCTCCTAGTAAGTTACCCTATAATTGTTTCCGTTATTCTTAAGATCAACTAGCTACTTATATAATTGCATTTATAGATCAAGCAGGTGGCTACTGTGCTCCATATAATGGTAAAGTTTGTAAAAAGTACTTGACTGGCATTGGTACAGTATGGTTCAATGATTCTATTGATAACCCAAGTGGATGGTTGAATGAAAAAATTACAACAGATTTGTGGGAAGAATTGATAAAAAAATTAAGTGAACCATGCCGTTCTGCTGCAGAGGTAATATTTTATTATGTACAAACTATAAGTTGTTATTGAAATGTGTGCCAAGTTTTATTTTATTTTTCTAGAAAATGTTGTGCTTTTATGCCTTCCCTCAATGTCAAGGTGGTGTTGGTTTACCTCTTTGCTATGAAGATTGTATAGCTTTAAAGTTTCAATTTTGTTTCAATGATTGGGCTCTAATAGAAGATAATAAACTAAGGCAGATTTATATAAGATCTCGAGGTCATTTTAGACTACCGGAATGTGAAAAGTTACCAAAGATTTCTAAAGAGAAAATGATGTGCTCACATGCTTCTATGACAGTTGTTGATCAAAAACTTGTAACATGTAAGTACTAACTATTGAAACTTTAACAAAAACTTAATGTTCCATGTTAAATTAATCTAGAAAAAATTTCAAAAAACTAATTAGAATTGAGAATAACGTAAAATTTAATACTTATTTTGAATGATCTTAAAATTTATAGATGACTGCTATAGAGGTCAAGGACGCTTTTATATGGGTACTGTGAATACAACAAAAAGTGGTAGACCATGCCAAATGTGGAGGGATCAAAAACCACATAGTCATGAAAGTCCACCAGATGTTTTTCCACAAATTCGTGATGGAGAAAATTATTGTCGAAATGCTGGAGGAGATGAACGACAGCCATGGTGTTTTACAATGGATACTAGTACAAGATGGGAACATTGTGACATTCCTTTGTGTGGTATGAAATATCAATATTGTTTTATTTTTTATTATTCATATAAATCAGAAATTTAATTTTTTAATTTTTTTAGATAACATAACTACCAGAGACATAAAAAACACTTCAAGTGATTTTAAGTTAGCGAATTTATTGGCCCCACCTTTTATAATTATTGCATCAGTTTTAATATTGACAATTGTTATTATATTTTTACTGATTGTTCTCATAAACCAAAGATTTCAAAAGCGTCATCAAGGATACAATCAAACTGAATCTCAGGTATTATTAAAATAATATTGAAAGACTAAGTTGAAGTAAATATTTACTTTATTCAACTATATTAATAATCGTGTTATCTATTTAGGAAGTCAATATTGATTTGAATAAGCTGCCGGATAATGATGCATATCATAAAACGAATATTCCATTGAATCCAAGATTGGAAAAACTTGAATTTCCTAGAAATAATATAATATACATAAGGGATCTTGGTCAGGGTGCCTTTGGAAGAGTATTTCAAGCCAAAGCACCTGGTCTCGTACCTGGTGAAGAATTTACAAATGTTGCAGTAAAAATGTTGAAAGAGGAAGCTGCAGATGATTTGCTGAAAGACTTTGAACGAGAAGCTTGTCTCTTATCTGAATTTGATCATCCTAATATTGTGAAACTTCTCGGAGTTTGCGCTCTTGGGCGACCTATGTGTCTTTTATTTGAGTACATGGGACGCGGTGATCTAAATGAATTCCTACGTTCATGTTCTCCAGGAAATTATATAGTACGGAACATCGAAAAAGATGATACTTTTACGGATTCACGACTTTCACATATGGACCTAATAAATATAGCCCGACAAATTGCCTCAGGCATGGTTTATTTATCTGACAGGAAATTTGTACATCGAGATTTGGCTACACGCAATTGCTTGATCAATGATGAGATGGTGGTAAAAATAGCAGATTTTGGTTTATCGCAAAAAATTTACTTGCAAGATTACTATAAAGGAGATGAACAGGATGCCATTCCAGTACGGTGGATGCCACTAGAGAGTATTTTATACAACAAATACACGGTAGAATCTGACGTTTGGGCTTTTGCTGTTTGTTTATGGGAAATATTCAGCTTTGCACTTCAGCCCTACTATGGGATGACTCACGAAGAAGTTGTCAAGTACATCAAGGAAGGAAATGTCCTTCAGTGTCCAGATAATACTCCACAGTCGGTTTATGAGCTCATGAAACTTTGCTGGAACAGGAAACCTTCTGAAAGGCCAACTTTTAAATTCATTTTTGAATCTCTCAATAATATAAAGTCTGAACTAAAGGCTGAAAACAAGTCAAATAGCGTACCTCTTCGTATACATCTGTAAATGTTATTTAGATTCTTTTATGTAAAAAGATATGATAGTCTATTCATGGTAAAGAAGTAAGAAAAGCATTTAGACTTTCCTCGTATTAAGTATATATACGAGTCTATAAAACTTTTATACAATTTTTATACAATGCATACAAAAAAGTTGTGAAATGCTACAGATTTCTCTGAAATGCTGTTACCACTAAGCGTATAAAATTAGTACAATGTAAAGCTCTAAAAACAAATTTTACAAAAGCGTTTCATATTTACGTTGTACATTTAATGACATTGATATTTAAAAAGTTCGATTAATTTTTTAATTCATTGATTTTTATATGATTGATATTTTTACTTGTTAGAATTTCATTAAGTTTGCGATTAAATTTCATTGTGAATTATGATTTAGAGATTTTTTTTATTCAAATCTTGTTACCAGAGTCGGATTTAACTCTCGTAAGGTCCGGGGCTAGAAAAAGCCCACTTAAGAGATTCGAAAACCCGGCTGATAGCTAAGGATATTAACAATTCCAATAAATCTGAACAGTATTTGTTATCATTACTATTTATAAGACTTTTTTTTCGACATTTTTGATCAATAAAAGTTTCAATTAACCCATTAAGGCCCAAGCCGAAACTGGAAAAGATAGCGTCAAACTAACTACGCCATTCATAGCATATCGAAAAAAAAAGTTACCCGTGTTTTTTCTTTTGCCATTTGCAATTGTTTCTAGAAAGTTATTTAAATAAATTACCCAAGAAGTCACTATTTTTAAAGACTAATCACGACAATCGATTCTACGAGAAAAATTATGAAAGAAATGTTTATAACACTTTTTCACCAAACTTCAATTTGTAAAATAGCAATAAACAATAGGTTGAACCCCTTAGGGTACCAAAGATTTAAAAATTCCACATTTCATGGACATTTTACGCTAACAAATTGAAGCTGATGAAAAAGTGTTTAATACATTTCTTTCATAATTATTTCCGTAGAATCGATTGCCGTAATTAGTTTTTAAACATAGTGACTTCTTTGGTAATTTGTTTAAATAACTTTTTACAAACAATTGCAAAAGGCAAAAGAAAAAATATGGGTAACTTTTTTTCGATATGCTATGAATGGCGTAGTTAGTTTGACGCTATCTTTTCCAGTTTCGGCTTGGGCCTTAATGGGTTAATATATGGAAATCGATGATTCTGAGCAATTTACTTTCAATTTTTAATCTTATAACAGTGCTGACAATCGATTGTCTTAATATATTTGTATGAAAAACATCTTTTAGTTTCATTTTTTTCATCTTTAGTTTCATCTTTCTCTAAACTTCTTTTAGTCCCGTTACCCTCGCTTCGCTCGAACACAAACGTTCACACGAGGCTAAAATGATACTAAATGATACTTTCTCGCACTAGTATTGGAATATACTATTCACCATTTTAATGAACAAAGGGAACACTGCATGTCTAAGTATGCATTTCCACGAACCCATCATTATTCATATATATATACACGCACACACACAAATAAAATACCCGTGTATTTATATATAAATTGTTTCTTGTTCTTTTCGATTAAGATAATGTTAAAGGACAATAAGTGCTTTGAATAATTTTTTATTATATGCATCATTGAGTGTACATACCTACAGTAAATAAATAAAGATAATTTTTTAGAAAATACTTTCAAAAACTTTTCAGTTTCAAAGTACATTGCAAATTTTATAAAATTGCATTGGAAAGTTTGAACAATATTATTTGCATATATGACGAGCCCCCGCTCTCGGACCCGAGGCTCGGGACTATATAACCGTCCCAAGTACCTATAGATAAATCCAGCTCTGTTAATTGTTATACTGATGTAATTGAGGAATACAAATACAAATAATTAATGTGGAATGCTTTTGTTTGAAAACAATTAAAATGCCTATGTAAATTTTAATGAACAATAATTATGTTGAAGCCATTGCACAAACTTGTTCAATGATATGTACATTTAGACTTATTCTACATAAGAAGACAACGGACATCGTATGTGTACCAAGATTATCGAGTTAAAAAACAAATTCTTTGTTTATATCTGGGTGCGTCCGTTATAGCACAGGATGCGAGCAATGACAAAAAATATAAATCTACTATATTAATATTATTAGTACAATAATATATCATTTGACTATCTTTTTTTCACCATGATGAATGTTTGGTGACCAATATTCGACATCCAATGTCTCCTTATATGTAGAAAGTCCCTTATTAAGATTCGTTTAATTTATTTTGTACTTTATTTATTTTTATTTGTATAAAGTAGAATTACTACAATGAAACTATCAACTACATTTATCAAAAAAAAGCCATTCCAATGTTCCAGTCTCTTCATTCTGTACGTATATAGTATCGTAACGGCAAAATACGATGTGACTGATAAAATAAAGTGTTGTTTTTCATAAGAAAATAATAGTTATTTTTAATTTATTTTCAATTTTTAATCCTTAAAATTCTTCATTATTTTCATTTCATCTTTTTATCCTTAAAAATCTGCTTTTTGTAGAAGCGAAAAGTATGCTTGCTGAATATGTTTAAATAGAGAATATTTTTTTAATTTTATATATCACATTTTTATCCAAATTATTGATTGTAAATATTATAAAATATTTATCATAAATTATTTAATATCAATAGTTAGATGTATCATTAAAATTGTTTCTAATAATCCATGCTACAAAAATATAAAAACAGTATTGTTTGTAACCAATCCATACACACTTTAATTAAAAAATTCATTAAGTTTTAACTGTTATTTTACAGTTCACTTGGTAGTTCATTAAATAAACTTATTATTTCATCAATACTATATTTGACAGTCTTTTCAGTATAATCTATGTTTTGATCTTTCTTATTTTGAAAATCTTGTGGAATGAAAATTCGAGATGAGAAAAATAATTCTTTATCATCAGGAATTTTGTTCCAATTAATGCATTTTAAAGCTGATTCTTTATAAAAACATTTCCTAAATGCCATACAATGGACATGTTGTAATTTTTCATAACTTATTCTCATGAAACCTAATTGAGCTAAAATTATTTTCCATGATGTATTTACAATTTTAGTATTTGCTCCTGCATGTTTAGAATCAGGAGTAACAATTAATAATATTCCTTTACTTTTGAGCAACTGATATGCTTTTTCACAGCATGAAAATCTCTGCTTTGGGCATGGAATATATTCTAAAAATAATGAAAAAATAACAGCATCAAAGGACTCTTTTTGCATTTCATATAACATCCCTCTATCTTCTGAATACACTGTTTGGTTATCTATTTTTAAATTTAAAAAATCACATTTTATCACATCTTTTGAATATGGAGCTATATCAATAGCAGTAACAGAAAACAAATCGTCATGCCTAAAAGGATTATAACAACTACCAACATCTAAAACACATATTTTTGGTTCTATTATTGTTTTAATCTGCACTGATTCCAAATCTTCTAATTCTTGAACAAAATTACGCATTAAATGCTTTTCTTTTTCATCAAATTTTTTCATACCTCTTTCTGTAAAATAATGTTTGCATTGATTTTTAATCCATTCTATTCTACAGTAAGAAATAGGATCCATTTCTTTTGGTTTTATTGCCCAATGTTGTGTAGCTAATTGATACATTGATTCAGCATAATTCTAGAAAAGAGAAATAGTTCTTACACAAATAATTAAATCATAAATATATCCTTTAGTTAAATTTGAGAAAAATGTTAAATGTTACCTTTAATTTTTCTTCTTGCAAAGTGTGTATTTCCCATGCTTCATTCGCTCCATGTTTTTCACAATCAATACGAAGCTGTAGATGAATATTTTTTATAAACGCTGCTAATTTTTTGTGCTCCTCTGAAGCTCTTAACTCTGACTTTTTTATTATTTTTCTGTTATCTTTATTACTTTCGTTCATTTTTTCAGGTTAGAAAAATAAACTAAAATTCTTATGCATGAGACGAATCACGCGGATGTGTGTATGTGTGTGTGAGAGAGTGTGTATGAGTGTCATCAATTCAATTTCAACAAATATATATAGTATAGCAGACGAAGAACACTATATATGGTTCAATGGTGCTTGTTCCTTAAATTTTCAAAACTCAAAAAAATATCCGGGAAATCATTCGATGAATAGAATTGAACTATGATGATTAAACAAATATTAAAATAAAGTTTAATTTTGTTGCTTATAAACTTGTTGCAACCACAATCATGTTTTTATTAATTTTAAATCTACTGCTTTATTACAACCTTAATTATAAAAATAACCTTCATATTGAAGAAAATTGTTATATCGATTTACAAAATTAATCACACTCAAGCCATACATTCAAAAAGAATTATGATATTGATATTTATAGGTATATTTGAAGTACTTAATAACATAAAATTATTGGAAGTTCGTTTGATAGCAATTAACGTGATATTATTGTTGAAAGTTCAAATTCAACGGGTACTATCACTTTAACTAGGTCATCAAAATAATAATAATATGCATCATCGCTGTCAAAAATAAGCATGAATATATGTTGAATATGTTCTAATAAGTGTATGCATTGATTCAGTATTGAATTTAATAGTGTTTTTATTGGTTTATAAAAATTTATACATTGCCAATTGCCATCATATGTCATTGATCCAGTATACCTGTACCAGTACCAGTAGTTGTATCTGAAGTCTAGCTCCCTCTATAGGTCACTTTAATAATCGGTCCTTAGCTAGCCGTTCTGCTTGAGCACGCGAGCCGCAGCTGCGATTATTCCGTGTTTTATTTAACGTAAGTAATTTTAATAGTAATTCAATTGCTTGACAAGTGTCACTTGAATCTTTAGGCTTTGTGCTTTACAAAATCTTTATTGCAATAGCGAAGATAATCCTACACTAATTTGTTACGAATCAAAACACTGGCCACTGTAGTCCTAATAGACATTTTCCTCGCTAAAACGATTAGGTAACCGAGCTCGGCTCATATCTCCAATAACACGAACAATTTAGAGATAATCGAGGATTCTAAAGAACTGTAATATCCGTTGATACTCATTAAAAATTTGTTCAACTTGATAGCGTTTTAGTGGTCCTCATACGAGATTATATTATTTTAATGTAAAATTTATCGTCTGTAATAGACATCATGTGATTCCTCAATCGGTGGTAATACTTCACTAACCAACAAAAAAAATGTGCCGAATTATCTGAATGTACTTGTAATTTAGAATGTAACGTTCTTTGTGACTTTATGAAGTTGATAACCTTACGGTTGTTTGTATTGATTTTCTTGTAGATTCAGTAATAAGCATTTACAATTTTATTTATAACTATCACACTTTAATATTTGTTCATCTATGAAAATATTAATTATGAATGCTACAATATTCCATATAAATTAGAAATAAAATGATGCATTTTTGGCATAATCACATTTTGTATTTTATAAATTTTATGATAAAATACAAGTGTCAGGAACAATTTATGCTTCAACTGATTTTAATAAGATGTTTTATTAGAACTGAAACATCCGCATCAGAGTTCTATACAAGAAATCTAAGTCCTTTACATTAGATTTTCTACATAAATTTTTGTTTTTGTACAAGAAATCAATACATAGTAATTTATTCTATTTATTTATATTATTTATCTCTTTAGAGAAATTTATATAATACATAGAAATTTTAAAGAAAATATACTTTTGTACTGTATACAACATATTAAGTTGTCATCATTATTCAAATTTTACTTAATAGTTTATATTGAAAAGATGTAATTATTAATCATTATATTTAAGTTTGATGAATTATAAATGAAATTTATTAAATTTTAGTTTAAAATGGCAGCGAGAGTTTTGACAACTTTCTTACGACATGGTACAAACAAAGTGCAAACACGTTCATATTACCCAGTTCACAACAAAATTGGAAATCGTGAGGTTGTTGGGCCAGGAATTAATCAAGAACCTACTTACATAGATGTAACAGACTTTCCCATGCCTGCAATTCGATACAAAGAGATCACTCCCGACATCCAGGTAACAAAATTATATGAAATTATCAATTTCTTCTTATTTGTATCATAAAATAATGTATACCAAAAATCTATTATTACAATTTTTTAGGCGCTGAAAGAAAAGGAAAAAGGTGATTGGAAGAAGCTCTCAATCGATGAGAAGAAACTCTTGTACAGAGCAAGTTTCAGGCAAACATTTGCTGAAATTGAAGCACCCACTGGAGAATGGAAATCAGTTTTAGGAATTACCTGCCTGGGTGTCACTGTATCGATATGGTTTTACGTATGGCTCAAAAAATACGGTACATATTTACTGTTTGAAAAAATACGATTATAAAAAGCAAACCTAATTTTACTATACACTTTCAGTTTACGCCCCTCTGCCCGAGTCATTCAGTGAAGAAAATCAACTTGCACAGTTGGAACGTATGCGATTATTAGACAACCAACCTATTTCGGGACTTCCGTACGTCAAGCGTATAGAGTAAAGAAATTTTCTAGTAAGTTGATGCAGTAGTAAATAACAAAAACAAACTATGCTATTGCAAATCTTGTATAAATCTGCATTGAGCCATGCAAATAAAATTATTAGAGATATGTTACCGCCGTCGATGATTTATTCAAAACTACGTTACATATTAATGGGTGAATCATATGAAATACTTTTAATAATCAGCAATAAGGCGGATAGATAACTGTTTTGGCAAATATGTTTATAAAAAATTTTCTTCACCAATACTTTTTATGTAATTTAATTTCTTCTATCATTAATCGTGAAATAAAATGATATTGATAAAAATTAACTTGATTGTTTTTGTTCTTGAAAGTATGGTTTATTGATTAAGTATTCAATAGTCAATTTTTTTACTTAATTAAATTAAGCATAATTATTTGTTAAATCAAATAATAAATTAGAATATCGATCAGCATAAAATGGAAGTTGATGGATTTCTGAGTAAGTAATGTTAAGCTTTACTTATGTCAATGATAGCTTTTAATGACCGAAGAAAATATCAAAAATTGTAATTATATTGATTTTTTTTATCTAAGAAATGAACTTATATTTTATCTACTTTTTGTTCTTTTATTTTAAATTTTATTTTATAACTCTACTTTATTACTAAATAATTTTTTTAACGTAAGCTAGTGACAAACTTAATTTAGATTGATTCTTGTAAAGTTAACCAATTCAACATTCAATCATCCGTCCATGACGCCGTCTATTTCATAATTAAATATATTGCTCCCATATTTAATAATTGAAGAGAAAGATATAAGACCATCGCAATTGCATAATTATTTGAGGTTGAACTGTGTGTATTATATCAAAGAAAGACAAACGGTCGTATTTACCGAAAGTAAATTGCTCATTCCTCAAAAATAAAATTTCTTTCAAACTCAAATTTTTTAAAAGCCCTTTATACGTATCTATAATAAGTATATAAATAATTAATAATCATTTACTTCAAGCTTTATAAGCTTCAAATATAATACCAAGAAAACCATTGTAAATTGATAAAGTAGTGTGATTTTTAAATTTAATGTATTGTTGAATTATCATTTTTCAATTGTTTGGCTTAGTAGGTGAAGTTTTGTTTATGTTCACGAGTTAATTTTCAGAAATAATTGAAAAATACTGCACTGAATGAATCGAAATACTTATA
This sequence comes from Phymastichus coffea, assembly GCF_024137745.1. Taxonomy (NCBI): domain Eukaryota; kingdom Metazoa; phylum Arthropoda; class Insecta; order Hymenoptera; family Eulophidae; genus Phymastichus; species Phymastichus coffea. The sequence goes on along the minus strand of NW_026706953.1, from coordinate 219,442 downwards.
GTATTTTTATCGCATTATTTAGAGATATATAAAGAGGGATCATAAACGTAGCTCAATAGAATAAAATTTATATAGTAAATTTCAAGTAAATTAGAACAGTAATGAAGAATGGCAACTTTATTTTATACTTGAAACATAAATAAAAAATTGTATTAACATAATCAATTTTTGCTGTATATAGTGGTAATCAATCAAAATTAATAACTAACTTCGTATAAAATGTGCTTATTCTGTTACGCTCTGAAACGTAATCATTTTTCTTTCCTTTAACGAGAGAATATAATAAAGAGAGAAAGTGACCGAGAATCCGCGCCGTCGCAGACGAAAATCAATGCAACATATTATATTTTATAAGTACTGGTGGAACAGCTCTTCTTGATTGTCTCTGGTAAGTTCATTAGTATTTCATTAAATTATTACTATTACATTTATACTAGTAAATTGATGTTTAATTTAGTGCTCTAGTTTTATTAATGACCTTTTGCTCTCGCTTGCCTGCTCTATAAGCATATTTAATATTTTCATCAAATTAGATTTGAAAATAACGTTTATTTGTACAATACATTTTTTAAACCCATCCACAGACAGAATCCGACTCATTCCATGCTATAAACGTTGAAATTTCAACTCGAAATGATGTACATATTGAGCGTTAAACGAAAGAGAATAGCTTTGTATAACTTCGCTTATCAACAGTATGCTAGTTTGGATTTTGGCAAATGTATCATATATCAATATTTGAGGATGGTTATTACTTCGAGTGTAATATCAATTATTGTCTGATGTGCTAATACTGAATATTAAGCACCAACGGTCATATTTATAAATCTCCTACGCAATGCGTGCCATAAAAACGGAGACAGTGCAATTTTCATATGTACAGAGTTTATACGAGGTCTGTCTGGAAAGTATCGGGCTAACATTTATATCTCTACGCTATTCTTCATCATCGAACGGGTTGCTGTAAATTTGAGGTTTAAATTTCCTTAATTATAGTTTTTGGTATTCCAAGATCTTCTTCTAGTTTCCGCAGTCATACGATGATCTTGTTCGATCGCAAGTCGTACCCGCTTAATATTATCCAATGTTTTTGTCGTCGAAGGTCGACCAAAACGAGAATCACTATCAACAAAAGTGCAGCCCCCTTTGAAACGATATATCACTCTTTTATTCGTGTTTTGCTGATTTCCAGTCATTTTTAACAATCACAAAATCCGACGAATTCAAAAATAGTTTTGTAAACAAAAACACGCTGCGCATGAACTATACGTCCGCGGCAGATGTCATCAAATAACCGATAGGTAGGCTTTACTGTTCAATAGTTACTGCTGAAGTTCACACACACACACACACACACACACACACACACACACACACATGCCCCGTAGAAGTCGCTCGAACACTATGGCGCGGAGATATAAAAGTAGACCCGATACTTTCCAGACAGACCTCGTATGAAAGGTTATTATTGAAAAAGTGGACCGTGACAATTGGATTATTGCACACGAATCTTTTATGCTAAGGTCGACAACTTGCAAGAAAACTATTTGCGCCATTAATCAATCTCATTACAAGAATATTCTTACTGTTACTAATTTTTGTAGAATTCTAAGAATAAGTTTTTATGGTAACAAATTTATTCTAGTAAATATAACAATTAATTCCGTCTTTTCAGAAAACGTATAAAGAAATATCGATTTCGAAGTTATTCCGCATACTTTTTAATGTTTACAGGTTATATAGTAATCATTTTATATGGAAATTAAAATCGACTGTTTTCCGGAGTAAAGGTATTGCATTCCATCAGTGTGATAAATAAATTAGGCTAAATATTTATTCAGTTTGAAGGAGTTATGTTTTCTGAAAGATTTTCTGAAAGATTGTCGTGAAAATCGATCTTCCTGAAGACTCACGCCTTCTTTATTTATTACTAACGTAAGCAAGCGAAAAAGGTGTGATTTTGAAAATCGCCCGCTGCATGTATCGACCAAAATCCGTGCGCGCCCTCCGGCTGTCGGTTCCGTGTAGAGCTGTGCGTTCAACACATTACAACAATCCACGCCACTGACGTATACCAACATCAGGCGTGTCGCGTGCGTGCTTGTACGCAGGCGCTTGTACCGTACACAATGTACGTATGTACATCCCTTCGCGATCCACACTCGCATACACAGTGCCAGCGCGTACTTCCGCTCAAGGGCTAAAGCGAACAATCAGCACTTGTACAGCGTAGCTGCGTGCAGGTGGATAAAAAAAAATTTTTTTCGTTGGCCTGCTGCGAGCGACAGCTTGCACAAGCGTGCGGCCGAGAATGAGGCTAGACAAGTGCCACCCCCCCCCCCTCCCGCTCATTCCCCGAGAAAGAGAGATCACATACATATATACCGCGGCGTACCTCTCCACTTTCCATTGACGCGAGCGCTCGTGTGCAGTTATTTTTGAGCGAACGTGCTGCGCTTTCAACTTTGTTCACCTCGTTTCTCTCTCGTTTTTGTTTTTTTTGTTTCTTCGCCTTCTTCGCCGCTTCCTTGCTCTTTTCTAGGCGGGATCGCGGCGACGAGGAACAAAAATCCAACAACGATGTAATTCGCATTGTTGGCCGGCGAGCTGCGTTACTCAAATACGTACAGCGAGGCCGCTTTTTCGTCAGCCTTGTCCGCCTTTTTTACTTTACGCGGAAAAAAGCTCGCGCTGAACTTTGCTCATTTTCCAGGAGCGACTCGGCTGCGAGCAGGCCTCTCGCTTATTGTCGATTCGCTGGCCAACTTTGACACGAGACGTTTAATACTAGTTCATGAAAAAGCGAAGCAGAATTACCCTGCAATGGAGAGAGAGAGAGAGAGAGAGAGAGAGAGAGAGAGAGAGAGAGAGAGAGAGAGAGAGAGAGAGAGAGAGAGAGAGCTTGTAGATCGGTTGTTGCCTCAGTTTCTCAGCGAGCTTGAGGGACTTTCCCGGACTCTGCATATTCTTGACTCGAAGTACATCCAGGGAGTGAAGCGTAATGAGGATTGATGCGATATAATATCAGACACTGGGCGTGCAAGCTGGCGGAGCTTTTCCGTCGCACGGTAACAGATTTGTACTACTTATTTTGAGCATTTACGTGATGCAAGAGAGCTGCCGTACATGAGCAAGTATATACATCCAAAGCTCGCTCTCACTCGCATTTTTCGTCGAAGAAAAGCCTATATCCCTAAATATTCCATGCCCTCTTGAACCTTTTAGATGTATTAACAATCCCTCATTTGAAATTCAGATGTGGCTTCGGCTCAGCAAGGAGGAAAACTCGCGGGCAAATAAAATAATAGACATATACCCCAAATTCCTCCCTTGGCCCACTGTCATGTGCCGCATTTTAATCAAGAACAATGGGAGGGGTATTATGAAATTGGTGAGAAGTGGGCCTTCTCTTTACGACAGTCTCGAGCGTTTTAATAAAGGCCACGTAGGCAACGACGAAAGGGTAAAACAAATAGAGCAATTAGGAAAGCGAAGAACCTTTGCACGCGGAATTGAAATTTCTATCGCAGCATCGGCGGCAGTGGCACCGACAGCAGCAGCTCGGCCGTGCGACGTATAAGAAAGAATCTTTATCTCTCTCTCTCTCTCTCTCTCTCTCTCTCCGCCGTCTAATTTGGATGATAATTCAAGCGCAGGCTCGGAAAGCTCTCGAGTATAAAGGCGGTGCGCGTAATGGCGTAGCGCTTTCGCGGCGTCGTGGCGAGTCCGCGCTTACAGCGAGAACGCAGCGACGAGGAACGGAGCGACGCGCAGCAGGGCAGGCGACGTCCGCGCCGAGCAGCGCGGCAGCGATTGATCGGCGAGTCGAGAGGTACGCAAAGTATCCGGCCGCGCGGCGTCGCCGTCGCCGTCGCATCGGGCTGAAAAGCTCGCTGCCTCGGCTGCGGCCACGGCGAGCGGGGCGGGGACAGGGGCAGGGGCGGCTCGCGCGGGCGGCATATAGATCTCGGAAGCAGCCCTCGGTCACGTCGCTGGCGCGCGCGCGCGCTTGGGGCAGCTGGGGAGCAGGGCGCAGGCGCGGCCGCGCAACTCGATACCCAGCGCCAGCAGCAGCGGCAGCAGCAGCAGCAGCAGCAGCAGCAGCAGCAGCTTCGGGGGCGTGTGGTGTGCGCCTGTGCCGTGCTCCCCCTGTGTGGATCCGCCAGTGCGAAACTCGCCGTGTTGCAGGACGCGCGCCACCGTGCCACAGCTCCATTGCCAATCCTGATGCTCGCACGCGCCTCTTAGCCCGGAGGTACGATTACGCGTGCTCGATTACGCCTGCTGCCCCTCGCGACCAGCAGTTCCACAGTCGTCGGAGAAACGAGCGACGGTGCAGCAGTTGACAGTGCTGGTGCTTGCCGATCCGCGGACACGCGCGCACACACCGTCGCACGGCAGAGGGCGAGAGCGACGAGGAGGAAGGATGTCGCGGGTGCTGGAGCTGCTGCTCGTCCTCGGCGCCCTGTCCAGCTGCGCCGCTCAGGTACGTGTCGTTCCCTCGGCCACCATTGCGCCCCGAGCGTCGCCTTTGTGCCTTGGTGCCACGGGGAGGGGGTTAGGACGGCGAGCGTACGCGGCCGCTCTCCTCAAATATGCATGGCTTTGACAGGAAGCGGAATCGTGGCGTGCGCGCGGCCGACGAATCGATATAGTCAGCCTGCCCGCGTACCTCGCCATCTCGGCCGCCTGCCTTCTTCGCCAGCAGCTCGCGCGCAGCCCGTCGTCATTGATGCGCCGACAAAGGCCGCGCGCCCGATTGCCTTACGCGCGCTCTTAACCCTGTTATGCGCCGACGACGAGCTGCATCGACGTGTAGCGCCCGTGCCTCGGGCGCTTTCTCCTCGCTCGCTTTTTCCGGCGCCGATGCCGAAACGTCGGGCGCTGGCACAATGCCCCGAGAGCCTCTCGCCTGGCTAGACGCGATCCGTTATTAATCCACGCCGAGCCGCGCGAGCCGCAGCGTCTTGGAACTCTTGGACGAGGCTCGCGACCTCGGGCGACGAATTACTCGAGATTCGAGGGAAAGCCGGCTAATCGAAACGACGTTAAGCTCCGCTCCCGTTGCCGCTATCTTGCAAGGCCTGCTGCCAATTAACCTCTCTCGCTATCTCCCCCCCCCTCCCTCCTCTCTCTCTCTCTCTACCTCTCACTCGCGCGCGCGCGTTCGCGGAATTTTCGGCAATCAAGTTTCCAGCGCAGAGAGCAAGCGTCGATAACGAGATTAAAGTGACAAAGACGTGAAAGCCTGCTGCTTTAATGAAATTTCGCGCTGTCGCGCACTGCCAAACAAAACCGCGCGGGCAATTTGCCGACGAGCGGAAAGAAGCTCCCGCTGACCGAATATTATACGCGCTACGGAATGCCGACGTGGCTTCCGTTGCATTACTTTGTTATTAGTTCGGCGAGCGTCGATGCCGTCGGCACGCGCGCGTGGGGAAGACGCGCTTCCGCGGCGCCCATAACGAGTCGCGCGCGAAAGTCGGGCCCGAGCGAGAAACGCCAACAATGACGATCCGTCGATAAATTGTGCATGGCACGGATTCTCTCTCTCTCTCTCCGGAGCTTCTCTTTTTTATCGATCACCGCGCACAGACACGCCAGCGATTTCTTCTTTCTTCTCTTGCTTGCGCGGCGCGGAACTGGATTTGACTTTGAAATGAAAGTAATTAGTTTTGCGAGGAAACAGCGAAAAGCACTAAAAGTCGTTTAGCGGTCCTCTTTCTCTCGCTCTCTCTCTCTCTCTCTCACCTCTTTTTCTGGCTCGCCAGCGCGAATTTCTCCGTGCGTCGAAAGAAAGTTGCGCAGCGACAGAATGAAGTCTTGATTAAACGGCTGGCTGGCATTGATTTCGCGGCTGGCATTCATGACCCAAGAGAATGAAGCAATTATCCGGCTGACTGAAAAATCGAACATCGCACGCGTCGCAAATAAATAGGATGTTGGCGCGCGCGCGCGCGAGCGTTTACCGCGATAAGTGTCGACCGAACGAATTTCACCAGCAGTTTTTAATTGACACAGTTCGCTCGCGAGTGCCGCCAGCCTTGAGTCGTCGGTCCGAGATGCAATGCTGCGTAGCCTAGTTCGACGGAGGTCCGAATAGCAGTTAGCAGCTGCACAAGCAGCTTTTACGAAGGTCCTCGTAAAAAAAAATAAAAAAGAAGCGCGCTCACGATGTAGTGACCAGAAAGGCTATCGAAATGAAAATAATCAGTTGGCCAAAGAAAGAAGTATGCATCTGGCCTTGACATTATCGATTCGATTTCCAATCTAACGCAATTGGGAAGTTATGTGGGTAGACTGCGCGCTCGCAAAAGAACATTGACTTTGCGCGAGACTTTGGCGTAAGTGATTTGATCACGAACGACGTCGACAACGAAAAGTGAAGGGAAAAAAGTGACTAGTCGGAGGATACATATTGATCGCGCGCGTAACTCACAGCTGTTGGACACGCCAGGCAACACAGGAGCCGAAAAAAGAGAGAGAGAGGAGAGCTGGATTTTTGACGCGCAGTTGGCCTGGCAGTGCACGCGCGCGCACTGGCGAAGCGTTTCGCACAAAGGCTAATGGAAAGCTCTGTCGCGTAGGTGAAAATGCAGTTTACGAGCTGAGCGCGTATTTGCGGAGAGAGCTCCATGGGTTCAGGCTGCTGTCCGTCCCATCGCGCGTCACGCTTCGACGCGCCAGTCGCGGCGAATATGTGTGTATCGATCGACCTACCCACCGCACACACGTAAGCGGCGCAACCTTTTTTCGGTTTTTTTTTTCTTTTATGTCGTTTTGCAAATGATACAGTCGGTAGAGCTCCATGTAGCTCGAAAACTCGGAGCAGCTTATATTGTCTTGCGAGGCTAATTTGTTTTGGCAAGCAATAAGTACGCAAATGCACGGAGGATAGTTGCAGAGGCTTGCGCAGCCGCTTGCTCACTCACTAGCTTGTACTTGAGCAAGTTTGATTAATTTGCAAGTTGCTAACGATGGAGGCTTTGCAAGCACTCGTACTTTAGGCTTCTTGAAAGATGAGAGCCGAGCAGTACGTTGCTGGGGCATCTCTGCTTATCTATCATAGCTATCTTTTATCCTTAAAGATCATACATATTTTTACATATTCCAATAACCACTGGTTTTAGTAGTGCCTTTTGATCGATTGATCGTCTAAACATTTCTAGTTCGGAAATAGTTCGGATTACTAATTGAAATTTGCTCAAGTGCGTTTCTCCATTGCTAGTATATTTTAATTTAAAATCTCATGCTTAACTTCTGAAAGTGGCGCAATGGAAACGTAGAAAGAAACAGTTAATTTAATATTTACAATGAAAGATTTAGGATGGTTAATGAAATTTGAAAAGCGCTTTTGGTATGTATCGCGCACTGAATGAATTCCAAGCGTATTATACACGCTACAATAGATGAAATTTTTAATCCAGATTCAGAGCTGAGAGAGAATAAATGTGAATATGTACATTTGTAAGCTTTCGGTCCGCGTGTATTGAACAAAATTTTTGTTAAAAGTAGTTCAAGCAGTCTCGCGAAAGCGTCGAGTGTGTCTTTGGGGTAAATAAAGCGCCTGCCTTGGAAATATTTAAGCGTGGCTTAAAATTATTCGTCAGCAAATATTACACGGCAAATTGAATTATACCTTGAGATAATTTTTTATGAGATAACAATCATTCGAATGCCGCTTCATTGTAGAGAGATATTATTGCGTTTTCAAATGATACCACTTTTTCATAAGCATTACGTCAACATAGAGAACAATCGATTGAAAAACGCAGCAAAGAAAACTTTACATTTTGTAGTGCACTCTAATAGATCATTTGTCACGTTCTAAATAACTTTAGTAACTGAACTCTCTGTGAACTGTTAATATAAAGAAACACATTTGAAAACAATGATTGAACTTGAGTCATGCCATGATATTCAAAAGCTCAATCGTGTTTGCAAATCAAGCAGACAGCCTAGAAGCCAAATAGTTCTCATGTTAAAAAGCAATATTCAGCGTTTCCGTCTGAAAAATCAATAATTTTGTATATTCTTAGAATAGATGCCTCCAATGATAAATAACTGAATAGCCAGCAGATATGCATACGTCAACGCGTTTTAATGAGTCACACAGGCTCAATTTCTGAATATATAATTTCTCGGAATAGAAAAAGGACTGCGCGTCATAAAACAAAGTCCACGCGGTGCTGATTTCACACAATTTTCTAAACGTTTTGCAGTGGTCGGTTAACGCCTAGGGAACGCGAATAACCTTGAGAAGGAGTTTTTGTTGCGCAGCGACGACAACTCTGCAGAGCAATGGGATTTGGCAAGGCGATAGGTTGAACGTAGTAACGCGGTGGGCAGTGGCGGTAGAAAACGCGCATAAGCCGCCCTCGTTATCGCGCGGCGTTTTCCGGCAAATTAATCAGCAGATCGCAAAAGGATACTCTGCTGACGATTCATCGCGGGAAGCCTATATAAGAAAGCGTAGAGAGCAGAGCCGGTCAAAGAAAAATCCAGCGTAATTACGGTGGCGAGGGGCATCGTCGAATAATTAAAACAGCGGCTTTTTCATCCCTTTCCTTTCTTTTTCTTGCTCCTTCTTCCCTTGCCGCCTCCTCTCAATCGAGCTTCTCTCTCGCTGTGTGCGTCCGTTGGCTCTCACCGGCAGGCTTCGGTTTTACTTTTGCGCGAGGCGCGAAAAGGACTCCTCGCGCAAAGCCACGCCACTAATTATGTACGAGCCCAGCGGCTTTGCCGGCGCCCGTTTGATTGCGGCTGCTCTGCGCGCGAAAAGGGACAGCTCTCCATCACGCTCCGCGCTGCAGCTCTCTTTTCCTCTTCTGCTTCTTCTGTTTCGTGAGCCGGCCGCCAAAGCAAACAACGAAAAAGGACGTGCCGCTAGAGCACGCGAAAAGGAAGAAAAGAGAGCGAGCGAAACGTATAGAGTTGTCCAGGCTCGTTGTAAGTACACATGCCTACTGCTTTATGGGAAATCGTTACTCGCACGCGCGCGCTCCAACGCCTGATGGAGAGCTTCGATATACATATATATATGCGCGTGGCTGTCGACGTCGGTCCCCTGTGGACTAGCGCCGTTGCCACTGCTGTCCATGGTTTACATGCTTATTGGAAATGTGTCTCTGGCTGCTCGCGGGATTCGATTCATCTTTTTTTCCGCCCTTCCCAGTTTCGCGCGCCGCCTATTCTTCGCCCTTTATTCTTCGCTTTCCTCGCCGCATCTCCAGTGTTTACCGTTCGCTCGGCAGATCACTCGACTCGTTGCTGTGCCACGATCGTTTAGCTGACAAGTTCTTCCCTCGCAACTGATAAATTTGGGCGTAGTCCGACCCGCAGGAGCGTTCCGAGTGCTTGCAATTTTTCTTCAACTTTCGCGAATTTTCAGCTCGCACCGTTTACGTTGCAAATCGCAGGCGCTCGAGACATGAAATTTCGCTTGGAAGTGAATATTCTTTTACCGCGGCACTAACGGGATAAAATTGTTCATCGGCTTCGTTCGTTCGCGCAAACTTTTTGTTATTCATAACTGAATAACAAAGAGTGATTTTATTAAACTCTCGTACTGGCGCTATATGAACTTTTTTTCGCCGAACGCATGAAATGGCGTATTATTTATTCGGCATAGAATACATCGATTGTGTTATTACAGCACTGTATCCACTTGAAATGTTGTATATTGCGATCGTTAACTGTTCACGGGGTATTTGTCGTCGTCTGTTAACGATCGATCGATCGAACGAACGACTACTTAAACATGAAGTAGCATTGCAAATCGGCAATTATAAAAATTTTAGCTCGCACGCAAACAATTATTATCAAAGCCAACGGATCTATTTAGTTCGTGCATACACGTGTACACAGTATTTTACGTGGAGTTATTCACTTGAATAACAAGGAACGTATACGCGATGATAAATGTATTTTCAAAATAATCTACGTGTGCTTTCGTGAAGTTTGCGAGTCTAGTTGCTAAAAGAGGACCGTAGAGCGAACGTAAGCGGAATCACTGAATATCCACGTTTCCTTTCCGTTAAACAAAATAAATGTGAAGTCTAGTGAAAACAAAAGCTGTTAACGCTGAGTAGAGTCGAATAAAGAGACACGCAAAAGCCGATTCAAGAGACAAATTGAAAGCGAAGCGTTGCATTTTCGCGAAACATTTCGGAGGCTGCTTCTGTTGCTGCTGCTCGTCGAGGGTAATGAAGATCGATCGTCTAAAATACATTCTCTTGCTGATCGAAAGAGGGAGAGGGAGCCTATAGCCGCGCTCTGAATTAACTTGATTGGAAAATCCGATATTGCGCAGCGTTCGGCGCCCTATGAAAGATGCGGCGCGAATATTTAGCTTGCTGCGACGCACGTGTCGTCGTGCCCCTTTCATATTCCCTCGGCGCGCGGTTCAACGTCGATCAGCTTCGGCCAGCGGATCCAATTTTGCGCGAGCGCTTTGCATAGCCGCGCGACGAGTCATTGAAAAACGGCGACTTGGGCATCGTCGACATTCAATCGGATTCTCGGGATCTCTCCTCGGCGAACCGAAAATTCCCGAAAAAACTATGCCGACACATTCCGAGGGCGCACGCCGCCGCGATGCACGGGCGAGGAGGCGAGCGCACTGCCTCTCGAGAAATCGATTTCCCGGAGCTCCCTCGCTCCCTGCCGGCGCCTACTGAGCGCAAATCAGCAGCGGGCTGCCGCGCGAGAGGCAAAGAAAAAAAAAAACACACACAGTAGCTGCGAAACAGCGAGAACCCCACTGGAGTAGGCGGCTCTACTCAACGAGTTACACAACACACGAGCGTGCGAGCGAGCGCGCGTCCGGGTGGGGTAGAGGCGGTCGATATTTCGCGCGTGGCACACGCGAGAGCTGCGAGCCGTCGATTCGTTTACTCTCTTTTTCCCCGTGCCCGCGCACACGGCTTTCCAGCCGGCCGGGTAGCGCGCCACACGTGCGCCGTACGCGCCAACTTTTCGACGGGCAGAGCGCGCGAGGGTGAGCGAGAGGATAAGAGCGGCCAGAGCCGTTCGCGGCGGCTTGACTCGCGCGCTCCTCGGCCGGCTCCGCGTGTCGCTCGGACGATTATTATTCGTGCGAGGCGACGCGTGCCTGCCGGCGATATTCCGCTCCGGAATATTTATGACGCGTTAAGGCGATGCCTCCCTCGGCTCCCTCTGCGCGACTCTCTTCGGACCGATGGCCATTCCGACGGCAAGCGCGCTCCTGCGTCTCTCTGTCGTCATTTAAAATGCGCAGACAAAGGCGCGAAAAAGAGTTTGGCAGTGGGCGTCGAGCGGCAGTCGAACGGCAAGCCCCGATAAACGTCGAACGTTGATTAAGTAAGGCGCCGGCAAAGAGGGACGGAAAGCGAGGCGCGTGGGCGCGGACCGCCGGTCGATAAAACGCATCGTGTGCGGAGCGCGCGACGTATTGAAAAAGCGATGAGCATGGTAATCCGAAGAGTAGCTTAAGCTTCATAAACTTCGGTGGAGAGCCAATAACCCGCGCTAGAGTAGCGTGCGAACGTAAAGTTGCAGTCGTAAAATCCTGGCCGTATATAGCAGAGGGAAAGGCTGATATAAGCAGCGAACGACGTACATTAGCAATTACCTATCGAGCGGATCTCGTTGGGATCTCTTGCCGCAAAGTTTTACACTGCGTGTACATGTATATATACGTATTGTCGGCGCGGGCGGCACGGCGAAGCCACGACAAACGCCCGAGTATTCTGAGTGCTTTCTTTTTTGCAGGCGGTGTCTGAGCGGCTGGAACTAGCTCCCGCTGGCAGCAGATCCGAACCACAGGTGAGTGCGTCGCGTGATGCGCACGAGCCGCGCAACAGTCGCGCGCCTCCGTCCTCCGCGGCAGAAACGCTCAGCCCTGATTGTTTCGTTTCCGCGGTTGTTCGCGCGTAGTCGCTGCATTTCTTTCGACCGTCCTACTCCGTTGACGAGAGCTTCTGCAGCGGTTCCGATTGCATTCGGTAGCTCGCACAGAGTGTCGTGCGTTCGCGTACTTGCTGATATATGGCTTCCGCCAACGTCGATGCGTGTCTGGATAGAGACCGCCTCTGATTTGCGAGCGCCACAGCCGTACGGGCACGCGCGCGCGCATCTCGGAGAGATTGCGCGCGAGCTAATTAGACGAACATCGCGCGCGACCATAATTTCGACAATCGCAGGTCGTTCGTTGATTCTCGGCATTGTCGCGCGATCGGTGGAAAATCAGGTTCGATTCGCTTTCACGCTCGACAAATCCGGCATAAAACCAACTTATTCCGCGGATGCGAAAAGAAATAAAAAAAAGTGTGTTCCTCGTCGCGTACCCGCGAGCTCGAATAAATTTCTTCGGGCTTTCGCAGTCGGCCGTCGGTGGCGGACAGCTCGATTATAAAGCAGAACTTTATCGGTTTCGTTGCGCGCCGAGTCAATTTTTTTGTTAACCCTCGCGAGCGCCCCGGGCCGTCCGCTCCTGTCGCTTTTCAATTACTTGCCTCGGTGTCCAACTATTTTTGCGGTCGGCACACAGGCGTTCGAATATGCACTGCCCGACACGCCAGCCGACCCCGCGGCTCGGCGTATCCGCGACGACTCTTGAAAGCTCCCGCGACGGTAAATCAATTATGGTCCTTTTTGCCCAGCGATCCGCAGTCGCGAGAGCGTAGATTGATGCAATCGCGAACCGTTCCACGGAGCAATCGATCGGTCGCGCGCGTTGATCTTAGGCGCGGGCGAGAAAAATCAGACGAGATCGTTGACCGAGAGCAATGTTGTCGAATGAATAGGTGGCGACGCTATGCGAGGCGGGTGAGGTGTACCTGGCGCAGCACATGGGCGACCAAGGACGGTGGATCTCGTCGACGGACACCAAGAGCTGCATGACCGACAAGCTAGAAATTCTAGAATACTGCAAGAAGGTAAGAGCCGCTGGCGCGGCCTCGCATTGTCGTGGGAAAGGGACACGAGCGCCCATTGAAAACGTCCAGAGCAGATGCTCAAACGCTGCTCCAGCCCTTTTGTGCTGCGCGAAATTGCCTCAAGAATCGAATCCTTTCTCTCTCTTTCTCTCTCTACCTACCCTTGATTGTTACACACTGGGATCGCTTTATTTGCAAAGTTTTGTTTGCCGTTCGTCTGTTTTCGCGTATATCAAAAGCTCGCGCAACTCGCTTTTTTTTCGAGAACACGCGCTGTTAACCCAGTTAGCCAGTTTAAGGGACGCTTATATTGCGAGCGACGTTTTATTAAAAGGCAAATATGCGCGACGACTTGCGCCGCGCAAATAACAGAACGCTATATGTCTGCAGCACGCACCTTTTCCTCCGATCGTTCTCCATCGAGAGGGAAAAGGCCTTTTCATTTCCTCTCTCGCTCACTCACTCTCGTGACGCGCTTCTCAAACTCGCGCGGCGATATTTCATTTGCTCGCCGTTTTCTCGAGATACGGGCGCGCTCGCTGCCAAGAGTCCGCGCCAAAGCAGCCGCAACACAATATTACCAGGGGCTCGTTCTCCGAGTGTGCGCGCTCGCTGCAACGAGGCGGCCGTGAACAGAGGCCCAACGCACGCGCGCCAAGTGCTCTCGTGGTCGAGCTTTTCGGCACGTCGCGGCGGGGGGGGGGGATCCGTGGCGGAGAGACGCGCGCGCAAATACGGTCAATTCCCGCTATCGGATTACTCGCTCGCTACTTCACGCCGGAAACACGAAAATTCGAAGAGCCCGACGAGTTGTCTCGTGACCCCGCCGCGAATGCACGGCCCGCGGAAGCCGCGGCCAAGTTGGAACTTGTTGAACTTTTTTTCTCTCCGCCGTCTCGCCGAGCGAGCGCACAATTACTCGGCTTTGCAAATCGTTCGGCATAGCCCGGCGAGCGCTTCAACTTGCCTCTCTCTCCGCTTCTCAGCCGTCGACGTCGCGTCTCGATCGCGCGCAGTTTTCCGCCGTCGCTCACCGCCAGTTACATCAATATCAATTGCGCGCAGGCTGCGAGCTTCTTTTGAGCCGGCGGAAACGAGCGCGAGATTGCCCTCTCTCTCCTTCGCATTTATCAGTCTTCGCTTCTCCCTTTCACCCGGCAGAAAGCGCTTATTGCCGCACGTCGCTTCCCGTAACTCGAGCGCCCCCCCCCCCGCCTACGAAGCGTTGCGCACAGTCGGCGTTAAAAAGCAAACGATTCGTAATGACGCCGAGTCGCGAGCGTCGCCGCATCGATCGCGCGTCGCTACCGAGAGACAGCGCACGAGTGCCAAACTCGGTGCGGCTACGAGCTGGCTCGAGCTCCGAATCCCGGCGAGACGCGGATCCGCTAAAGCGAGGCGTGTATCACGATTTCCGCAGTCTAAATTCCCCGCGCCGTTGCCAGCCAAGAATCGACTGCGGGCCTGAAAAGTCGACGGTGAGTCTCGAGGGGTAGAGATAGAGCGAGAGAGCGAGAGAGAGAGAGAGAGAGAGAGAGAATGGGGGGGGGGGGCAGGAAAGAAAAAGCAGCGCTCCAGCTATCTGGCGCTTGGTCTGGGAATACGCGTCTGCGATGCCGAATTGACAGCGAGAAGCGCACATGAGTTTGCCGCGATGCCTGCGAACGCTCTTCTTTCTCTTTTTGTCCCACGTAGGCCTATCCCAAGAGAGACATCACCAACATCGTCGAGTCGTCGCGTTACACCCGAGTCAGCGGCTGGTGTAAGCCCGGCAAGAACAAATGTAAGCTCTCGAGATGGGTCAAGCCCTACAGATGTCTTGGTAAGTGCCCATTTCGCACGTTTATATACGATAAGCCGCGACGCCTGGCCCTTTGCGAGCTGTCGATTACGTACAAGAGTGCCGCTCGCGCGCATCGGATGGCCTCGACGTGACGCGCGGCGTCGGCTGCTGTTGGCGGCACGAGGGCCCGTCGCGCTTTACCGCGCGTGCATGTTTACTTTGCCTAGAGACACCTGCGAGCTATAGCTGCTCGCGGCTGGGATCGATCGATCGTCGGACGCGTGTTTGCCTTAGGTGTGTCATCGAAAAAGATCCGCGACGCGCTCCGTTGCGAACCTCGCGAGGACGCCGGCAACGAGGCTCTGAATAATAGCCGACTCTTTGTCTCTTGCAGAAGGCCCCTTCCAGAGCGACGCGCTGCTCGTGCCGGAGGGCTGCTTATTCGATCATCTGCACAACGAGACCAAATGCTGGGAGTCATTCAGGTAATCGTCGTTGGTCTTTGCCAAACTACTCCTTTCCGGCTTTGCGCGCAAAAGTTTCGGCTGCGCGAGCGACAAGTCGTGTCGGCGCCCGGGAGGCCAGCCGTTCAAGGTTGTGCGCCTCGAAAGCAGAGCGTGCGTGTGTGTATCCTCTCGTTTTCACTCGTAAACTATTTATAGGCTCTATCGACGAGAACAATTTCATTCAGCACACGCCCGAGTATCGCGCATACGCGTCTCTATACCCGTCGGTAAAACTTGACGCTTGACGTCGGGAATGGAAAAATAGCCAGTTAAAAGGGGAAGCACGTGGGCAAGGTTATGCCTCGCGTATCGAACCCCATGAGCCAGCATCTGTCGTCTATCTTCGGAGGAACAAGAAGATGAAGGCAAAGTGACAGAGACTCACGGCAGAACTTTTATGGCTTAGCGTTCGCGCGTTTTAATTAAAGCGACGCGCAGCTGCAGGCAAATCGATAGAGAAACGACAAGAGCTGTCGGGCGCGACACTCGACAGCCTGGAGAGTTTATTAAATGCGCGAACGAATTGTTTCGCAGATGGAATTCGACGGCTGCGGATACCTGCCGCGAGCGCAACATGAATCTACGGAGCTTCGCCATGCTACTGCCCTGCGGCATCAGCCTCTTCGCCGGCGTCGAGTTCGTCTGCTGTCCGAAACACTTGAAAGGTATTTTGCACAGCTCCTCGCTATTCGAGCCTTTTTGCCTCTCTCACTATATATATATACACACGCGCGCGCGCACACACACACACAATGCTCTTCGACGGCTCTGGCTCCTCCTATACTTAAGCGTGAGTCGCCTTTGCCCGGCGTCGAGTGCACTTCGTTGATTGCCACGAGCCCTTCTTTTTATTTTCTCTTCTCATTGCACCAAAAGGCCAACGTCTCGCGGCCGAATTGTGATTGCGGTGCACTTCGACTTCA
Organism: Phymastichus coffea; assembly: GCF_024137745.1. Taxonomy (NCBI): domain Eukaryota; kingdom Metazoa; phylum Arthropoda; class Insecta; order Hymenoptera; family Eulophidae; genus Phymastichus; species Phymastichus coffea. Next base: position 203,310 of record NW_026706953.1, on the reverse strand, counting down.
TTCACGCGCGCGGACCCGGATAACCTTCGAGCTCACCGCTTTTTAAACACCCTTTTCAACGAACGCTCTGTGCGCGCTCGTACTTCGCGATTGATCGCTTGCATTTATTGCAGCTAAATGTCCGTTTACTTCTCGCTCGCTTCTGCAGAGCATCGCTGGGGCCGCCGTTCGTTGTGTCGGTATCATCAAGCGGACAAGTTGCAATTAACGTGCGCGCGTAAAATTAGCCGGCGAACAGCACGAAAAGTTGAGCTCTGCTCTATCGCGTTGCCGAACAGTTCGATAACTGCATCTGGACTTGAGCATTGCCATCGGCAGGCTTCGTCGACCCAGCCTCGATTTCTATATGAAATACAACTACTCGATGCACGACAGGTTTCGGGGGGGACAAAATATCGACGGCATCGCAACGGCAAATGGGCACTTAACGAAGCTTCAAACATTTGTATCGAGCAATTAATTACTCTAGGGTTTCGTCTGGAAAACCAAACTCGAAACGCTCATTTTTAACTTTTCGACAAACTGTGTGCCCGGTTGAATAGTAAAAAGCAGTGACGGCAGCGAGCCGGCGTAGCCGTCAAAAGCTGTCCAAACTTAACGAGTATAGTGGACGAAAAGCTGCTGATTTAAAAGTAACGCGAAAGCGGCGGCCGCACCAGCCGTTAATTAAAACTTTCACTTGCCCCCCTTTTCGAAACACACACACACACATACGTAAGCGCGAAGCGGTAAGGAAAAAGAATAGCCTCGACCGACACTTTGTAAAATGTTTATGTGCGCGGCAGAGAACATGAAGCTGAAGAAGCACTACGAGATGCACGTGCCTAAGGGGCTGGTGGATGACTTGGAGGAGGAGGATGAGAATTTGAACGACGACGCCGATCAAGACGACGACGCCGACGACGATTCCGAGTCCGACGAGAACGTGGACGACGTGCTCGGCGATCAGCCTGACGACGAGGACGAGAGCAACGAGGATTACATCGAGGACGACGATACTTCTACCAGGTCACTTTTTTTCAATTTTTGCATTAGATCATTCAGATTCGCGGAAACGACAGTCGCGCCAACGGTTGCTCGGTGATTTTGCGAGAAAAAAATGTGCGCTCTGCAATGCAACTTTATTCCTTTAACGGATAGCCACGCGCTATCGATTTCAGGCGTCACGCGTGAAATATAAATATGCGCGGGGGTGCAAATTAAAGTGGTCAATCTGAAAACACTGAGAGGAGTGTCGGATAGCTTGAAAATGCATGGAAGTTGCGCTCTCGGGCGGCGCTAAGCAAATGAAAATGAAAAAAAAAAAAAAAAAAAAAACGAGTGATCATTTTACGAAAGAGCAGGCCATCGTCGTCGGCCCCGCCACCGTCAAGCAGCACGAACAAGCAGAAGGAGGCGAACTCGATGGAGAGCACGAGCAACAACGCCACTGCGAGTCCAAGCGCTTCCAACGGAGGCAGCAGCAGCACTCAGCAGCCGGGATTCTTGGCGCACGGTACCCCCGATCCCTACTTGACCCACTTCGATCCGCGCTCCGAGCACCAGAGCTACAAGCAAGCGCAGATGAGGCTCGAGGAAATTCACAAGGAGGAGGTTACCAAGGTGGGCCCCCCCTCCCCGTCTCTCTCTCTCTCTCTCTCGCTTATTTCGATCGATCCTATCTCAGCCGAAGCATCTTTCTTGCGAGTATAGTTGAGCTGAGGTCAACTATTCCATGCGCCAAACGCGGACTTTCGATATATGTTTTTGCCGAGCTTCCTTTTCGACTCTTCTATTTTATTGCTTTTATTCTCTTTCTCTGTAGGTAATTAAGTGCCACGTCGCTGAGAGAGAGTGCAAGAGAGTGAGAGAGTGAGAGAGAGAGAAAGAGAGAGAGAGAGGTCGATCGAGTGATTTCGCTCGTGCTGTCGATATTTCATTTGGAGTGCGCCGTGTGACGTCCCGACGTGAAGGTGTTATTACGGAATCGCGATTCGCAGCCATAAAAACGCCCGCTAAAGACAGATTCTCGCTCTTTCTTCTGGACGCGATGAAAGAGAGTCGATCGATGCCGTTTTCAATTTTTTGTTTTTTTTTGTTTTTTTTATCGTACCAAGAGTCCAATAGATGCATTCAGAAGTGCTGAGTGCTCGTCACTTTAACGACAACGAACGAAAAAAAAAACCGACGATGGCGGGCGTATTTCGCGTTAATTCGCGAACACGCATACTCGCAGTTCGCGCCGCGCCATCAATTTATCAAACATGTGGAATGAAAATGGCTTCTAACGTGATTAGTGCAAGATATTTTAATTTAATTAAAGCACGGTGTAGCTGCATTCCTCAAACTGCGCGTTTCATATATATTTAGACCGTAAAATACGATTGGAGATTTATTAAGCTTCGTTGAAATGAGGATCGAGCAGTTATCTTTTTTTTTTATGAATCGATTTCTAATTAAGAATAACGTTCGTAAATATACTAACTCTATAATAATATCAAACCCCACCATTAACTCGAATATAATCATGATAATATAATTATAATGATTACACAATTATTGCTATTTAATAAGTTTCGTTATTCAGCCATAATTCCGGTCAGTTCACTAAATTATCATTCACGTCGTAATCCATTATCAGAATTAACAAATCCACTAACCGTGAAAAGCCGAACGAAAAAAGTAGCCATGAGCGAGAGGAGCAAGCCAACTATTCAATAATAACATGACTCGAGTGATTGTGGCGTACGTAGTGGCGGAGAGGCCGGGGAGCGGGGGATCGATGCCGGTAGCGCGCCGCGTCCAGAATCCATCGGCGAGTGCAATATAAAGGCTCCTTGACACAGATTGCGCGCGCTCACGAAAAGCCCGCGTAGAAATGTCAATAAAACGAAAGCCAATAACACACGAGCATGGGAAACGCCATGACTGGTGGTTTGCGCAGGTGATGAAGGACTGGAGCGACCTGGAGGAGCGCTACCAGGACATAAGGGCGCGCGATCCAGGAGCCGCCGACGCCTTCAAGCGCTGGATGACCGTGCGCTTCCAGCAGACCGTCGCGGCTCTCGAGGCAAGCGGCGCCGCCGAGAAGCACCATCTCAGCGCGATGCACCAGCAGCGCGTGCAGGTAAGCCGACGAGCCGCTCGCCTCTTGTCCGCGGTTCTCTTTGCCCTTCGGTCGAAAGCTCGCCCGTTGACAACTGAAAATGCGTTGGCGGCGCTGTCGCAGGAGACGGTGAAGCAGAGGAACGAGGAGGCCATGTCCTGCTACACAGCGGCGCTGAACGAGATCCCGCCTAACGTGAGTGTGCGGAGCTCGACGCAGCAGCGGTGGCAGCCGAGCTGACGCGCGGCATCGGTTCGCGACTGTTGCAGGAGCACCGCATCCAGAAGTGTCTGCAGAAGCTGCTGCGGGCGCTGCACAAGGACCGCCACCACACGATCGCGCACTACAAGCACCTGCTGGACAGCAGCCTGGAGCAGGCGCAGCGCGAGAAGCCGGCCACGCTGGAGCACCTCGCCGACATCGACCGCATCACCAATCAGAGCCTGCTCATGCTGCAGCGGTAGGTGCCGACTTGGCTCTACGCCTCCTCGATCGGGTTCCGCGTCGATCTCCGGTCCCTGCCGCGAAGCTGCAGGTCGACGGTGACTGCGTCCGTCAAGCCTAGACCACGGATTGCTACCTTCGAACGACTTGGCTCGCCGGCTACGTGTGCTCGGTTCTTCTATAACGGGATAGCTTCTTAGATCTTCTCAGATATCTTCTTAGATTATCGCGCGCGAGAGTTTGAACGTTGGAGCTTGAAAATGTCGAGCGACCGCGGCGCGAGAGGGTAGAGTCCTGGGCTAAGGGATGACGATTTGACAGCTACCCGGAGCTGATCGACAAGATCGGCAAGCTGATGAACGACTACGTGCTGGCGCTGCGCAGCAAGGACGAGACGCCGGGGCTGCTGCTGGCGATGACGCGCGAGGCCGAGGCCGCCATCCTGGACAAATTCCAGGCGGACGTTGCGAGCAAGCAGCAAGGTACGTATCGATTGGCGTCAGCCGGACGCTGTCCGCGAACCCGTCGCCGCGACGAATGTCCGAGCCGCAACGAAGCCGCCGCCGTCTGTCCGCAGAGAAAGAGCACCAGAAGCAGCTGGAGCGCGAACGCAAAGAGCAGCGCAAGGCCGAGAGAGGCGAGCTAAGGAGCGAGCAGCAGCAGCAGCTGATCAAGGAGGAGGCGGGCGACGAGCAGCCGCAAACGGTCACGCCGGTCCAGAAGCAGCCGCAGCCGCAGCCTCAGCAGCAGCAACAGCAGCAGCAAGAGCAGCAGGAGCAGCAGCAGCAACAACAGCTGTCAGAGCTGGACGAGGACGAGGAGATAGAGGACGACCTAAAGCCACAGGCGCAGAAGAAGGACCAGCAGCAGCAACAGCAGCAGCAGCAGCAGCAGCAGCAGCAACAGCAACAGCAGCAACAGCAACAGCAGCAGCAGTCGGTGCTGGAGCACGAGGAGATGATGATGCAGCAGGACGAACCCATGACGGCGCACGCTCTGGCTCACGAGCCTCTGCCGATCGTGCCGCGTCGCGAGTCGCACGAGCCGGTCGCACAGGCGCAGACGGCCCTCAAGCACGAGCAGGCGCCCATCCGCGCCTCGCACAGCATCAAGCAGGAGAACTACCACTCCGAGCCCGTCAGTTTCTTCTCCTCGGCCTCTTCCGCGAGACTACCGATCGATCGCCGACCGCTCCGTCCCTGATTCGCCTTCGTTTCGACTTCATTCGCCAGCACTCGACTCGATGTTCGTTCACACTAACTCGAGAGGCTGGAGGCGAAAATGAAGGGTGCAGTCGTTGATGGTTTCCGAACGAACGAACGAATCAAGTAACGAGGCTTTATCGCGGCTGCCAGTTTTGCATCAGCGTACGCCCGTGAAAAGTGTCGCGTGCGACGCGAGGGGCGAGAGGCTGAGTCACTGGGTTGCGAGGCTTGTGACTCAACCCCTCGAGCCGGTGCGCCACGGCAAATTGACGGTTTCGGCGAAGCGCGAGCAGCGGCGATCGATTGGCGTACAGCGGGCGAACTGGGGGCGACAACTGGAATGCCGTTTTGTTGGTTTGCAGAGCTACTCGGTGAGACGCGACGTCTACCACCGTGAGAGCAGGTCGATCTACTTCACCCTGGCATTCGCTGGCATCGCCCTGATGGCCGCCACCGTGGTCGGCGTTGCGGTATTTAAGCGACGCAACGCGCGAAGTCCTCACAGCCAGGTAGGCAACGTATGCGCGCGCGCGCGCGCGCACTCCACGAGCTCCTTTATTAAATTCCCCGCGTGGCTCCCCGTATACGACTCCCGATTGCGCGCCTCCCTTGCCGTTCGTTGCCGCTCCGCGAGAGCAGCCTCTTTTTCACCGTTACAAGGCGACACCTGACCGTCGGTCCGCCTAACGAAGCCGTGGGTCCAGATTAATCAAGCGCCAGGCAGCTGCCTACGTTATCATCTCATCCGAACGTTATTTAAAGTCATCGACGGCGCCGAGGACGCCGCGAGCCTTTCGCGTAGAGAGACACGCAAAGCCGCTTAGCAGCTTTGCCTTCAACGATCGAATTTCGCAAAGCCTTCCCGGGCTTGGTTCTGGGAAGCGTAGCCGAGCTCTCGAACGACAGTCGTCGCAAGCCTCGCGAGCTATCGGGCCAACACCAGCCTCGCGCGGCGAGCTTCGATCCACGCGACCAGAGCGACGTTGACAAATGCCGGCTTTGATGGTTGATTACAGGGCTTTATCGAGGTGGACCAGGCGGCAACTCCGGAGGAGCGACACGTGGCCAACATGCAAATCAACGGCTACGAGAATCCCACCTACAAGTACTTCGAGGTCAAGGAGTAAAGGCCAGCTCTGGCTGAGAGAGGTGGCACCGGAGAGCCAGAGAGCCGCAGCACAGACACACGGAAATAGAACGAACGTCACGTGAGCGAGACCGGGCGAAGGAGAAGCGACCGGCTCCGTGTAGCTCGCTCGCCTTTTCCACCCTCAACCCCTCACCCCTCCTCCTCCCCCCCCCCCGCCGCCCTCGACCCCTCACCACCAAGTGCGTGTGCGAATGTGCGACCAAGTTTTTTCCTTTCGCGACTTTCCCCATTACCTCTGCCTCCCTCCCATCCGCCGTAATCCTCGGCTTTCTTCCTGTCGCTCCGACACGCGTTTTTTTTTCTTTCTTCGCGGGGCATGAAACAGACAAAGAACTTGATGAGAAAATACTTATTCCTCCCTCCCCGCCCCAACAAACACGTGGATATATCCCCTTATCCCTGATCACGCATATCCTGCGAGGCCGCGTAGCAAAGTCAGTCGTATTAGCCAAGAGCAAGAAACACACACGTGTGCACGGTCTCGCAGATAACACAAAAGAAAGAACAGTAGTCGTCGACGTAAGAGAAGTTTTTATATATTTGTAGGGGTGTAGTGCGTGCGCCAACAAAAAACCAATAAAAAACAAAAGAAAAGAAAAAATTAAAAAAAAAACAAAAAAAAAACAAAAAAACAAAAAAACAAAAAAAGGCCGTTCGAACAACCATCGGCCGCAGCGACCGATACAGGGACAGGGTCGTTGCAAAGATGTTGGACGCGGGATAGTAATATCGAAGCAAATGACGAAGGCAGCCATGGCAAGTTTCTCAGAGTGGAGAGTGCATCCATCTTGCACGTGGTCGAGCCGCTTGATCCCTTCTCTATAAAACGATACGAGCCATGCTTACTCACGCCACGGACACTCGTGCATCTATCAAGTAAGTGTAGGCAGCAAGCACCGTCACCATTTTCCAGGAAAAAGTGTTTTGCGCAGCCTCTGTCACGCTTGCGGAACCCAAAGACGTCAAGTTATATCTCAAGCTTCGCGAATTATTAGCCGGCGCTATATCGTTGATAAATAAATATATATTATATATATGTACGTATAAATGAGAACGAGAAAAACCAATGTCCTAGATAACGAAGCGACTACTCAGGACACTTTTTCCTCCAGCTCGCAGGCTGGCAGCTCTTAGTTGCTATTATTATTGTTCTTCGTTCATCAGACAAACGAGCGACGTCGATGGCGCGTGTTTCTTTTTTATCTCTCGCGATATCTTTCGATCCCTGACGATCTCTACTTTGCTTTCACTGAATATAAATATATAAATATTATATATATTGTATACTTAAGCGACGCATACGTGACGAAAAGAAGACCAATTAAAACAGACGCATGACGCGGTACTTGATGATGGTATTGGCGCAGTTCCTCTACAATGTTCCCGCGATGGATTTTGTATTGACAAAGCCGACACATATACGACAATTACATACATTATACACACACACGGCTCAAAAACCGAGATTAAAATGAGGGCGCTCTGTTTCAATTACCTTGATTGAGCAATACTTAGAATTACTGATCGAGTATTATTAAGACTTAGTTGAAGCATCCATGCCAAACAAACACGACCACTCGAAAAAGTTTTTTTCCTCGGTTTATGTACAAATTCTTCGATTTACGTAGACTTGAAATTAAAATGCATGCAGACATTCGCAAAAGTGAAAGGTTATTCAATAGCTTTGTACTTTCAAAAAAATATGGTGCAGCTCATACAATTTGATTATATAACCAAATTGTCGAAGATACACACACACACACGCACGCACGCACGCACGACAGACAAAACACATCACCGTTTTAGTCGACAGTATAATTAGCGCACGATTGAAAGCAATAACTTCGAATACGAACTTAAAACATGGTCTTGATTCATATAAAATTAAAATAATAGATAGTCTAATTGGCACGTTCCGAAGAAGCAAGGAGAAATATCGACCAAGTATATTTTAATACAGCTTTAGTAATCCGAATACTCACTTCACTTCGCGCTTTATAAAAATTGCATCGTCACGAACGCATATTTTCATTAAAATAATCGACTGCATATATCGTTAATCCAGTTGAAGGGAAAGACTCGTCATTTATGAAAGTGTAGATGGATTAAAAACGATATTTTACACTAATTTTCCATTGAAAATCGTTATTTAGGATAATACGATCAACTATTAAAACTAATAGTAAAACGGGACCTGACAAGACGAAAAATGACATCTCTGAGTAAGTTAAAAAGCTTATGGTAAATGTAAAGCCAAGTCTGGAATGATCGTTGATTCGGAATGAAAAACAAAAAAACAAGCTTCTGGAGTTCTCTTGCAAATGCCGCTTTATCGTCTCTATATTCCACGGGGAAAATGAATTCTCAAGCTTCTCAATTCGCAGATATCACAAGTATATAAACCCAGAAGCTTTGAAGCTTCGCCACGAGCTTTCAATTTTCACAGGTATAAGAGATAAATTTCAATGATTTAGTACGATACACTAAAAACAATACACTTGAAACTATTTTGTTACACTCGTCGAGTACCGGGAATGTAAGCACTCGGACATCGACAAACTATTGTTGTTTGCAAGTGGCGCGTCGTCGCGCAATGCGCCTCGGCGCTTCGATTTGAAAAATTATTGCCAAGGGAAAGAAAGCATTTGGAAATGTTGTCGATGCCCGAAGCACCGATTGATAAAAAAAAAGCGAGCGTGAAATAAATATTGGTTTTCAATAGTGCGCACCAGTGACTCATATATAGTTTTTTGGTAGTACACACAAATTATATTGATAAACACTATTAAACGATATTAATATTATGAGAAAAACACAACACTAATAATTATCTATAATAAAAAAATTTAGACTAATTATAAACAATACATGTATAATTTTTAAGTGTACGCATTTGCCGTAGAGAATGTCCGATTATATTTTCATTTTTTATGACATCCTTATACATTGTCTTTGAATTCTGTGTATTCATGATACATTCGTAACATTTAGAGATTTATTGGTAATAACTATTATTATTACTAATGCTACCATTAATTACTTAATTTCATTACGATGTGTTAACTATATTTCTATTGATATTATCCATTTTGAGATTATTGTTTATTCATTACTATTACATGTTAATCTATTGCATTTATTGTTCATTGATTATCTAACGTGACTAATAAAAAACAACTAATAAAAACCCATTGAATGCATGTTGTTTTAAAAACCAAAGATTTATATAAATATAGATATTACAATTTTTACTTTCCCATTGACAAGTGTAATAATTAAGCAATGATGTTGACAATTGTGGTTTGCCCGATTTATAAATACTGCAAAATTTCTTAGTTTCTTTATTCAAAGTTATTAATTAATGGCATTTGGCCGATTTGCGTAACTTCTATGCATTACTCTCACAACATACATCATTATTTTTCTATCATACTTTAGAAACATGTAATAACGTTCTTGATCCTATGTGCAATGTATTCATTTTATAATTTATAAAACAAAATAATAAAGTATCAAAATTATACTTACTGTTGACTTTTACTGCATGATTAACAAAACAATCATCTATTTGTATATTCAAACATCTGTTAAGATACACACTTCATCATAGAATAATTTCATGCGAAAATCCACTTGAACAAAGACTGTCGTACTGAAACGATCACACATCAATGCATAAACAATTTTTTTTATATTATAAATTATTATTTGTTCCACTGTATCATGAAGAAAATAATCTGACGAATGAAGACAAAATCTGAGCATCCAATACAAAATCAAACAATCTTTACATTAAAAACATACAGAAGAAAAACTAATATATATTTCAACGTTTTCTTCATTCATTTCTGTTTGTTTAATTGATGTCTATAACTCTGCAACTTACTATCATGTTTATTTTCTGTTGGCTTACTAGAAATTAGCGACTTTCAAACATTTATATGTGCTACATTTTCTTTTTTGCTTTGAATACGACAAAATACAAGAATCACGCAAAAGAAATGATGTAAATGAAGCTGCACTCTTTCGTACCCTACAAATATGTAAAAACTAAGATTGCGATGAGATTCAGACGATAATTGAAGTTTGAAAGAATCATCCGCGAGTAATTTTAACATATATCATTGACATCCCATCAGAATGAAATTTGAAATAAAATATTGTTGAAAGCACATTATGGAAATTCAAGAGAAGTCCTGTATAATCCACTTATTTACTGCACAAATTCAATCCTACACAATAATTAGGAACAAACTGCGAGATATTTTAATAATTATAACCATAATGGAGGCTTCATTAGTCCCGATGGACTCTGCAATGCCCTTTACACGTCTGTTTATGAGAAAGATATACAATCTCGTTACAATAATACCTTTATATGAAGATGTAGGTGGCTGTGTTTATTAATTGTAAAAAGCTAATTGGTGTAACATATTATAAATGTTGTGGTACAATACATTCAGCGTAAGACAGATATTTAATAACTTGTGGCTGAAAATCTGTCAAACGTTGTTTTCCTGAAAAAAAAAATCATTCTTTTTCGCTTAGCTTAGACATTTATAAATCTGATTTTCATTGTATCATCCATTTTAGTAAACTTATACCAGGAACGGAACCTAAATCCATGAGTGAAAAACACGAAAAGCGAATGTAATCACTAATTATATTTCGTACATTCAGTCGCTTATTAATTTTCCGCTCTAATCATTTACTTCTGTTCGTGTAGTATTAAAGAACTTTTGTGATGGCAAGATACAATGTAGTATTATAAATGTACATGGAATTCATGTAAGTTGAATCATTTAAGGTATTGATCACCGAACGACTTGAGGAAATTAGGCTTCTTTATCGACGTCATTCCTATAATAATCATTTTGTACGTTACCACGTTAATGTTTTCGTGTGACTTAGAAATATCGTCACCAATGATACATTTGTTCTAAAATCAACATTTATTTCAACATTGAACGGGACAAAAATATTACTTGCTCTTTTGGTGAGATTGTTAGTCTAAATGAGCCATTAGCGAAGTAAAAGTGATGATTTGTTTGAATGTCCATCAAAGTCGACTTTTATCATTTTATTTAAACAATCCGAAGGGTTCTATAAAAAATTTCAGCTATTTTGAACCTTTAAACGCCATTTTGAGAAATTTGCATAAAGAAAATGAGCAAACGAAGTCGATGAAAGAGTAAAATAGAGTAAGATTTGCTAAAGAGCTTTGCAATATAAACCGATTATTAAACAAACGATAAAAGCGTATAGATTGCAGTCATCTTGTAGCAAGTATATGTGGGCTGGCCTCTTAGCCATTTTTACCAATTACAAAGCCGGAATATTAGCAAATAAGTAATTGTTTAATGGAGGTATATGTAGTTAAGATAAAAACTGAAAATTCTGGATACCCAGATGGAAAATGTTCGATGGTTTCGTTCGGCTTGTACTAGCTGATTTCCGATTTTGCAGGCGCATGCAATAATGCTAGAATGCAGTTCAGCGCAGAGCTCCAAAAATTTTGCTTGTAGATCCTCAGGAGAGGAAAAACTAGTATACGTAGGAAGCCATGCCGAAGCCATCGAATAAGAGGAACAAGCAGACGTTGGCAACCTTGGAATGAGCACTAAACCATACACACACTAAATATAATTATATGTATACCTCTACCTTATTATGTGTTTTTCCACTTAGTTTGATAAGAAAACGACTTGAGATTTACAAATGGGAGAACAAAGTTTTATGTGTAAAAATAAGGTATTTGGTTTGGAAACTGTTCATAATAAACTAACTATCTTAAAAAGGTATACCTATTAAAGATATATGATATACACTGTGACGATCATGGTAATATTATATATATATTATATATTTCACGTTTAATGCTTATATATTTGTATATGATTGGACGGCTAATTAGAATATAAATATGCGCTTTGACCAGAATCGCGTGTTGCGCGCGCACACAACATACATACACATACACACGTATATATACACACACACACACTCACTCACACACACGTCTAGTAGTTTTCTACAATAATATGAGCCGTGTTTAGTCCTTCGAATACGCGATCTCTTATCGCAACGTTCACTTTGAATTAAGCATTTGAACGACAATGTTTTTGAGATACAAGAGCATTTGTTGCTTTTAAAACCGTCCTTATAGAAATTTAACTACTAATAGTGCGTAATAAGCTTACACTGAAATCAGTTTTCCATTGGAATATATAAATAATACAAAACATTTTGGTCGCGGCGATTCTGGTCGAACGATGGATGTAAAACGCATGATAAAACCGAAAACGATAAGAATATTTTAGATATATTGAAAAAAAAGATGAAAAAAATACTGTCAGAGAAAAACCAGCAAATTAGTAGCAAGTTATACCACATAAGTGTACTATGTCATCGGCGTAACAGCAGTTTAGGAACAATTAATCCAAACGAGTCAAGAACAAAAGGACAAAATCTACACGTAACTTCTTGTAAGTCGCATACGAAACTCACTTCTATACATTTGTACGAGTAAATAATTACTGTATACACGCAAGTGGACAATTAATAAGACACACACAGCCCAGAGCGTCTACCAAATCTCAAGAAACTATTAAACAATAAGTACATTATGTGAGCTGATTTTCGCTATATAAATGAATAAAAATGGAACAATATAAAGCATTCAGTTTATTTACTTAGCAAGCCAATGCCAAGACAATTATTACGCTTTTCATTTTTCGGTGCTTAACCAACTGCCATTTTCTCTATAATTTTTTTCAGCAAAATTCTATCTATTACATTTACCGTAGTGATAACTTATTTCATCTAGTGAAAACATTTATATTTAAGCAATGAAGTATGGAACTATCGTAAATATATCGATCATATTATCCAGTTATTTTACTAGTCGTCACTATTGTAATCATTAAATTCCATTTTTATTCCGTTGTCGACTGAAAATAACTTTTTTTTAAATAGCCACTTCAAGCGATTTTTTGCTATTTATATATCAGTTAATCGGATAACGGATAAAAATCATGTTTCGGGATAAATCTTTACACTCGAATTCATCCTTTTTTGCATTATAAGCTATGATATGATAGACTTCATTGTTATTCAAAATTAAATGTCGAGTGATTATGACTAAATCTGTACACTACATGCTAATAGGGATCTCTTGATTGCGTATCTTCAGCCGCAGTCAGGTTAATTCTACACATAAAATATTGGTTTTATATCAAACAAATTTTTATTTAGACCTGCAAACGACATCGACCTGATATTTTGACTATTACGTTCCTGTCTTAAGGAATGTAAATTATTTCTGCCAGTGCTGACAGGATGACTAAGTCTTAAGGATTTAACGTCGTACAATAGTCCCGTTTTATCTTTAGCTGGCATATCTTTTAGAATTTCACTGAATAAGTGAATCTGATAATTACTATAAAATTATTTTTTGCATTTCAAGATGAAAATTCGAAAGAAATGTAAATGTATAAAGTATTAGTATAATAATAAATAATGCTATAATACATTGGAATAACTCACGATACTCGTCTATCAGTTTAGTGTTGTTAATTTTGGAAGGAAACGCGCTCAAAGTGTGCTGCGATAAGTCCCAGAGCAAGTAAACAGCGCAAATAGCGACAACAGATAAATCGCTTTAAATTTCACAGCAAAATTGTCAGAATGGTAGATTTCCAAATAGTTATACTATCGAATTACAAACGAAATATAATTTTTTGAAATTAAAAACATAATTATTACAATATTATCAATAATAGCATTTCTAAAAAAATTCAGGTCCAATTTTTTTCCCTCAAATGGTAATTACCGAATGGCATAATTAATTTCGGCAACTTTTCATGATTTGCATTTGAATGATTTCGTCATTATTCATATTTTTTTCGAAAATAAATATTTTTCATTTAATTTGTACATTTTAAAGCATGGATAATAGAAGTTTATGCTTACATTAAAGTTTATGTGAACATTAAAAACCATAATGGAAATAGAAAAAAAACGCAATGTTGTGTATGTAATTTTTGGTATTTATTACTGAAATATACTTATGATCTCTTAATAAATAAATAAGAACTTAACTTCACTACATTAAAGAGGAAAATATTAAAAATTTGTATTCTAATACTGGTAAAAAAATTTGTAAAAAATTTTAGGATGCTGATTGATGTATTGTGAAGTCGTAAGTAGATTACCTTATAAGCATTCTTAAAAAAAGATTTTCAGTACATGACGTATCTAAAGTAGTGTGCTAAATTTTTTAAATTACATTTTTTTTTAAAGTGAGTCTTTTTTATTCAAAGACATATTGGTTTTTAAAGTACAAGTAAATCATTATTGAATAATCGTAATTAATAATACACCTCGACATTTACATTAAAAGAATAAATTGTTTACAACATGCGATCTAAATTTAAATAGTATTTTCGATAATAAATATATATCAGGAAAAAAGTTACAATATTTTGATACAGGTGATGTATGAACATAACAAAAACATTTACATACATACATACATACATACATACATACATACATACATACATACATACATACATACATACATATATATAATATTTATATATCATATATTTATATAATAAATTAATTATAAAAATCACTAGCATCGACATACTAAGGCTACTCCAAATATCAGCAGATACGACATCATGATCGAAGAATTCGAAAAGAAAGACAAAAAAATATATGCATGTATAAATAAAGAATCGACAATGGCACTGCTATGAGAAAATAGAATAACAGAACTGAATAACAGATTGTTCACATAATGATCTCGATCAATCTTTTGAACGTATGTGATAGGGGCTTATCGGTAATTAAAAACACGATTGCTTGCTCTATAATCTCTTACTCACTGTTCTTTCACTCTGAACGGTGCACAATCGAAAAACGTGTCCCAACATCAAACTCGTAACTAGTAATACTGGCAGCGTTATAGACAATAGCCAAACGAGAGAGTATAAATGATGGACCGGCGAGGGGCAATGGGGATGTAAAAACAGAAGAGAGACACGGAAAAAACAACTTTTTAATCTTGGAGCATGTGGACAAAACTGATAGGTATCATTCCACGGCGCTCGGGTGCTCGCTCGAGAAAACCTTCCATCCAGTTGTCATCGTCGGTGTGCTCGTTCGTCACGACTATGACGTCGCCCTCGCGGAACGATAGCTCGTCCTCGTTGTCCGCTTCGCAGTCGTAGAGCGCTCGACATCGACGCAGGTTGAAGCTTGTCGTCGATGGTGGCGGCTGCAATTTATACCAAGCTGTTACATCTCCATTAGTCACTTTGGCAATATCGTTTTGGCCTTGGCTTCCTTTTCGCGCGATCCCGTTAATAGTCCGTCTTCATTGTATTTTTCTTTAATTTGCAATCGACTCTAAAATTTTACTTTAAGATTCCAAAGACATCGTTTCAGCGATAAAGATTGATCGTAGTTTCATTCAAAAGCAATACATTTTTTTATTTGAAAAGTCTAGTTTGCGAGTTAGTATTAAAAAAAGAATTCGATTATCTATAGCAGGTTTATCAAAATTGCAAACGACTCTATATAGGGGGCACTGTACTTTTTTTCATTATCATTTCCAAATCGCGTCGTAGGAACTTTTTAGTCGGTAAAAATCGATACTTATTGCACAGGTGAGTTGCATGCCAAATTGTGATTTTATATGCCAAGTGACATTAAATTTGCGTTCGAGCTCACGATATAACGTTAGCAGCATAAGTCTGCCTAATTAAATACGGCAGAAAACACTAACAATTTTAACGCAAAATCGGTCAGATATAATCACTCACATTTATTTCGTTTACACATATTGCACCTACAAGTGAAAATATAGTTCAAATAGAAGTTGATTTACGAAAAAAACCCGACGGGTATCAGTATGTCAAAAGGTCATTGTACTGATTGCTTTTATTCAACATTAATACGTCTACGGTAAAAAAGACACACGCACACAATTTTTAAAACAATTAGAGAAAAATTAGAGTAGCCGATAAGTCCATCACTGCTCTCGAAACTATTTGCACATTTTCCATGGACTTGGCCTATAGAATGTTCTCAGGGCCGTTTAGTCCGTTTAAAAGCATATATTAAGTAAAGCACACGACGTAATGTTTAGTGACAACAAGGAAAACCAGCCAGCAAACAGATTTACCTGTTCATCCGAATCGATACGTTACGCGCGGAGTTTTTTTTTCGTTTTAGCCAACTTGTAAGGTTGTGCGCAGTTTTTTCTTAAACTGATGATTTTTAAAGACTGATAAATACATATGCGCCAAACAGTTCACCTTGCATCAGATATTTCGATAAACAGACAGATTAACAACATGAGAGGTTTGTAAAGTATAACGATGCGAGGATCTGTCTTTTAGAAATGCAAATGAAGAGGAGAGAGGCTGAGCAAATAGGTTACCTTTCTAGGGGGCGGCAGAGGATTCCCAAGGCTAGGGTCCGCGGCTTCGGCACCCGGATCATCGGACAGCTTTGCGGACGCTGCGCCGCCAGTGCCCGCTGTGGTGACGGTTGGTGGCGCCGGCGGAGGCGGATTCCGCGGCCTCTGTAGCGTCGACGTGTTCAGACCTATCTTGTCGATACCTAGGTCAAACATGCGCCAATCAATTGGCTGTGTGGGCCGACGTGTCTCATCGACTTTATTTTATGCACGACTTTGTCTCAATGCTTTCTCTTTTTGAATTGCTTTTGTGCTCTTTTGATAAACAATGAAAACTCAGTAAAACTTTGTGAAAGATGACAGTTTCATTTTGACATTATAATTAATTAATTAATTAATTAATTAATAACTAAATAAACGATGTGTGTTAAAAGCAGCATTGTAATTATTTATAAATTAGTAGAATTAAGATTTAGCAATGCCTAAGCTACTATTTCTACACACAATTAAAGAATAGGGTACGTGTCTCGCAGGGGAGGTGTCTGTGGTGAAATCAATAGTAAAAAAATAAAAAAGATGATCGTACTCTTACGAAAGTAGTCGGAGCCAGTAGTAGTTGAGGAATAATAATCGCTAGGGTAACTAGTGAAAATGGGCTCACTTGTAGTCCTGGCGTGCGAGGCCGAGGGCAAGGTGCCGTAGTGTGAGGCCAGCAAACCTTGGCCGGACCCGCTGGTGTCAAGGATTGTACCGGGCGGCGGTGCCGGCGCCACCCTCTTCTTCAGTGAGCCGTGAAAGTTTATCGAAACGTCCGGCACCACCGGTGTCGGGACTACAAATAATCGGGTCATTGCTTTACGATCCGATTCGATCGCGTCGACAATCGCCATGGTTTTTCATCATTATTATTTGTGTTCGATCAATCTTGCATTGTGTGTTTTTTTTTCATGTTTACATAAGTATATGACTGACTACGGCTAAGATAGTTCTAAGCAGATGGCCACTGACTACTTTTACTGCTAATCCTCGACTATACGTCATGATTGAATGAGCTTTGTGTTGTAGGTACGTATGTGGTTCGCTTCAATAGCTTACTAAGTATGTTAATTAGCGAAAAATCAAATCAAAAGCTGCTGTGCTCTTTTTCGTTGTCAGTGTTGTTCGGATGCATGTGGCATACGCAACAACGAAAATGTATTCGAAAAGCACGTTCAGCAAGCATGAGCAGATTACATTAAAACAAAAAGTTAGTGGCCACCTTCGAAAAATTAAAATTACTTTGCTTTGGAAAAATTCAAATTGATTCTGAAATTTTTCATCAAAGTAGTTGTAATTTTGTTTAATGACTAAACTTACAAACTAATTAAAGCAAATTTTATGAAAAACTAATGGTTGAATGAGTAAATAATAATAAAAATGAAAAGCCAACAAAAAATATCATTGTTACACTAATGAAAAATCCAAATCAACAATAAGTCGTGTGAACATCAAATAGTAATTGTTAAGTAGTTTTTTGTTAGCTGGTTGTACCTGATAGTAATTGCACATTCTTAAATTAATGATTAATTTTTAATCGTAATTCAAACGTTATTAACAGCTAAAGTGAAAGATAGCTAAAAATACGTACCGATGACGGGTTTTTTTATTTGCGGAGGCGGAGGTGGTGGCATTTGTTCTTTGCTTGTGCAAAAGCCTGGTGACAGGCCACTCTGTAAGCTATCGCAGGTACTGCTTCGACTACGCAATGTCACTGGAGAATCAGTGATGCCTGTATCCGTACCACCAGCGTACGAAGGTGGTCTACTTCGTAATTTTTTCTCGGGTGTTGAGCAGCCATTCTGGAATTTTCACATGAAAAAAATTAATATAATTACAAGTTTTTCATTCCTTAATATGTGTTGATAATTGAACTTACTCTTTCCTCGATGATAGTCTCGTCATCGGAAAAATCTGTCGACGCCTCCTCGTGTGTAAGATTCCAGTCGATATTTACATTCTCGAATAAAGTCTTTTGTCGCTGCAATGCGTGATTCAACTGCAAGAAACGCAGAAATGCCAAATTACTTCTGAGTCTCCGACCCGATTAGTTATTTCGGGTATAAATAGCAAGTGAACATTTTTATTAATAAACTCACCAGTTCTTGACATGTGTGGTGACCTACTTCTTGAGCAATGTCTAGCGGAGTTTTCCCTTGCTTATTGCGAAGCGACGGATCGGCACCGGCTCTTAATAGTAATTTCATAGCTTCTGCTTTGTCATGCTTAGCAGAGAGATGCAGTGCGGTATCTCCATCTGTTGTAGCTTTGTCTATACTACCTGTCGGCATGTTTTGTATCAGAAAGTCTACGATGTGCAGACTGTTCCCCATTTCTCGCAAAATCGCCAAATGCAGGGCGGTTTCACTTAAGTCCTACAAGTATTGTTTATTTCAATAAAACTGATACATTACAATTCAAACTCAAGCTTTACTGCTGCTGTGAAACTTACCGAAGTAGGTAAACTAGACGATAAATCTACGTTTTCTGCATAAACTTGTAACAAGTGATGTAAATCTCGGTTATTTACAGCATGCTCCAGATCCGATAACAGATCTTGCTCGTTAACACAAGTCCTCGTGATATATTTTTTATCTACATATTTGGCTCTAATAAATTCGTACCTTTCTTCCCTGCAAGTTACGTCAATATTACGTTGTTTATAATTATTGTATACATCTATTCGCAACGGTTGTAAATTGCGTTAGTGAAAGTTATTTATAACGTACATTGTAGATGTGGGAGAAGGTTTAAAATTGTGACGTAACATCGCTTCCATAACTTCATTGAAAGCTTGATTTGTCATGTATCTTGCTAACAATAACTGGGATGTACCTATGTTATCTAACGTTAACGATTGTATTCTAGAAATATGGACACCTAAATCCCTGTGGATTCCGCTACACTCTATACATACAATTATTCCAAAATTTGTTGATAGCCAGGTAGCATCTAGGAAAAAAAACAAGATTGAAAAATCTCATTGGTAATGTTCAAATGTATAATTTTTCAAAAAAACCTAAGCAATTAAAACTAATGCTTACCATTTTGTGAAGAACAGTCACAGCACTTATCGTTACCGGGTAACCTCATAACACACCTTATTACGGCTTGTTGAAGTTCAACTAAACTAGGATTACCGTGATTCGCTTCTGGTTTACCACTAGCATCAAAGGCTCTCAATAAAGCGCGCTCTTTGCAGTTGACTAGGACGGACATCCACGCCCGCTGATCCGATTCGTCCTCCGCTTGAAAATGATAAGTTCTATTATCTGAAATATCATGAAAAGTACATTGTTAGTCATGATTCGAGTTAAGTTTTAATTACCTAAAAATACATATAAAATTTTAAACTTACAACTTATAAGGTCAAAGCTCCTCTTATCGTCAGGTACCAGTTTAATTTGGCACGTTAATAAATTCACCCTCGTTGGAGGTTTGCTCTCGTCAGCGTGACATATATCTAGATATCCCTCTGCCTGTACGGAACATCGTCGTTTTTGCCATACGCGTCTCATTTTTCCTTCACTCTTTTTCAAAAGGTGTCCAGTACGCGTCACACCGTGCTGTTTGTCACCTTGTAATTGATGAAGCGAGTATCCACTACTTGTATTTGTATTTAACTGTTTTAAGAAGTAAACCATTGTAAGTTTAATACATATATACACATACACACATGCGCGCACATATACATACACGCGGGCATACACACACATACGCACACATACACAAGCTGCATACAACAAAATAAATATAGGTATGTACCTCTTTATCGCATCCAGAGCTTCTTAACAAACTTCTAAGTTCCATCAAGCGACGTCTTTCTTCGTCTTGAGTCTGTCGAATTTTTTGTAGTTTCATGCTTAAGTCCACCACATAAGAACCAAAGTGTTCAATTGTTTTAAGTCCATCTTGAAAGTAACTAAAATTTTGCAAACGTTAATATTTTAACCGTTCACTCATTCATTGATATAATCTCAAAAAATCATATATTTACTTTGTTTGTGCATGATAATATTCAACTAAGTGTTGCAGAAGTTCTATCCCTTTCTTAGTCTTAATTTCATTAACTTTAATTAAATACTAAACAATAAAACATTTAGTTAATATTCAATACATATTAATTATTGGTGAATTGATATAAATCAACTTAAAAGACTTACTTCACACATTTGTAACTGAAATAATCGCCTTTCTTTCTCCATTTCATCTGCAACCTCTGCTGCAGTGATTTCTGTACGAATGAGGCCAGCCTCTTTAGCATGCTGTTTCTTTTCTTTTTCAATTTTAGTATATTTAGCTTCATAATCTTTCCAGGCTTTATCAAAAGGTCTTTTAAGGTCTCCCTTGACCCCCTTCAAGTCACCTTTTAATACAGAGTCCAATGGAAACATTACGATGTTGCTTATATTTTGCATCTATAAACATATTGTTAAGATTGTATCACTATTTTAAATATCAGAAAATACTAATCCATAAATTATTACCAATGTTTTCATCAGTGCACTTAATTCTTTGGTAACAACAGCAAATTTGAGAAATGCTGCACCTATATCCGGTTCTTGCTCTTTGAGAGCTGCATCCCCCAATCTTTCCAAAGCTCTACCTAAGTACATTTCATTGTCAACATGAGCTGGAAAATGAAAATCCACATATTATACACACTTTGTAAACGTATTCAATTAGGGTAATACATTAATTTGCATAATACCACTAACCATTTCCTGAGTTATAAATTGCTTTGATTGCTTTCTTAAGTTTTGTGAGTCCATCTCTATCAAAATCTAGAGTCTACAATAATATAAATGGTAATATTAATCATTTGATATTTTTTGTAAAAGGAAGCCTACATAAATGATATGTTATTTCAATAATAATAATGTATTAATTTTAATTTGAGCTCTTCAAATGCAGGTTATTTTTTTACATAACATTTTCAAAAAATAATTTTTGTTGTATTTTAAAAATGTACTAAGCGAATATTTTTTGTTTATGAAAAAATAAATTATTATTTTATATTACCCTTTTGACAACAGCTACAGGTTGACTTATACATTAATGAACATAGTCATAATGTCTTTTGAGTATTAATATTATTTATGTATTATGCAAAAAATAATTTATGAAAATTACATACGCAGATACATAATTAAAAGAATTTATTTGTTGTTTTGAATATAGGTGAATTATTATTTTACATCTGACCTTGGTTTTTCAGTACTAAACTGTCGATAAAATTAATTTTCTCCAATAGATTGATTAGAACTACTTTAAAAATTTAATTAAAACTCAAATACTGAAGTAAAAAAAACATGACTCATAAGAATAAAACTATTCACTGAAACATATTTTTTTATTGCATTAATAAGCCTAAGGAATATCCAATTTTTTATTGAATTCTCTTCATTGCCAAAGTAGTTTTATCAGTGATAAATGATTTCAAAATAGTTTTATAGTATTATATCAGCAATGACAAACACTCACTTCCTCCAGTGCAGCAATAGTCTGTCGACACTGTGGCATCCTGGACACAAATGTGGAGGTGGTAGGTGAATTATAGTCACCCCTGGTCTCGTCGATAAAATCACTAACAGCAATGAGCCCTGGCATGTTGTCAAATAAGTCTTGCAAACTGCAATCAGGTGTTGCAGAGGGATATTCCCAGCAAGCAAACACAACACACACAACAAACGCACCACTTGGACTGTAGTGATTGAGCCGCCTTGAGAGGGGAATTAGGTGGTCGAGGCTCTGTGCTCAACTACGGCAGAAGCTGTTCCAGTAGAGAAGAAGCGAGGTCGTCGACGAATACAGCGTAAAACTGCGGACGGACGGCGAAACTGCGTCACAGTTTCTGTTCGTATTTTGGTGTCGCTCCACTAATTTCCGCACCTACAATACACAAACGTTGAACACAAGAACAAGAGAGAGAAATAGAGAGAGTGAAGAGGTGGACACCAGGTGGACACCTCATGAGTGCGCGAGAGCCGTAGCAAACACAAGAGCTGCAACAGCCTAAAGATTGTCGTCGTCGTGGTCTTCGTACGGACGATTTACTGGCCAGCGAGTGATGGGTGGAAAAAGCGCACTCGCCAATCGATATACATATCGGGCAGAGGCTCTCTCTCCCTCTCACGTTCTCTTTCTATCTCCTCTCCTTCTCTTTCTCTCTCTCTCTCTCTCTTTCTCTCTCTCTCTCTCTCTCTCTCAGCTCTCTTGCTATATACAACACTCCACGGTCTGCGAGAGCTCGCCGATGTATATTTACGAAATCAACCTGCGTACGTAGGTCCGCGTTTGTTGCATATAAAGAGTATATAAACGAGCTGTCATATGTATGGAACCGCAACGGCCAAGGCAACGGAGAAAGAATTGTACGAGGGTCCGCATACTACATTGTGCTCGCAGTCGCTCGCACGCTCTCTCTCTCTTTCTCTTTCTATAGCGCGCGCGTATCTGTTATGTGTATGGAGACTCACCAATAGCAAATCCGCGTCGTTGACGATTCCTCGCGAATACTCCCGCTACTGCTGGCGATGCTCATTTTCCACACAATAAAAATAGGCGCTAACACACGGCGAAATGAACGCGAGCATATAAACGATGCATGCACTATTACTGATGGCTGACGATACTCTTATGAGCATATAAGCAACACTGCGGAAAAGCGCATGTGCAAGCCGCGGACACACTATGCGCGCGGCCGCGAGTATTATTATTTTGCTCGACGCGGCGGTAGCGGCATTCAAGATTCAACACACCTGCACTCATATACACACGCACACACACACACTTGCAGCCTCGCGCCACTGCCACTACTCCACTAGATCTGCTTTCTCCGTCTTTCGTGCGCGACCATCGCGGCATCGCTTGTATATACTATATAGTAGTATAGCTCTCTGTATTGCATACCTATATGATAGCCTCTGTATGTTTGTGTATAGAAATATACATGTATACGTATATCACGCGACAATGTGTTTATTAACGGGATTTTAGCGTTAAGCACGTCACGACGTTAATGCACAACCGGATTAGATCTTTGTGGATTTTTGTTCAACGATTTCAATAGTTTGTAAAATGTTATGTTATAGTCGTCTATGGTACGTTATTCGCAAATATATGTTTTCAATTATACCTTCAGTTTCTTTTTGTTTTGCATTCGTCTTATATAATTACCAGTAGTGCGAATCACTATGTTTATATACTCTTTGGCACATAATCTTGAATTTCGTAAGAATTTGTTGATCTTGCTTTTGATTGGAATATTTGCTATAAATTTTAGTTTCATGCTCTATTGACTTATTTTTATTTAAATATTCGATAATTGTATATTAACATTAAAAAATTATTTGTAAATATTTTCAAAAATGTCAAAATCCTCTATTTTTTCAAGTCATCTAAATTTATCATTAATAACCAACGTTTGAAATATTTATAGACATGGAATATTTAAAAATTGTTTTCTTTCTAAAGTTTTCATTTTTAATGTTGATTTCAAGTTTAATAAAACAAATTTTGAAAATTCACCTTTGTTATGTCATGTAATTGGAAACGAACACTCATGTATAAATAAAAATAATTCGATTAACAAAATCCAGGTGACAACTTTTCCAAAGAGTGGAATTTTTATTTTCTATTTCTAATTGATACATATGTGTTGTATATTAAATTTACATATTTTCGACACTCATTGCGCAAAGTACGTCTTTCCCGCACGCTTGGCGAAGAACGAGCGTTGAAATCGTACTTTCCGTACGTTGTATCGAAACAGTACATTACGATACAAGTCAGACTTTTTGAATGAAACAATCATCGACTCTCTTTCTCAAAAACTACTTAAACATTCGAGGATTTCCCTAAATGTTAGTAACAGTAAAAATAATTATATATGATGAAATGAGGCTTGCAATAAAGCTGTTCAATGCAGAAAAGCAGACTATAAATCTATCAAATATAAATTTACTGTAGAAAGATTTATAGAAATTAAGAAACTAGATGCTTCTACTGTACTATAACGTTGAAGCAAGAGAAACAAAAATTGTTCAGATCTTTCTACGAAAAAGTTAGCTTAAAAATCAAGTTCAGTGATTTTTGGAGAACAACTAAAATTTATAATAACAGTTTTAAAAAGATGATAGTTTAGTTTTAGGTAACTAGAAAATTGAAAAGAATATGTGCGACTCTATCGCGGAATTGAGCTGACTTAAACAAATAAGTACAAATGTTCTTACCAACCTTAGCAATCTAAATGAGTAATGTAATAAGTGTGATGAATTTGACCTTTTAAATAGTACCTTTTTCGCTTGATGAACTTCATTGTGTATTGAACAATATTAATGTCAAATCAGCATTTGGATAGTGTATAGATAATTTAAGTATTCTAACTACTGATTATCAAAAGAATTTCTTCGCTTAAGACTCCGTATCTGTTCTTATCGTAGACATTAAAGATGCTTATAATGTATTTCTCCACATAGTGATTAACGATCCAATTGAACTAGGCATACCTAAAAGAATGATTATAACCTTTATTAAAATGTTATTTTTGAAGGTAAGGTCACATTCTGTACACTTACAAAATTTGTCGAAAAAATTGCGAATAATAGATATGTTCCCAAAGGAGTGTTTTAAGTCCTTCATTATATGCGATTTATATCGGGAAAAGTTATCAAATTTTATGTAATTAGTTAATATTGCATTATCAGAAGAAGTTAAAATTTTAAGACTGATTTTGGTTCGCTGTCTCAATTAGAACTCACACAAAAAAATTAGCGAATCGTTGTTTATTTAAATTGAAAATTCTTAGTTTTTTACATTCAACCTGATGCGGCACTGATTCTAGATCTTTACTTCTTCTTTGTTGCTTTAATTCGATCTAAGATTAAATACGGTGTATTTATCTTTTCCCCGTGCAATGATAAGTATATTGATTGACTGCAAAAAATACAAAATGCGGTTATTAGAATCGCAATGGGGTACAGAAACAGTACTCCGATGAACGTTATGTTTACTGGATTTGAAAATTCCTTATTTACAGTATAGATTTAAGTTAAACTGCTATAAATATGTTCTAAAACGTAAGGCTTTGAATCAAAATTTCACTATAAATAATCTGGATGATATTATCCAAATAAGTGGTAATTATACATTTACCAACAATTTTTCAGGTTCGCTTGTGATTGAATACTTTCTGAAAACATGGTACCTTAAAGATGCTATGATTAGTTCTGACAAACACATAAATTATCTTAATGATTTTAAAGATCTTTTATATATTCTATATATTCTTTTCATCTTGTTTGTAAATGGTAAAAGAATCAACAGTAGTGATTTCCCTAATAACCCATTTAATAGCTTATTTCGTGAATACTGTGACGCTACATATGTGTTTACTTTTTCTTGGGTTTGCTTCTTGGAGTAAATGTCAAGAGCTATGTTTGGAATATACAATTTTGGACTCAGCTTCCGTTTTTACGGCGAAATGCAATGCTTTATTGATGGCTGTAGATAGGATTATTGAAAAAGCAATTATTTAATTTTTTTGAAATCAAAGATCGCCCTTACAGCGTTGAAGTCAAACGCATGCGAATCAATACTAATAGTAGAACTTAGTAAGTTAGCACAAGCTAAGTAAAAAAACGTATATTAAATTGGTCTGGATTCCTGCCCATATGCGTATTCATGGCAATGAAAAAGTTGATCTCAAGGCTAAATCAGCAGCCAGGTAAAGTCAGTTAGTCAATAAATCTATTCCAATGTCTGATTACTTGAGCATTCCTAAGAAAGTCTGCAAAAACGACAATGACAGTATTATCAGGAATTTAAGTTATACCAAAGGTACCTTTTTCTTTAAGAATTTCTGTCATACTAGTAACAAACTTTGGTTTTTTAAATTAGACTTGTCAAGCAAAGCTACAATTTCCATTAATAGAATTAGATATAATCATTCATCTTTGAACAGAAGTTTATTCCGCAATAATATTGTATAGTGAAATTTATCGATAACATTAACTGTAAAATTTGACCTAAAAAAAGTAATGTTCCTCGCTTTATATAATATATATTATTTTTTATACTTTATATTAATAGCTTAAGTTTAAACTACGCGCGTTTTAGTATGGCGTATTTTTATGCATCATGGCCATGGAGACTGTATAAGGCAATGTGTGTGTATTGCAGTATGAGATGAGCCTGCCAATATAACAACTTGGAGCTCGCACGAGTGTGGCGGGAAGTTCGAATCCATGTTGCGGCCGCCAGGTGGAAACCGTCCGCGTCCAAACTCCTAGACAAGTCTCCTTACAAAAAGTTGAGCAGAGGTCGAATCAGGAAGGCTCGCCGTAATTCTCATGGGCTTTATTAACATTTTCCTGGACTACAGAGCGAGAGGGAGACAAAACCTTTGAAAACAACCAACCAAGACGATCTTGAAGTGCTGATTGACTCAACGGACCGTTTAAATAACGCAGTGAGGCCGTGAGAGGACGTCGAACGTATTTTGGCCCTCGATTCTATCTGAGAGCCGATGGCCGTTCTTTATTTCTCACCTTTATAATGCCGTGCAACCATTACATAAGTGCGGCATATGCCGGATTTCCCCCAGTCTCGTCTCGAACATATCAAACGAATCATGATTACCGACCACGTATCGAAATTTTCCCATGCCAAAGAAGGCAGCGAACCATGTTGATCAACCTGATTAAAAGAAACTTATTGTCTTTTCATCCTCCCTTTTTCCCTCCTGGAGCGCTATTCTGCGAACATTTCGCCTGCCTTCGTCCGTTGGACGAACATCTACCCACTGAGATGTTACGCACGTAATTTCCCTCGTTTAGTCTTGCCTACGTTGTTTTCACGTTGATCCAGGTTTAACGGCACCAGATAGTCAAAGTACCGTTTTTACGATTACTACGCGGACAAGATTGTTGGGGCCTGAGTGCATGTCGACCACGCGTCCGAGAGGCCACTTTGGTGCAGGGTAGCTCTCATCCTTTAACAGAATCCACTGTCCAAAGCCAAAATTTGGAATCGCATGCTGCCACTTAGCCTTTTCTTGTAGTTGAGGCACGTATTCGTTGGTCCAGCGTTTCCAAAACTGGTCGCAAATACACCGCAGGAGCATAAAAGCGGTCAAAACGATTTTCTGATATTGCGGATGTTTCTTCATCGGGAATGATACCGGAATTGCAGAAATGGTCGCAAGCATCAGACGGTCGCGAGGAACAGGATTGCCGACTCATTGCTTGCCGGCGTACAGTGCAAGACCTGCACGGGTTTTAGCGGATGAGATCAGTTTTGAGAATGAGAAGAGAGCTAGGATGGTCCATGCCACCACAAGTCGAGAGCTTTCAATTCGGTAGGGGTAATACTTCGAGAGGCTATAAATCAGTCGAATTGTCCTTTGTTGGAAAGTGGGTTCACGTAGCGGCGGGTAAATCCGTCTGGATTAGCGATACACGATTAGATTTATGTCTTTCAGTGGCACAGATGCTTTTTGAGTCATATGAACGCGATATGACTATCCGACCATAAGCGGACTGGCGCATTTTTGTGAGTAAATCTAATTTCTATGAGTAACAGACATGCTTATAACTAAGAGCACGGCACCGAGAAATCGAAGGTTCAGAATATTCGTGGTTTTAACAGGTACTACTTTAGTTTTCGTGGCTATAAGTGAATCAGAGTAAGTGCTATCACCGTGATCGATGCGAAGATACGCAGTACACCCACCTCAATGCGTCTGAGAACCATGAATCTCGAATGACTTGTTCTGCGTGAACCCTAACCATCGAGATACCAATAACGAGAGTAGAGATAACAAAGGTCGGCAACAATCTAAGTATGGTAAACCATCTTTCACCGACTTCAGTGGGCATGGAAGATGAATGGTTTAGATTATAGTCAAACTCAACTCTCGATTACACTCACCAGTGATGAGAATAAACACACATCAATGAAGATATCGTAAATACTCAATTTGAAGATTACACACTCAACTTAATCCTATTGCTGAATACTTCTGTGATAATAACAGAATGCATTTTACTCACTTCCTTTAAAGACAGAATCTCGCAGATATTGAGCTATCGCCGAATTCGAACAAGCAGCGAAAGCTGCCGAGTATGCCGCTGAAGCCACTGAAGCCTGGTCCACTGCGGAACGCCGCTTTGAAGCTCGTTTTCTCTTCAACTCTCGACAGACAATTAGTAGATTAAATAATCCGAAAAATAGTAAACTTATTAGATTTTATTATAAGAATGTAAAAAATGCGTAAATTCATAGTCATATTAATAATAAGTAAGTTATTTTTTTCAAAATCAAATAAATTTCTCTTTATTATTATGGATAGTACAAAATTCAAAATCCTACAGTAGAATTGTAGATTAATTATTAACAAATTATATTTGCATAAATACGCATGTGAATATAACATTTTACTTGTGCCTACATTATTTGATCATATTTTATAGTCTTGTCTGAGATTTGATTTTTAAAGATTAAAATATCAAAATGCCCTTCTCCTTATAATATTATCAACATTTTGAAGATTTCCAACAACAAGATTGCTAACTAGTTAACTAATTTTCTCAAAGTATGCAATTTACTTACTTAATCAATTAATGCTTCTATTTAATGATTTCACTTATTTGTTTCAGCGATTTTTATGTCCATTCTTATCTCCAATTATTTATTTATCCAACTCCTATTCCATTCAATTCTTCTCTACCAATTTTCTTATAATTCTTTCTTTTTTCCTTTTTCCTTTCTACCTAACAAGAGGAATAAGATAGAAATAAATAAAAATACAACTTATAGATGAAAATCTATATATTATCGCCATCTATGAGATATGTCTACAAGTACAAGTCATGGTCGAAACTGGTAGTGGTAGGACTGATCGTTAAACCGCGAACCTTGTACCATGTAGTAGCTCGGTTCGCGGTTACTTGCTATCTAGCCTTTTCTGTTTCACAAGTCCTTGGCGCCGTATTGCTGACAGTTTTGTTGCTATCAAATGTAATTTTCAACAAAAACTTGTTACATGTCTCAAGTTATTTCATTAGTTTAAGAGCCAAACATCTATTATGCGTTTCACAAAAATAAAAAAATTTTGAAGGATTTACTACACGATTTTTACTTATGAGCTATCTATTCACGTGGTTTTGTTATATTTGGTGTTACTTAGATTTAATTTGTTAACAACATTTTTGCATTTTTTAGATGCCGTCTGTCACCTTGAAAGATGTTGATCAGCACAAATTTGTCAAAGCATTTTCTGCTTTCTTGAAAAAGTAAGTTTTTAATTTTCTTTCGTGCCTAACCTCATTCGCATGTAACTAACTACTATTGTACATCCAAATAATTGTAACAAATGAAGTTGTGAAACTCTCGCCAGATTTTTAAGATTTCTAGTAATCCATTAACTTTTCCTGTTTTATATTACATTATTTTTGTTTTAGTTTATGAAAGCAGTGATAGCTAGTCAAGTAGCTATCATTATAAAGGGTAATCAAGAGATAGTTGAATTAAAAATGAATTTATTTCCAGGACTGGCAAGATGAAGGTTCCGGAGTGGGTTGATATTATAAAGTCTGCTAAGTTCAAGGAACTAGCTCCTTATGATCCTGACTGGTACTACATTAGATGTGCAGCCCTTGTCCGACATATTTACATTCGTAGTCCAATTGGTGTTGGAGCTGTCACGAAAATTTTTGGAGGTCGCAAACGCAATGGCACTCACCCCAGCCATTTCTGTAGATCAGCAGGAGGAGTTGCCCGTAAAGCACTCCAGAGTTTGGAACAACTCAAATTGATTGAGAAAACCCCCACTGGTGGCCGTAAGTTGACCAGCCAAGGCAGAAGAGATCTTGACCGAATTGCTGCTCAGGTCAAAGCTAAGAGCAAAAAACAACTGAAATTACAAGAGACTTTAGTTCTGTGAAACATCTTATATAATAAAAATATAAAAATCAATTCCTTGGTTGTATTTTCAACAGTAAGTCATTTTGTTTAATTTTATTAAAATACATTGACAACTATAATTTTAAGCAAGTACAATTAATATACATTAGTTATAGCTTAAAAAAATTTTACAAAATAATATATAGTGTAACGGAGTGGTTGTCTAGTAAAAATGAGAAATTTATTTTTCGACACTCCGTGCGCAAAGTGCGTCTTTCCCGCACGCTCGGCAGAAAACGTGCGTTGAAAATCGCACTTTCCACACGTCGTATCAAAAAATACGGTACGGCACATGTTCGGGAAAGAGTTTCTCGTCTCGTGTCCCCTTCCACCCTCGCTTCGCTCGGGTGTAAACGCCACACGAGACCAGAATCTACTTTCCCGCACTTGTATCGTAATGTACTATTTCGACACTCCGTGCGGAAAGTGCGTTTTTCCCGCACGCTCGGCAAAAAACGGGCATTGAAAATCGCACTGTCCACACGTATAAAAAAATACGGTACGGCACATGTTCGGGAAAGAGTTTCTCGTTTCGTGTAGCGTTTACGCCCGAGCGAAGCGAGATAGAATCTACTTTCCCGCACTTGTATCGTAATGTACTATGCACAAACTCCCACGATGCAAAGTTAATCGCCGCTCCGTTAAACACGTATAGTTGTACGTGTATTCGCCTTTACGTCAGATGATTTCGTTTCAGTGTCTTCTTTCCAACTGAGTTGAACTCAACTTAAGACACTTGATTTGTGACACTCGATCTATCTTAGGTGTGACTGACTATGCCTAATCCAGTTAATCCCCTAGATGAAATCGGATTAAAATTTAAGCCTTTATAAATCGGTTAAGCTAATAGGAAACGAAATGACGTAAGCGGTGAATAAAATTAACTAAGTTTAATCAATAAAAACTACAGTCTTTTATGGGCCGAAAGACTAACGCACGCGAATAGGATTTTCAATTAATTATTAATATTCGGTGAGAGAGAGAGAGAGAGAATTCGAAATTTGTCGCGAAAACTAACGCTCGGCGCGAATACAAAAAGTTCAAGTTCGCGGTTGACAAAATACTTTCGAACGTATTTTGTCGCGCAATAATAAAGGGAGGTGCACCTACCCTGCGGTGCAATTATGGTAATCAGTCGTAATTGTTGAAGCGAAGAAATTCGCTCCTCGGATTAATCAGCTGGCTGACTCGCTCTCGAATCTGTTGCTATCTGCAATACTGCTGCTGCTACCAAAAATGCTGCTGCTATCAAAATGCTGCTATTACTGCTTCCTTGCAACTCACGCACGCACGTATCAGAGTAGTCCCAGGAAACTTAATCTTTTAACGCCGGCGAAACACAGTGCAAAAATTTAGGCGGTATATTCGCGATAGCAGCTGAAGCTTAACTGCCTACTTTCAAACTCTCGCGCGCCCCCTCTCTCTCTTAATCGTTCGAACTAACTCGCGAGTAATAGAATCGCGAACGGATCGATTAATTGAATCGACTACCGCTGCAGCCCCCTCCAAGTCCTGACTACCCGGGCAGGACGAATACCCGCGATTCGCTGCCATCAGGAACCTGAAAAGAAAAGAAGGAAAGGAACCAAATGAATTTAAACTTCCCTTCTTTATTATAGCTACTTTATTAGCCTTCCAGGGCCTACATCATCTTTTGGCTACACCTGGCGCTCAATATTTCGGGTAGCGCCAGTGTGTAGCTTTCTTCGGGCACCGCTAGGAGTTGGTCATCCCGGGCTCCCCACATATGTAGCAGCCCCTCTGCTACGATCGGGATTAAGCAGCCTCCCGATCTCGTGTGGCCTGCTCAGTAAACCGAGGGGAGTGCTGGGCGTCGACTCCTTGGGAGGCGGTGATGGTGACGTTTCTCGCCGTGGCGGTCGCACGTCCATCCTGCGACCTGACCACGATTGTGGTGTCAGGAGCCATACGCCCGTCTACATGGACCGTGAGCATCGGCCCAGTACCAGTAGCTCCCGGGGCTCTCTTCTTCTGAGCCGGTGCCGGGAGCGCTGCGGGGGACTCCTGTCCATTGTCTACCCGCAGCAATAGTCATATAAATATGTTCATTTCATTAAAAATATTATTTAAAATCCTTTAAACTTTACAATTTCATTTGTAACTGAATATATAAAAAAAATAATTAATCAAATGCGCCGTCAACAGCGTTGATGTCCAGACTGCTAGGCAGCGGGGAGCAGCGGTGATGGTGCTGAAGCGCCGGAGGGGAATCAAGTTTTCAACTGCTACTGATCTGCGTGATGACTCACTCTTTCTGCTTCCGGATGCCGCTGATTAAATTTTGGTTCCTGCATGCGACGCTAATTCGATTGCCCGACGTGGCACCTTTTCTTTTCTGTACTTCCACTCGTGCTACGTAATTGTCAAAATTACGAAGTCGTTTTTCTTTGTTGAACAAATAGTAAATTCTAAAATTCGCACGCAGTCTACCTCATCGAATTATTTTTTCCGTTCCTTAGTTTTTACTAAAAACAGAACCTATGACCCAGCGTTATGACCCCTCGCCCTTGCCTCGCGATGCTCAACAATACTACCGCGTAGCGCCACAGTCTGGACGAACAAACCATCATGTTTATCATCCACAGCTATCGAGACACCAAAGCGGTGTAGTTTAATCATCGGCATTCCTCTTGTTTTCGTAGTTTTTTTACCGCTGTCAGCGTTAATTATATTTAAGCTTTGTAGTGTGTGGATTATAAATAAAATAGTATTTACATTTATATGTGGAGTGCTAGTTATTCCAAATAACAAAAGACCATGCTACAGCGAAACTGAACAACAAATCGGAAAGTTAGATTGTTACTTACTATTTACGATAATTTCGAAAAAGTAAGAAGGGTGCAATTAAGATCAGCTAAGGTGCAGTTTTTCTGTTGCATTTTAAAAAATATTGATTATCTCTAAAATTTTCGTAGTTGCAAAGAAACAAGAAACGACCATTAATTTAAAAATTTTTCTGTAATAATTAGATCGTACAGTTAAAATCAGAAGCATATTTAGAGAGTTCAATTAAAGATATATTGAATAGTATTTTTTGTCACCTTAACCATTATTTGCAGGTTGGGGTAGGTGAGGTTTGAATTTGCTTAGCGTAGGTATAGGGAATTGTTAATCGAAATAAAAATTTACCGTTTAACATACGGGGTGTCAAGAATTAGTTTACATCAGAGTTTGAATTATTGTCATCTATTATTTTAATAAAGTACCATCGACATGGTAAAGTTTGTGAGTTTTTATTTCTTTGTGAGTATGGTCAAAACTATATTTGGTGAAATAGAACAATTTGACATAAATGGTTACATTGCTTACTGTCCTTGCATGGGTAAATTGATTTATTTTAAAATAACAGAACAATTATTGCGTTATTCATATTATTTTAAAATGTTAATTCAAGGACGATTTGGAAACCAGGCTGATCACTTTCTAGGAGCTTTAGGATTTGCCAAAGCCTTAAATCGAACATTAGTTTTACCACCATGGGTTGAATATAGAATTGGAGAAATTAGATCGGTAATGCAATCTTTGATTAAAAATTTTAATACTAGTGGAAATGAAAATAGTTAGTTCAATTTTTAAGTAACTTTTATATTAATTTTCATTTTTTGTATAAATTATAAATACTTATTTAACTTTACAGATACAAGTTCCTTTTGACACTTATTTTAATATTTCTCAAGTATTAAATTATCACAGAGCAATTTTAATGGAAAATTTTATGAAAGATGTAGCTCCAGTACATTGGCCTCCCTCAAAAAGAATTGGTTAATAATTTTAAATTTGAACTATACTTTAAAATAACATTGAATTATTTTAATAAAACAAATATTTTGTTTAGCTTTTTGTTATAAAGGGAGAGGGAGTACAGATTCATGTAATGCTAAAGATGGTAATCCTTTTGGCCCATTTTGGGATACATTCAACATAGATTTTGTAGGTTCAGAATTTTATGGGCCATTGCATTTTGATGTGCATCATACTGATATGGCTTTCCAATGGCGACAAAAATATACTTCAGCAAAATGGCCAGTGTTAGCATTTACTGGAGCACCAGCCAGTTTTCCTATTCAAATAGAAAACAAAAAACTTCAAAAATATTTAATCTGGAATGATATTATGATGAATAAAGCTAAATCATTTATAAAAAATACTTTTCCACCTGGAGCATTTATTGGAATACATCTACGAAATGGAATAGACTGGGTAAATGGTTGTTATGTCATATACATGTTCTTACAATATTTCAATTTTCTAATTTTTTTAGGAAAGAGCATGTGAATTTATTTCTAGTTCTCCAAATTTATTTGCTGCTCCACAATGCTTAGGGTATAGGAATGAAAGAGGCAAAGCAACTCATGCTATGTGTTTACCTTCTTTTGAATTGATTGTTCGCCATATAAAACGAGTTATTCGTAATGGTAAAGATGTGAAATCAGTTTTTATTGCATCAGATAATAACTATTATATTCCAGAACTAACAAAAGCTTTAGAGAGGGTGGATGTGAGTTAAAAATCTTTGATTACAATTCAAATGAAATAATCAATTCACTTAAAATATTATTATATCATTTTTCTATTAGGTCAAAGTATTTAGGCAAGTGGAAGATATTTCACCTCATCTAGATTTAGTTATACTTGGAAGAGCTAACTATTTTATTGGAAATTGTATTTCCTCCTTTTCGGCTTTTGTAGCACGAGAAAGAGAAGTAAAAGGGTATCCTACATATTTTTTAGGTTTTCCACCAGAAAAAACTGCATCTTCCACAGTGCATGAAGAATTTTAAGAAGTTTAGTTAACTAATTAGCAGTGACATGTTTTATATGCGCTGTTTAACTCAAAACTTAAAAGACTTTCCACTCTGTGGCAATTTTTACTTATAATTGATCAATTCAACCAGTTTTTCTTTTTATAGAACTTTAATTTTATAATAAAAGTTTATATTATATAAAAGTTTCAATTAATTATTAACTGCATCCTTTTAATATTATAAATATTTATATAACATTTCGTATAAATTTATTCCAAATTTTCTTTTTATAAGAGTATAAAAAATCCATTAAATGCTATATAATATGATAAATATGTATAAATTTTATAAAAAACAATTTTTTAAATTATTACATCATAATTCAGCAAGTTTTTTCATAATGCACAAAGACTGCTTTAGTGTATCAGCAAAATTTTTAGATGAAGTGGTGGAACAACTTTTAAAGGAAGAACAAGCAAACAGTATGTTGTCTGTTCGAGGATTGTAACAACACCCATAGCCATCTGGGACTACTGGACCATAGCACATAAAAGATGCTGTTTTGAAAGCAACTTGACTAGATGTTAAGGTAAAGTAGGTACTTTTCTTGTAACCAACATCTGAGAAAAACTTAGGCAGATCAATTTTTTCATCTCGTGCCATCATTTTTAATCCAAAAAATAAGCGATCTACTCCTTGTCCCAATGTTGCCTGAAAATATTAATATATGTTAAAAAGTAAATATTAACATAAGTGAACATTCAATTCTCAAGTGTAACATTTACTTCATTTGCAAGTTTTTTATGAGCATTAATAGCTGCTAACATTGCTGCTTTTTTAGCATTTTCTGGCTCATCATTTTTCGTCATCAATTTTGCAAAACTAACTGATTCACTACATGTTGATCTGATACACTCAGTTCTTGCATTTTTAAATCGACGTAAAGCAGCAGATTCATAGTGTGCTGGAGGTTTATTGTGAAGTTTATAATATGTTAATTGCATTGCAATTTGAATAAAGCTATCTGGACTTAACTTATTTTTTTTAATTTCATTTGCTCCAAAATCATCAAATATGAAACATTCCATATCAATGTCTTGAGATAGTCTGTATAAGAAAGATTCATTATTATAATTTGTCCATGTTATTCTTGAAAAATGCTTTCACACTCACTTATCTACAGATGTTTTTGCTTTTTCCATGGATATTTCCAATGATTTATCTATTTCAAAAGATAAATGTTCAGCCTTTACAAAGTTTGTAGAAATATTAAATTTTTCATCTTGCTTATTTTTTCTGTAAATTGTATCAATGTTATTAGTTAAAAAACAAATTTTCCTTAGTTTCTTTCACTTACATGTAATTTAATACATGATCGTGTAATACTGAAATAGGTAGACCTTCACAAGGACTATGTTCATATTGTATACCAATAAACCCATCAGCTGACACTATAAACTAAACGTTAGAATTTCAAACTTAAATATTAAAAAATCTAGATTATTTTCAAGTTATTTTCAACTAACTTGAACAGTTTTATCATGCCATCTATTTCCAGCATTTACAGCAGAACTACATCCTGTCAAACTTTCCAATGCATATACAGATTCAGTATTTCTATTGACAAACAAATCTCTAGGCAATGATTTATCCAAACAAAGTACAAATAAAGCTGTTTCTATATCTTTTAAAATTGCACTATTCAAGCCAAGGTCTAAAATCAAATTAATTTAATAATAATTGAAATTGATAAGGTTTAATTAATGAATTTTCTATTTGTGTATACTTTTTAAATTTTCATGATCTTCAGCCCATGTATCTCTATCGTTTCCTGTTAAAATACCTATTGGTTTCCCAGGAGTTTGTGATCGTTCAACTATATCTTTTATACATGTTGCCAGTTGTTCTTCACTTGAGTTAGACAATGGTATTTTAAAAAACTGAAATAAATTGTTTGTCTATTTTAGACAATATTGTAATTGAATTACTGCATATTAACTTACATGATTATTACTGATTACTATAACGTGATTGGCATTATCATTGTATAATAGTTTATCCACTCCTTTGTTAGGTTGTCTATGAGTTCCCAAAATCATCATATAAGGTTGCATATCTAATGGTATATTTTTCATCATTTCTTGTTTAATCTTACCACTAAAAAGGAAATTAAAATAATATTTGATTACACAGAAATTGGAAACTCATTTGACAAAATATTAACCTCTTTATCATATCGTCATAGTTGCAAACAGCATTAATGACATATGCTGCACATCTATAAACATCATTGGAAGAATTGAATTTTTGCAAGGGGCTAACTGTTCCTGGACTAGAATGCACAATTACAGGATATCTATAGCCCAAATAAGCTGCTTCAAGCCACCATTCACTCATCTACAAAATCATCATTATATGAATAATCAAATATTGCTTGAATGTTTATGAAAACAAAGTGTAATTTACCCAATTTTCTGTGTTTTCATATTTCTGTTGTAACTTGTGATAAAGTTGTTGACCAACACTATCTTTTTTCAGAAGATCAGTCACAGCTGTTTTAGTATTTTCATATTCTGCCTTACTAAGAAGTGGCTGTACAGACCTGAAACATAGCTAATTGAATAAAAATAAGAAATCAAAAATAAGTAATTTGTTATATAATACTTACTTCAAATACAATTCAGCTGTTTTGTAAAAATCAGGAACAGGCTGTTTTGGAAGAGGATATTGATTTAATTGAATATCAGTTATACTAATTGTTTGCTGTTGCCGTAATACATTTTTCCATCCATTGTAAACCTTTGAATAATAGATAAAATATGACATATTTGTTAAGATCAATAAAAATAACATTAAGATGTATAAAAAATAACTATACCAAAGGCTTATTAATGTAAGAAACAGTTGATACAAATTTATGCATATTTTCTTATTTTCTTGTAACAAATGTGATTTGAATTTGTTCCTAAAAAAATGTACAAATAAAATTAAGATTACACATTGTTATCTTAAATGATCCTTATCTCTTGATAGCAATGTAGATTACAGTATAAGTATTCAACAAAAAGGACTTATTTATTTATTATTTTAACCCACTTTACACAATGTGGAAACTAGCATAATGTATTTTGTTCCTTTTTTTTTAATTATAGAAGCAACAGTGACTTGACAATTCGGGAAAAATTCAAATCAAGTCAGACAGAGAAGAGAATATTTAATTACTAATTGGCAGCGCGAAGACTTATGTAGACATAACAATTAGATGTGTTAGAATGTAATGGAAAGCGCAACTAAATACAACTTTATTGATCTTATACTTTTAAAAGAAAAGAGTAAACGAATAGTTTTTTCTTTATGCTGAATTATTAAAATTATAAAAAATGATACATTTAATTATACTGTGTGCGGGCAAATATCAATATGTCAATAATATCCAAACATATGTTGCAGTCAGCGAGTGAACGCGATGCAGAGGTCGCTATAGTCTCAGAGTCTTGCTCGAGAAGGAACGGGATTTCGATTTCGATTTAGATTTAATGCAGCCTCTGTAGAGCGCATTGATTAAACTTAGTTCCTTGTAGTATTTGTAGTATTTGATATATTGTTTGACAAGATAAACAGTGTCATAAGCTCAATAGTTGGTGATTATACATCATTTATCGAATAGACGAAATTATTCAAGCATACACTCCAAAAACTGCACCGGGCTCCTCTGGTCTACTTCTAACCTCTTCTGAGGTGTTCCTGACGGTAGCCACTGTTAGATGGGCAGCCTTAACTTCTTCATATTTATTATGGGTGGATCTAATGGTTTTTATTTTTTTTGAAGCGGTGAGGAAGGGAAATCTTCATAAGACACCCATTAGGTGGTAGTAGGGTAGTGTTGGATTCGAGATGAATTTTTGGTGTTGAGAGATGCCTACCAACTAAAACCCCTCCTTATGGTTACCAGCCCTGGAGGCCTGGAGCTCTAAACCATAGATGTAAGATTGGCGAGGAGGGAGAAATTGAGACCTCTAGGGGAGTAGAGGTGCAGTGCGCAGAGGCGAAGCTAGAGTAACTGGAGTAGTTATGGGTGAGGTTGGGGGGATGGGATAAGGGTCTTGGGACTTTGTCCTTGGGATTGCTTTTGCAGGTGGATAGGCAATTGATGGAAGGGTTTGGGTGGGAGATGACTGAATCTCGAAGATTAGAGGCGTATAGGGTCGCTGCTGTTGAAAGGGAGGGGAGTCCGATTTCTTTCAGAATCTGGGCATTTCTGATGTACCAGGGGATGTTTAGGGCATTGCGCATGATGCGCATGTAGGTACCGCTTAGTTTGTTTAAGGAGGAGGAGGTTCCCCAGACGGGGATGGCGTAGGTACCAATGCTGCGGATAATTGCGTTTAAGGCACGTATTTTGGTTTGTTGGGAGATATTTTTATTGTTGAAGAAGGGTTTTAGAGAGGCGAAGGCTTCGTGAACTTTGTTTCGTACAGCAGTTGTTTGTGGGTTCCAAGAGAGTTTTCTGTCGAAGACCACACCCAGGTATTTCGCAGAGTTGCTCCAATGGATTTGGTGGCCGCCAACGACCAAGTTTTTCGGGGGGATATTGCGGTGGGAGAAAAAGATTACTTCGGATTTGGTCTCATTTAGGTTAAAACCCCATTTATGATACCAATTGAGAAGCTTGGGAATGAACTTGTTTGAACGCGCAACTGCTTCGCCACATGCGGGCCCTGGCAGGGGATAGCATCACGGATGAGGCCCTGCGGGCCAGATGAATTGACCTTTTGCCCTCGACCACTTCTAAGATGTTAAAACTTCTGCAGAAGGCGGATCGTGACGAGCTGGTACAGACGGCGGATGAGCTGATCGACACCGTGCCCGACATCTGTGCGGTACGTGCGGCGCCCGGGTCAATAGCCACTATAACCGCGCCAGCCGCCGGGTGCGACTCCGTTACGCTGGAGCCGATTAGGGCAGAGCTAAAGGCGTTGCGCCGAATCTTCGAGGACCTCCGCGTCGCCTCGGGCCGAACCCGGCCGAGCGGCTGCAGCAGGTCTCGCACCAGAGACCAGTCTGCCAACCAGAGCAACCTCTGCATTTATCACGTCCATTTTGGCGAAAATGCAGAGAACTGTCGCCCGTTATGCGGCTATGAGGCGGGGATCCAGCCGGGAAGCTGTTAATGCCGCCGCCCGTTGTTGACCATCGACGGCAGGGGAAAAAAGACGGAGACGCGTCTGTACGTGGTTTATCGGGCGTCCAAGAGACCGATGCTCATAGACTCTGGCTCAGTCATCTCACTTCTGTCCCGCTCTCTCGTTCCGGGTCGGCACGACCGACAGCCTCTGACCCTGATAGCGGCCAACGGTTCGCCTTTGCGGACCATACAAACGAGGTATGGTGCGCCTCGACCTGGGATTGACACGGGAATACTCCTGGCCCTTCATCATTGCGGACGTGCCGGAAGCCATTGTGGGGGTCAACTTTTTGGCGCACACGGAGCTGGTGCTTGACCTACGCCACAAACATCTGATTTACCGTACCACCTGCTGTTCCACGACGGCACGGGCGCGCCGCACCGCGATCCACGTGGTCGCGCTCATCGAGGGATCAACCACCAGCACCGATCAGTGCCTCTACGATCAGCTGCTAGTCGAGTTCGCCGACTTATCAGAGCTCAGTGATCAGAGTGCCACCCTGTGCGGCGCGAAGGTGGCCGATCATATCCACGTGGCGGGGCCACCAGTGCACGAGCGCCATCTCGCTGGCGATCGACTTACTGCGGCCAGGGCGACGTTTGACCGCCTTTTCCAGCGGGAAACCATGCGCCCATCGTTCAGTCAATGGGCCAGCCTACTACACATTGTGGCCAAGCCTGGCGGAGGATGCCGGGTGACCGGAGATTACCGGTGACTCAACGCGGTCACGCTGCCTGACCGTTACGCGCGACCGGTCATTGAGGACTTGCTGGAGGACACGCGCGGCTATTCGATCTTTTCGGTCATCGACCTCCAGGAAGCCTACTATCAGGTGCTCATGGTGATTGAGGATGTGGAGAAGGCAGCGACGACCACCCCCTTCGGGCTGTTCGAGTTCATGCGGATGCCGTTGGGCCTTCGCAACGCATCCCAGATGTTCCAGCACTACATGGACAGCCTTTTACGCGACTTGCCATTTATCCGCAATTACTTGGACGACATCCTGGTAAAGTCCTCTTCGGCGGAGAAGCACCGGCGACACCTGTGCGCTCTCCTGGGTC
The DNA here is from genome assembly GCF_024137745.1 of Phymastichus coffea. Classification (NCBI taxonomy): domain Eukaryota; kingdom Metazoa; phylum Arthropoda; class Insecta; order Hymenoptera; family Eulophidae; genus Phymastichus; species Phymastichus coffea. The sequence continues at coordinate 161,980 of NW_026706953.1, read as the reverse complement.
GACTACGGGAGGCTGGTCTCACGATCAAGCTCCCCAAATGTCAGATTGGTCGGCGGCAGATAGTAATCCTCGGCTACGACGTCTCGGAGGAGGGCTTCCGGCCGTCCGCACGGAGGATTGCAGCAATCACGAACTTTCCACGGCCCAATATACGGCGCGTAGCCTGCGGCGCTTCCTCGGCATGGTCAACTTTTACGGGTGCTGCCTTCCCCACACCGCGGAGGCCCAGGCGCCGCTCAACGAGATACTCAAGGGGGCGCGCGGAAGAGCTGTCGTCCTCTCCTGTGGTCAGCGTGGTCTGATGCGGCGTTTCGAGCGATTCGTGGTAGCCTGGTGCAGGCAGTGGCGGCCTCTTTCATCGAGCCGATTGCACGACTGGCGCTGGTTACGGACGCTTCTGATCTGGCCGTAGGCACGGCTCTTCAGTAACAGGTTGATGGTACCTGGCAGCTCGTGAGTTTCTTCTCGAGGAAGCTCTCACCAACGGAATGTCGCTACAGCACCTACGACCGTGAGTTGCTGGGTGTCTATGAGACCATACGCCACTTCCGCCGTATCCTGGAGGGGCGCGCGTTTATCGGTGCTGACTGACCTCCGACAAAACTCCACCGAGGCAACAGCGTCACCTGGATTACGTACTGCAGGACAACGTGGAATTCCAGCACATAAAGGGTGCGGACAACCTTATCGCCGATGCCCTCTCAAGGAACGACGACTCCGTAGAATTTGCTGGCCCACCGGGCCCCGCAGGGACACCGCAATGCGTGACGGTGAGCATACCCTCGCCGCTGGGACCAGAGGTGATCAGCGAGGCGCAATTAGCGGACGGGGAGCTGCTAAGGCTCCTGGAGGCCGGCGCGCTCAACCTCCACCACTATGATTTGGACGGACGCCGTGTAGCCTGTAATATCGCCAACCGAATTGTGTGGCCTTATTTGCCGGGGTCGCTGCGGCAAGCGGCGTTTGACGCGACCCATGACCCGGCGCATTCGAGCATACGCGCGACCGTCCGCACCGTCACGGAGCGTTACGTGTGGCCGGGCATGCGCAAGGACGTAGAACGCTGGGCACATGGCTGTGAGGCATGTTAGAGGCCGAAGATCCACCACTATAACCGTGCCGCGCTGTCGCGCTTCCAGGAGCCAGACGGCCGATTAGAACACCTGTATGTGGAAATCATCATCAAGCCTCAGGTCGGAGTCTGGCGGAGTCTACTGCCTGACCATTCTAGACCGCTTCACCAGGTGGCCGGTCGCGGTGTCGCTGGCGAATGTTCGGGCACAAACAGTGGTTAGGACATTGCTCAATCATTGGATCGCTGATCGGGGATGCCCCCTTACCATCACGTCCGATCAGGGCACTAAGTTTGAGTCGGCCCTGTTCGCAGCCCTGCGAGGTTGATCGGGGCGTAGAGGGTGCGAATAACGCCGTACCATCCCAAGACAAATGACATGGTCGAGTGGTTCCACCGAACGCGGAAGGCGGCGTTGATTGCCATGCGCAGTTTCCGTGGCCCGAGAGCCTGCCTTTGTTGCTCCTCGGTCTACGGAACTGCTATCAGGAGGATCTACAGGCCTCCCCGGCGGAGATGGTTTATAGGGCATCACTGCGCATCCCCGGGGAGTTCTTCGTCATCACTAGTTGTCCTGTGGATCCTTCCTCATTCGTGGCCAGGCTACAGAGACTCATGGGGGTCATTCGACCAGTACCGGCACCGGACCTTTCGGCGCGTCGACCATTCTACTTAAAGAATCTGGCCACTTGCATGCATGTCTTTCGAAAAGTGGGGATGGTCAGGAGACCCTTGAGCAACTCTACTCCGGTCCGCACGAGATTATCAAACGCCTTAACGAGAAGGTGTACATGGTCAGGATCGACGGCGTCTAAAAGTTAATCACGACCGACGTCTTAAAGCCGGCATATCTGGACTCAGCTGACGTTGGTGTCAGGGGGCCATTTGGGGTGGCGGCAAGTGAATCATCAGACCCGGCCAGTGCGTCATCGGATCCGGCACCACTGTCGCTTCCCTCGCGATCGAAGCTGGTTACGGCCGAGCCTTCGCCATCGGAGTCTGACGGGACCATACCTTCGACATCAACAGACATATCACCGACAATTGACCTCGCGCCCCCGCTGGCCAGCGAAGGACGAGCCAGTCCTCGGCCGCGGAGGCAGAAGCACGTGCCCAGCATCCTGCACAAAGGAGCATTGAGCCATTTTCTAATTTTCTAATTTTTCATTTTCATTTGCGCGACTAGCGCATTCGATTTAAACAATCCGCTTAGAGCGAAAGCCAGAGTTAATCTGCTCCTCCTAAGCTGCCCGAAACTATACGTCGCGACTTAAGCTTTCTAAGCGGCTCGAGCCCCAGCCGCAAGGAGGGGACAATACCACACCGACGGAGATATATAAAGAGCGACGATCCTCACGGAAGCCAGAAGGGAGGACGCCGTCGAGCTGGCATCAGTTGCTGTGTTCCGGCTACCGCTTCTATTAGCAAGTCTAGCTTGCTTAAGCCGGGTGCAGTAGCGCACCATCCGACAACAAGTCATCGGGCATTTGACGCCCTCGCCGTAACCATCACGTTAATAAACGCCTGTTCTCCGACATTCGCTGTTAGACGTTTTGTCTCTCCTCCGTCCTTGGCGCCTGCGAGCCTGGCCACACTCTAGAGCTGGTCAAAACATTAAACGTGTGGCGTCTTTCTACAAGTGCGCAGGTGTAGACGAGACGAAGCGAACAAGGAGATAATAACGTTTCTTTTTCCTTTTTCTCCTTCCAAACGCCGTCGAGCTCATTTCAGCTCCGGTAGCGAGTTGCACGGTTCTTCTTTTCTTCCGATTCGCCTAAAATCGCTTCTCGGCTCTCCATGAGTTCGCTCTCACCGTCACCGGAGATTCATTGATAACTGCTTCCTTGTACATTGTAATAGAGCTGTTCTTAGTTCCAATACATTTGAGCAGTCAATTCAAACCTCGCCTCCCTTTCCGCGCGAGTAATTTAGTTGAGTTACTAAAAACGTAAGTGAATTGAAAACGCCAATATTAATAGAACAAACTTAGTATCTTATCAAAGTAAACAGATGACTTTGTTAAACCTAACAACAAACCTAACAACAAGAGCCCTTTGGGGTATAGGTAAAAAAGAAAGTAGATGATAACAAGGAGCTTAGCGCTTGGTAAAATCACTTTTAAAAAATATAGATGTGTTGACAAAATTGCCAACAGTGATAGATATAGAGATGGGTGATTCCTGAAAAAGTATTCGAATACTAAGAATCAAGTTATATAAAGAATCGATTCTTGAAAATCGATTTTTCCCCAAAAGAATCGAAGAATCGGATGAATCGAGCCTAACATTGTAAAAAAATTAATTCAAATTCAAAATGCGCACTGTGCGTAAGTAATACACTAAATGTAGAAAATATAAACGAAAAATACAATAAAAAACCTGTTTATTATAGAATCTTTTATAATTTTAATTTTTATATCAATCTTGTTGGTCAATATAGACAGATAAATAATCATTATCTAATGATCTACATAAACTGTTAATAGGGCTATTGGTCATCAATTTTTTACAATACGCCAAAGCATAATTGTTATCGTTTTTCAAACGAAGGTAGGTTTGAAGACATATGTTTGAAACTCTGAAAGTTCTGTGCATGTTTATTGTAAAGTAAATTTGAAAACGCCTTAGGTCCTCAGGCTAGATCTTAAAAGTTAGCTTAAGTTAATAATTGAAATATTGAACAAATCTATAAACTAATTACACCATTCGATTGGGCGGTTTTTAATTAATCACTTATCGTTTGTGCGTCGATTATGCTCATTTTCTTGATGCGAAAAACAGATAAAATTAATTATGGGTGCTGGCCATGGAGACTGCATACAGGCGACGAAGAGCAATGTATAAGAATTCTCCAGCCCAAGTACCCCATAGAATAGAATGGTGATTTTATTGGCTTATATGAAATATACATTGCCATGTTACATGAAGGTAAGCCTTAAAGAAGGCGCGAAGTTCAACTTATACTATATTGTACAAAGGATATATCTTAACTTATCTTATATTTTATATTTAATACTAACAATGAATTGCGCAATATATAGAATCAAATCAAGATTTTTTTCTGATAATAAAGATATTATGGAGAAGGGCCCGTATTTGTGTATACGTCTAATCTCTTTAAGAAGAACAGTTCTTTGTTTATTATATAACGGACATTCCCAAAAAATGTGTTCAATGGAATCATCAGACTAACCACATTGACACAAGCTACTGTAACGGGGGAGGTTATCTAAAAAATGGGAAATTTATTTAAGAACAAACTCCCACGGTGCAGAGTTAACCGCCGCTCCGTTAAACACGTATGATTGTACGTGTATTCGCCTTTACGTCAGATGATTTCGCTTAATTGTCTTTTATCGAACGGAGTTGAAATCACCTTAAGTCACGTGCCTTGTGACACTCGATGAATCTTAGGTGTGGGCGACTTTACGCCTAATCCACTTAATCCCCGGCCTAGACGTAATCGGATTAAACCCTAAGTCTTTTACAAATCGCTTAAGCTACTGGGAAAATTAAATGACGTAATCGGCGAATAAATTTAACTAACTTTAATTAATAAAAATAACTACAATCTTTATTGGGCCAAAAGACCAACGCTCGCGAACAGGATTTCACAATGAACACTATTCGATGAGAGAGAGAGAGAGAGAGAGAGAAGATTCGAAATTTACCGCGAACTAACGCTCGGCGCGAATACAAAAAATCGCTATCACGATTGACAAAATACCGAATGTATTTTGTCACGCAATAATGACGGGAGGTGCACCTACCCTGCGGTGCAATTATGGTGATCAGCCGTAATTGTTGATGAAATATATCAACTGCCGCTGCCCTCCTATTTATCAGCTGCGCTGCCTCACTCTGCCTTTAATCTGCTGCAATACTGCTTCTGCACTGCTGCTACTTGCTGCTGCAATACCGTCGTTGCACTCACGCACGTAATTGTCCCAGAAAATCTTTTTTAATGGCGATACACGGTGCAAAACAATATCGGCGGTAAACTCGCGTAAACAGTTGAGGCGTAACTGTTTATTCAAATGATCGCACCCCCCCTCTCTCACTTAATTGTTCGTACTAACGCGCGAGAAACAGAATCGCGAACGGATCGATTAATTGAATCGACTACAGTTGCATTACTTAATACAATGTTCTTTCTAAATAGACTCAAGTTTAGGGAGGTGTGGTTAGATCTAGTCCTGTTAACGGAAACTATTGCTTTGTGTGGCAGACCTAGATCAAAGAACCAAGGTTTACTGTCAGCTGTATAAAAGTTTTCAAAGAAAATAGAACCTTTTGAGGAATTTAGGCTCATTATTATATTTTCATTCTCTTCTTAGCATATATTTTTAGAAATGTTTAGAAAATCAGACATTGGAACCGGTTCATTGATTAGGTGGCCATTTTTTGGCTGCAGCTTTAGCTTCAAGATCAACAACTTCATTGCCATGGATACCCACGTGAGCAGGAACCCATGCCAATTTTATTAGAATGTTTTTATCGCGCGCTTATGCTAATTTACATCTAAGATTAATGATTAATACTGAATTACATGAATACGACATTAAAGCTCTAAGAACACTTTCTGAGTCTGAAAAAATGATATAGTTGCCGGAGCCTTTATCAATAATTTTTTCTACAATCAATAAAAGAGCTGTACATTTAGTTGTAAAAATTGATGCTGAATCCAAAATTCCATATTCAAAGCATCGATCTTGACATTTGCTCCAAGCAGCAAAGCCGATGTCTTACTGTTTTCTGTAATTTTGGATCCGTCAGTAAACACAAATGTACGATCAGAGTTTTCAGGAAATAAAGTGTTAAACTGATCATTAGGAGATTTATAGCTATTAATTTTCTTACCCTCATCTAACAGAATTGAAGGCATGTACAGGAGATAGTTAAAATCTTTGAGATATTTGATATGCTTATTTGAACTGATCAAAGAATCTTTGAGAAACCAAACTCTTTAATAACATTCAGTTATAAGGGAGCTAGAAAAATTATTCGCAGAAATAAAATAATCATTTAATTGAATAATCTCCTCTAGATTATTTGTAATTTGATACTGATTATAGGCCATACATTTAAGAATATATTTAAAACAGTTCAGCTTAAATCTGCATTGTAAATACGGAATTCTGGATGCAACCAAAACATTGATTGGAGTACTGGTTCTGTAGCCCATCGCAATTCTTATGGCCGAATTCTGGATTTTTTGCAATCTTAAAATATATTTGTCATTGCATGGTAATATAGTAAAACCTCCATATTCAATCTTAGATCTAATTAACGCTATGTATAACAACAACAAAGACCTCGGGTCAGCGCCCCACCAGGTAGATCGTAAAAAGTTGAGATCTTTCAATTTGAATAAACAGCTATTAGCTAATTTCTTGGTGTGTGAATTCCAATTAAGGCGACGATCTAATGTTAATCCTAAGAACTTAACTTCTTCAGAGAGAGTAATTCTGTGATTATCTATAATGATAAAGGCAGACTTATCAATACGCTTCAAGTTTCAAGTTGTCGAAAGTCATGAGTACGCATTTTTCCGGCGCAAATTCTAATCCTCTGGATTTTAGCAAAGTTGAAATTTTGTTATACCCAACTTCTAGTATAGATAACTAATCAGTATGGCTAATTTTGTTATTATTATAAGTGACTATATCGTCCGCAAATTCTAGAATAGACAAAATGTCGCATACAATTCGGTAAATCATTCTCGTATAAATCGCATACAGAAGTGGGCTAAGCACACTCCCTTGTGGAAGACCCTTATTGACAATTTTTTCAATAATTTTTGTGAATGTACAAAACGTGACTTTGCGTTCAAAAATAACATTTTTAATAAAGCTAATCATTTTTTTAGGTAACTTCAATTCAATAAGATCGTGAATCAAAATGTCAGGAATAACATCATTGTAAGCACCTTTGATATCTAAGAAAAGGGCAGAAACTGAATTTTTGGTGAAAAAATTCCTTTGAATATCGCTCGTTAGAATGCTTAAATTATCAATGCATGATTTGTTCTTCCTAAAACCAAATTGAAACGGGGACAAAATATCAAATTTTTCTGTCCACCATTGGAGTCTTTCTTTAACAAGTTTTTCCATAATTTTCAAAATATTGGAGGCCAACGATATGGGTCTAACTTTGCAAGAGTTTCCTTTAGGAATAAAAATAACTAAATAGTCACTCCACTCTTGTGGAAAATTTTTACACTCATAAATATCATTATATATATCCAATAAAACTCTTTGATAAAATTCTGGAAGATTAATAATGATCTCATAGCTAATTTTGTCTAAGCCTGGGGCAGATTTAGCCTTGACATTGTTCAGAACACATTGTAGTTCATCAAATGAGAACGGGCTGTTTAAGAGGTTAAATTCCTCACATTTATTATCTGAATCATTAAGATTTTCTAGATTATCTAAAGCATTAGTACTAATTTTCTTTTGTGAACTTAATTCCTCGATAGAACTACACATATTTTGTTCAGTTTTCGAGTTACCAGAAATATCACAAGGTTCTTTAAAACTATTATTATCAATTATCGTTGTTCTCCAGAAGTCTTGGAATTTTGTTTTAGGATTAACACTTTCACAAAATGAAATGAATGATTTTTGCTTTTTATCTCTTAAAGTTTTAGAACTAGAAGCATTTAACCTTTTAACTTCAATGAACCTTTGCATAGTAAAACTACATTTGATAGATTTAAGAGATTGATTGATTTAAACGATTGATTATATGTGAGCTTATTTAAAAAGATATTCCAGTTCAGTTTTTTCAAATTATATCTATAATTAACCCTGTGCATGTTAAATTCAATCGAAATTGGATAATGATCACTACTCCAACTATCATCAAAAACTTGCCAATTGCACTTAGCGAACAATTCTGGGGAGCAAAAAGTTAAATCAATACAAGACTCTGAATAGCCAGAATAATTCAAAGTGCAATGAGTGGGACTTTTGTCATTTAATATCATAACCTTATCAAAATCTAGATTATCAACAATAATATTTCCATTAGGACAATCAGTATTGCTGCCCTAAAGGGGATGATGAGCATTCAAATCTCCAGCAATTAGAAAATATTTTGCATCAAAGTTTAAGTTTGAATCCAAGAAGTCAATCCACTTATCTTGATTTAAATTATTATTAGAGTCGTTAACCCTTTGGGGTCTATAGCAAAATGTAATTAGTAAGTTACCTGATTCTAGTTTGACAGCTACTGAGCCTGTCTCAAGAATATTTCCTGAATAACCAACATTGCACACCTCAAAAATTAAGTTCTTTATTAGGCATATAGCTAGGCCACTACCTTCTCGTGATAATCTATCGAATCTTATCAAGTTAAATCCTTTAAGATTAAAAGATTTTTTTTTATTCAGCCAAGTTTCGACCAAAATGATAATATCATATTTAAAAGCTACATTATGTAAACATAGCTTTTTAGTAACGCTACGGCAATTCCATTGTAAAATATTTAAATTTTGATGAAAATTATACATACTGAAAATTTAATAGAATTAAATCCAATTACTAAAAGCAATAAATACAATAAAATTTAAATAGGATCTATTTAACCTTAGCCTTATGCTTATTTGCAGTAGCGTTGCCTGAACCTTTAGTATTTATTTAAGCTGACTCAACGGGATCCTGGTATAGTCCTTGGGCTTCCTAGTTGGTTGTGTAGACTGACAGGAGGCAGACTTATTTTCTTTCTTCTCTTTTTCTTTCTTCTCATTTTCTTGATTGCTCTTTTCCATATTGGTCTTAAAATTTGTAGATATCCCCTGACTAAGCAAAGACTGATGGTTGATAATAGGAGTAGAATTGGTCTTCTGCGTATAAGACACGCCAGTTGTCTTATTTAACTTGGGTTAAGTATTACTTTTCCAATTGGAAAATGATTCAATAGTAATCAACGGTGCTTGACCTGAACTAAATACTAACTATTTTGCTTCAAAATATGATAAATTTTCGAATGCTATTTTTTCGTTAACTATAGTATTTTGTAAATTCTACAACTTTTGTCAATGGATTTATGCGACTCTTTGCAATTACAGTATCTTGGAGTGAGGCCTATGCAGGGAGAACCAATGTGCTGAAATTCACCACACATAGAGCATTTAATTTTACCACGGCAGTTTTTAGCCATATGGCCAAACTTAACAATTAGGCTTAACTTATTAATTAACTTAATTATCAACAATTTAGGTACTGTAGAGTTTTCCTAACATATGGAAATACTTTGGCAATGACATGAAATATCACTATTTCTTTGGGCAATACATCACTTTCAAAATCAATCAAAATAGACGTAGTAGGAACCCACGTTGTATCGCTTTCTGATGTTAACTTCATTCTTCTATTCAACCTTGTGATCTTACTGGTGATAACATTGCTTTGAATACCCACTTTTAAGTCATCTAAATCAATATCTACAGGAATGCCTTTGATCACGCCTTTGCGCGTTTTCTTGAATTCCGGAATGAAGGTAGTTAGACCTTTATCTACAAAACATTTGTCAGATAGAGCATGATTAGCCTCATCCCTGTCTTTGAAGATGATAATACCTTTCGATCTACCGTCTCTTTTAACTTGAACGATCGAATTAAAATGACCGTGAATAGCCATTCCAATTTTAAAAATACTGAAAGGTTTGGCATCACTACAATTTTCCTGTTTTACCCATACGTAGTATGGACCTTTATGAATACTACTATATCCTACAGGTTTGGAAATAGAGCTACCGTCTGTCGGTAAATTAGGGTTTACATTGCTCAATATATTGCGGACATCAACTACGTTCGACCTCTTAGCCGACTTTCTTTTATTAATATCATTAATGTCATCTACTTCCGATGATTCGGAATCATTCACTTCAAGGCTTCTCTTTAACTTAAGAGTCTGATTTTCATCATTCTCCTCCATGTGAACAACTGATTCGTATGGTGTATACAAGCTGACACCCTCGGCCATCTTGAATGTAAAAGTGCCTATCCGGCAAGCCGGTGGCTGAGAAAAACGTGAATATTGCAATCAATAGGTCGTGGATTTACAATCAACCTTGTAACCAAAATTCCCTCGAAGGAAGGAAAACCAGGTTACCCACCAAGTGATTCAACCACCCTCCACGATACTCACACAAAGCGACAATTTCTCAAGCAAGTAGGAGGCACGACCTCAGCTCCTACGATGATCCCAAGTCCCCCATATATATTTAGTAGATTTTTATTGGCAAAACTTTATACAAGTATATGTCCACAACACAAGACCAGCAGCGCTCAATCGAGGCGCCAAAAGACAAAATGACGAAAATTACAGAATATTTTTACAAAAATTATCTGATATAGTTTTACAGATAGATGGTGTATATTTGGCTATAATCTTGAAGTTAACCTTATTTATTAATTTGTTTTAATATAGTTGCATAGAAAGTTAAATTAACTAACTACACTACAAAATTAATAACTGCATAAATATACCTTTATCATCGTTAACTCGAACGATTAAATGTTGATCTTAATTTCTAAGATAAAGTCAGATAAAATACGTATTACATTTTCGTTCATTTCTGATAAAAACGAGGTCACGGAGTATGGGCCGAATTTTACATATTTGCGTAGATTTTTTAATATTTTAGTTCTTTGTACATTAATAATTCGCATTCCCAAAATATATGATCTATAGTATCTTGTGATTTACCGCAACTACAAGTATAGTTTCCAACAATTTTGAACCTATGCAAATAGTAGTTTAGAGACATGTCTCGGCTTCTTATTCTATTAATAGTACTAATAACCTTTCTAGGATGATCCGGGAAGTCTGAAAACCAGGGTTTTTTACTTATTTTATAATAATATTTAAAATAAAACACTCCTTTGGTATCGCTGAGTTGTAATACTTCATTTAAATATAATTAGTAACATTTTTGTTTGTATTTACTATATAAATCAGTGTGTGGCAGTTCGATATGTAACCTCGTACCGCTTTGGGCCGTTTCTTTTGCAACCTCGTCTACTGTGTTGTTCCCTTGTAAACCTTTATGCGCGGGAATCCAGATCAAGTCTAAGACTTTGCCTAATTTTTTACAGTGTAATAACTTAGATTTCAATTGTAAAACAAGCGGGGAGACAACTCCTGAATTGTTCGTATTAATTAAAGCTTTTTAGGTACTTTCAGAGTCCGTAAAGATTCTAAATTTTTGGTTCTCGTTGTCTGAAACTTTTTCGACGACATGGATCAACGCTAGGGTTTCCCCTGTGAAAATGGATGCCCAGTTTGAAATTTTATATAAAAAATTAAAAGTGTTGACGGAACTCCAGGCGGCAAAGCCGACGACCCAATCTTCGCCTTTGACCATTTTCGAGTCATCAGTGAATATATCAATTATGCTGTGTTCTGCAGGAAATATATCTTTGAATGCTTGAGGGGGGGTTTGCTGAGTTTAAAATTGTTTTGCCTGAAGTGAGGTCAATATTTGGTTTATTAAAAAAACTGTCAAATGGTTGAGTAAACTTGAAAAATGTATCGGAGGTAATTAGTAAATCGGAGTAGAGTATGTATTTCATCTCGTCGTAAATTTCAACGAGTAATGATTTGTTGTAGTTGAAGTCAAATTGAAAGTCTTCAGTTAAATTTGAAATGATTTCGATATTAATCACAGTACGGTTATTGTTCATTGAAAAGCACTTGAGCATGTATTTATAGCCTAGATATTTAAATCTAGCCGAAAGATGAGGTACTTTTGATTCAGCGGCGATTATATTGAGTGGAGTACTCTTTTGATACCCTAGAGCGATTCTTAAGGCTGTATTTTGAATTTTCTGTAATTTATTAAAAGCGGAATTGGTGCATGGAGAAATTAAAAAGCCACAATATTCCAATCTTGATCTTATCATTGATTGATATAATAATGTCAATGTAGCCGGGTCTGCGCCCCACCAGGTTCTTTTCAGACAGCTAAGGATACGGATCGAAAAAATACTTTTTTTAGTTAGGAATGAGATGTGTATCTGCCAGTTTAACCTTTGATCCAAGATCATGCCTAAAAATTTGACTTCAGTTGACGGAGTGATTATTTCGCTTTCTAATTCTATTTGACTATTTTTGACGTTTATATTATTTTTATTGAAAATAATTAATTGGCTTTTGTGTAATGCAAACCCGAGATCTCTGCTTCTAAGGAACTCTAAGACCGATACAAGGCCAGATTTTAGTTTCTCGATATCTGTGATAAATCATCACAACGTTTAAACAAAACTATATCGTCAGCGAATTCCAAAATCCTTATATCGGACTCTAAAATGGAACATATTTGTTATGATAATATCCAAATACCTTAGATGGTATTTGGTCAATTATTTTTTATCGTTGGAATTTTTCACGATTTTTTGGTTTAAGTTTAATTATGAAATTGTTTATTCGAAAGACAAAGAAATAAGACACTATTTAGGGAAAAAGCCTGCAAGGCATAAAAAACCACTTTTATTTGAAAATGCACTGATGCTGAAATGATTGATACAAAGATTGGATGACGAAAAGAGATTGAATAACGAGTAACGCCGCACAAAGTGACTTGTACGTACGCCGGTATTTGTTAGAACAAAGAGAAAGAATGCGCGAGGAGAAATTCACCGGCCACGTGGCCGTGCACGCACCGAGAGCTCTTACACACACACACTTTCACACACGATTGATTTTACGATCAAAGTGACAATGATCAAGATGATGTTCGACTCGGTGAAGCCAAACAAGTTCTATTGGCGATGTGGAGACCAATAACAATAAGTTGTTGATTAGTTGAGAAGCATGGGCTTCTCGCCAGTTGAGAAGCGTGAGCTTCTCGTTTGTTTGATCGTTTGATGATCTGTTGTAAGCTGCTGCTGTTGCCAGAATTGTTGACTGTTGTTCTCGTTGTTGCTCACCTGGAACAGAAAACCAACGGACACGACGAACAAAGACTCCGTTCGCGAGGTAAAGATGAGAGCTGCACACGCGATCACTGTTTGCTCTTGATTGACTGTTAGTTTGCGCGCGTTCTCTCGCTCGCCGGTAACAACTCATGGGAATCAAGTCCGTACGGTGGCGCCGCCTAGTCGCCTTTGCGTGGGCCTACCGACACACTCACACATTCGCACACATACATTGTGACGACGGAACAATATTAGTCTGGTATATATTGCATACAAGATGAGGCTTAAGACACTACCTTGAGGTAGGCCCTTATTTACATAATATTGTTTGTTGTCTCTAGAGTTCACGGCTATTAAGGTTCGTTCATATGTCAGATTTTTTATAAAAAGCACGAATTTCTTTGGCAGGCCAATAGTAATTAAATCATCGATAAGAATATCCGGAATCACGCAACTAAATGCATCCTTTACATCTAAAAATAGACCGGCGATACACTCTTTCTTGTAAAAAGCTTCATGGATTTCAGTGGTAAGAATCGACAAATTATCTGCACATGACTTTCCTTTTCGAAAACCATACTATGATTGGGCATACAAGCCATTATTTTCTAGCCAAAATATGAGTCGCGTATTGACCATTCTTTCGAGTATTTTTAAAATACAAGAAGCCATCGAGACGGGGCGGACTTTTTTACTGTTATTTTTGGGAATAAAAGTTATTAGGTAGCGTGACCAGTCCTCTGGGAAAACGCTCTGGTCGTAAAGGTCATTAAACAAATCTAACAAAATCCGTTTATAGAATTCAGGGAGAGCAATTAAAAGCTCGTAGCTAATTTTATCCGAGCCAGGAGACGATTTCAGGTTAACTGATTGAAGAGCTGTTTCCAACTCTTCGAATGAAAATAAAAGATCAATGAAGTGATCGTTACTGTCGATGTTACATTTTGATTCGATTAATTCCGAGATATTTGATGCAGGACACAGATTACTGTTTTTAGGTATACACAAGTCATCCAGACAGTCTTTAGCGCTAAGCAGTGCTGCCATGTTTCCATCTAAGGATATTGGCCTATTCATGCCATTTTTGAATAATTTAATTTTTTTCCATACATCGGAAATCCTAGTGTTTCGATTGATAGAGTTACAAAATTCTTTAAAAGAGTCGATTTTTTTTTCTTTCAACGTGCGGGTCGTTCGAGCTTCCAATTTTTTATGATTGATAAAAGATTCGAGGTTACAACGATATTGAATTGATCTAAAAGAGGCATTGCGCCTTCTCTCAATTTTTTCACATTCTTCATCCCACCAGATAAAATTCCTTTTTTTTTTCCTACCGTGACATTTTCTATTTGTATTGGTATAAATTTTCCTAGTGTCGGAGTCCTCTAGGTCTCTGTACAGCAAATCTAATAGTAGCTTACATCTATAATTGACTGGGGCATTATTAAAATTAATGCTATGAAACTCAAGTTTTTCTTTTTCAAGAATATCATAAAACTTCTGAAAGTCAACATATTTCAAGTTGATGCGATAGTCGCTTCTGTGTGTTTTTTCTAATTTTAGCTTAACGGTTGTAACGATGGGGAGGTGATCACTACCCCATGAATCTTCAAGTACGACCCATTGTGATATGAAAGCCAAGTTACATGAAACGAAAGTTAAATCGATATTCGAATACGTATGTTTCAAATGAGACATGTTAATATGTGTTGGACTATCATCATTCAAAAGATAAAAAAGATCGTAGTCGGTATTATCAGCTATTACATTACCGTTTGTACATTAAGTTTTACTGCCCCATAGTGGGTGATGAGCATTAAAGTCCCCTACAACAATGAATGAGTTATATTTGTTTATTTCATCCATTAAGGATTTCCATTCGTCTACTCTAATATTATTATTGTTCCCTGGGGATCTGTAACAAGATACAATTAGTAATTCTCCTATATCAGTCTTAAGTAAAACAGCACCTGTTTCTAGACTATGCGAGTTGAAGTTTAAGGCAGTTTTTTCATATATAATATTTTTTTTAAGGAAGAAGATTAGTCCTCCTTTGTCCGCTAATCTATCAAATCTTAATGTATTGAAATTACTGATTGAAAATTTTTTTTCTGGTTTTAACCATTTTCACAAATAATTATTATGTCATAGTCGACTGCATATTTTTGCAGAGCTAACTTATTATTAATACTTCTGCAATTCCATTGTAGTAATCGTAGATTTGTATTATCCATTATTGAAGAAATTTAAAAAGAAAGAAATAAACTAACTTTTGACAATAATAAAAATAGAAAAAAAAGAAAAGAAAAAAAAAAATAAAATAAAAAAAAAGAAAAAAAAGAAGAAGAGAAGTTAAAGAAACCTATTTTGCCTGTTCTTTAGAACAGCGTAAACAGGAGAAAGCGGTCTTTTGAATGTAGTGGTGTGCGTGTTTCTTGGAGCAGGTGCCGTGTCTTGTTTACTAACAAGCACTGGATATTGCCCATTTGTTGCCTGTGTGTTAACTGTAAGGACTAAGTCATGCTCCGGAACCTTACAATTAAGAGCCTTGTGGCCTATATTATGACATTTGTAACATTTTATTACTTTAGGGCTGAAGAAAACCTTCTGTTGTTGTATGTATCGAAGATCTGTAAGCTAAAAGGTATAATGAAACCCAACGATCCCAATCTTTCTGATTATTTGCGATGTATTTAGACAAGTATTCAAGTATTGTTTTGTTTTGTCTTTCAACTTGACCATTCGATTGTGGATGTAACGATGTTGTTCTTGTTTTTCGGATACCAAGTAAGTGAGATAATTCTTTGATTAATTTAGAGTCGAAATTACGACCTTGATCTGTATGAATTTCAAGAGGAACTCCATATCTACTTACGAATTCTCGAACAAATACATCCGCAATAGTTTTCGTTCTCGTATTGGAAAGAGGGAAAACTTCTACCCATTTAGTAAAACAATCTATCAAAACTAAAAGATATTTATTTCCTGAAGAAGAAATTGGGAAACGTCCTAAAATATCCATTTGAATTCTTTCAAAAGGTAAACCTACATCGTAAATTTTCATTTGACTGTGGCCTTTGTTAGAAGGACTTTTTTTTGCGATACAGATGGAACAAGATCTACACCACTTTTCAACATCATTTTTATAAGAAGCCCAATAGAATCTTTTACGAATTTTTTTTAGTGTTTTATTAACTCCAAAATGACCACCAGAAGGAGAATCGTGAGCTTCTTCCAAAATCACGTCGATGTAGTTTCTGGGTACAATTAATTGAAGAATTTTGGTTTTTAAATCAGAAGAAATCCATTCACTATATAAAACATCATCTTTAATTACTAAAGAATCCCATTGAGATATATAAATTTTTATATATTCATCTTTAGAAGAAACATCTTGCCATGATAATTTTATCCCATTCTTTTTACTTTCTAAAATAGCCCGAATAACATCGTCCTGATATTGACGATCTCTCCAAATAGTTTGAGGTATTTCCTCAAAAATAATACGTCTTACAGAATTATCCTTCTTATATTTTGACTCTATATTGATATTTGCAATATTTGCAAGATGTATTAGGACAAGGTCGTTTAGAGAGTCCATCTGCATTACCGTGAGAAACGCCTTTGCGATGTATAATTTTGAAATCATACTGATCTAATCTTCCTATCCAGCGTGCTAATTGGCCATCTAAATTTTTGAAAGACAAAAGCCATGTCAATGCAGAGTGATCTGTTCTGACAAAAAAAGGTCTACCACATAGATAGTAGTGAAAGTTTTTGACTGAGTCTACTACAGCTAGTAGTTCACGACGAGTAACACAATAATTTCTTTCAGCTTTAGATAAAACACGACTATAAAAACCGATCACCCTTTCTACCCCATCCTGAATTTGTGATAAAACCGCGCCTATACCATGATCAGAAGCATCTGTATCCAAAATGAAAGGTAAATCAGTACAAGGAAATGCTAGAATGGGTGGAGTTGATAAAACTTTCTTTAAATTTGAGAATGATTTCTTACGATCATCTATCCATTCAAATTTAGTCTTCTTTTCGGTTAACCGGTAAAGGGGTTTCGCAATCGATGAAAATCCCTTAATGAAACGTCTATAATAAGAACATAAACCTGTAAAAGCTTTTACCTGTTTTTTACAGACGGGTTCTGTATAAAATATATTGAAATATATAAATATATTGAAACCATAGCCTCTATCTTTTTAGGATCGGTTCTCTTTCCCTTTTCTGAAACAATATGCCCTAAATACTCGATTTCACGCTGAAAGAAAACACATTTTTTTCTATTCAGCTTCAAATTAGCATCTCGAATCCTTGTAAAGATTGTACGTAAGTTAACAAGCATATCATCAAACGATTTTGCCATTACCATGACATCATCTAAGTAGATCAAGCAAATTTTATTTAAAAGTTACGGAGTAATTTTTCCATTAAACGTTCGAATGTAGCTGGAGCATTGCATAGTCCAAAAGCCATAACGATAAACTGCCATAAACCATTACCTATTGAAAAAGCTGTCTTTTCTCTGTCCTCTGGACGGATCTTAACCTGCCAATATCCGCTCTTAAGATCCAAAGTCGAAAACCAAGAGTTACCAGCTAACTTATCTAAAGTTTGATCGATTCTAGGTAAAGGTTATGAATCTTTGATTGTTTTATCGTTCAACTTTCTGAAATCAACACAAAATCTCCAAGTGTCATCTTTTTTTCGTTTTAACACTACTGGAGAACACCAAGAATTTGATGATTCCTCGATAACCCCTTGTTTGTGCATATCATTAATCATTTTATCAATTTCTACTCGTACATGAAAAGAAAGAGGACGAACAGGTTGTTTCACAGGATTGGAATCATTTAATTCTATTTTATGCTCAATCAAATTACATTTTCCGGCAACATCATCATCTTGAAAAATATCTTGAAAATCTATTAAAAGCTGAGAGAATTTTTCCTTCTGTGAAGAACTAAATTTCGGGAATTATCTTCAAAAATATCTTTCAAAAGATCTGGTAATTCCCCAGCTCATTCCATAACTCTGCAACACTTTTGCCCATCCGTATCACTGTCGATTCTACTTGGAATACCTTTAAAAATTTTATACATCGACTCTGTAATTCCAGTCTTATTCAAAAAATCACACCCAAGTATGCAATCGTCAGTAATATCTGCAACAAAGACAATCATCTGAACTGAATATTGACCTAAATCAATTCTAGCAAGTGTTTTAAACTTAAGAGGAACATTCTCACCAGTGGGATACTTCAAATTTTTTTTATTGAGAGAGATTTGATGGCAATTCGGAGTAATAAATTTAGAATTCAGAATAGTAACGTCTGAAACTGAATCAATTTTCAAAACACACGATTTTTTATTTATGCTACCTTCAAATTCAAAAGTTTTTAAATTCTGAAGAACCCTACAAACACGCAAACTCTTACAATTCGATTCACCAGTAAAATCAGTAGGAGCCTCTTTATCGGGTGTCAAACTTGCCCCTGAAAATTTGACACAAGCTAGTTTCCCTGTTCAGGACAACGAGAGCGCGTGTGTCCTTTTTTATGACAACCCCAACATTCAAGATTTTTCAACCATTCTTGATAATCGAAAGATTGGGCCTGTTTATCAGAACTTTTTGTGTTATTGTCAAACCTCTTTTGTGAAAAATTTTGATTATTATTTGAAAAACCTTTCAAACGTTGAGAAGCCAAATTCTTATTTTGTTCTTTAATAATTTTCACTTCCAAGGCTCGTGCAAGAGCTACTTTAAGAGAAGTAATACGTTCTAATTGTAGAGTTTCTCTGACCCCCATGTGATAAATTCCATTGATGAATTGAAAACAAGCAATTTTATCTTGAACTTCTATCGAACATTCTGGGTAAGCTAATGCAGCTAATTTTTCTATATCGGATGCCAAAGTAAGTAAATCTTCACCGGGTTTTTGACGTCTATTTTCAAATAATGAATAGCTATTCGCTCCCAAATTTTCACCAAAACGTGCCTCTAATTTTTCAAGAAGTAATTTTAAATTTAAGGTCTCTGTATTCTTAAAGTTATTCAGCACGCTCGTTGCCGGTTTTCGCAGAGAAGCGGCTAAAGCGACTACCTGTTTTTCATCACTCCAATTATTAGCTCTAGCAACCAAGTTGAATTGATTGAGATATTCAGACAAAGGGGTTGATCCATCATAAGTGTCGGGCTTCAGACTGTAACCTAACCCTAAATCGACAGTTGTAACTGGATTTGGTGTGTGTAATTGTGTGTTCGGGTCATAACCATCTCTTGTATCGTTCATTTGTATCGTAGTGTTGTTGGTATTGTTTGGTGTCATTGTAGTATTTGGTTCTGTGTGTGACAGAGGAATCATGTTTTGACTCATCTGGTTCAATCGTTGTTGAAGCTGGATAAACTGTTGTTTGAGGGATAGTTGTTCCGACTGCAGTCCTTCGATAACGCGTCGACCCTCGATAACCTCATCGTCACGCACGCGTAGCTCTGCTGCAAGACTCTGTTCTTTCTCAATACGTTGTTGTAATGTCGCTTCAAGTTGCTGACGATGTTGACGTTCGGTCTCTCGAATAGACTCCAGCGTTTCAAGCTGTCGTCGGTATGCATCCAGTTGTGTCCTAGCTTCGTTGAGCTCTAAGAGTGCTTCGCGAAGGAGAGGTGGTTGGGGTACAGGCAGCGGTGGTGGGACATCACGCACGAGCGGAGAAGCATCGGTCGCCGTCGATAAGATGTTGGGCACTACCGACGTGCCGTCAGCGGTTGTCAGCGAGGCACCAACTGTCGGCGGGGCTGCGCCACCCGTCGAGCGCGCACCATCGCGCAAATCATCGGAGCACGAGTCATCAGGTGCCGAGTGCAGCACGTCATGTGGATTGTCTAAATCGATAAGCACTGGATGAGTATGTGCACGGTCAAGAGTACCTGTTTGATGTTGTTGGTTATTAGCAGCGGCAAAATCGGTATCCGTGGCATTGGTAGCAGTGACAGCAGTAGCTCCCTCGACATTAGCAGGAGTAGCGTTAGTAGTAGTTCGAGATCTTGTTTTTATTTGAAATGGTACTCGAGACGGTGTTCGTGGCGTTTTTCCGGACATAGTAGTCTTCAAAAAAATCTTCGGACGAGTCCCCAAAATGTTAAGTTCACACACCCACAAGAGATAATAACAACTTTATTATTAAAGAATGATAACGAGTTTTATTTTCGAAACTCAAAAATAGGTTAATAACAGATATTATCAGAATCGAATTATTAATACAACTAACTGAAAAAATCATAACACCGACGAGAGAGAGGTTGCGTAGCAACGTAAACGTTCTTTTGCTCTACAGGTGAGCCATTGTTGCCTTCTCCAGGTTCTTTTTCTTAAAGCTCTGGTAGATAACACTCCTGCCACCAGGGAAAGGTCCGAGGCCAGTGGGTGTTTTAGCTTCCTACAGGGAGAAACCAAAAGTTTAGTAGATGGTTTAAAAATGATTGATTTGCTAATGAGGAGTCGCTTGAATCCTGGAAACCAAGGCTGTGCTGTCCAGAAAGGTACAACTAAGATGCCTGTCGAATTTTCCTCCCTGATTTTCTTTATAATTCTAGTAATTAGTGCAAGCGATGGGAAAGCGTACCAGAATTCTTCCTTTCGGCAAATTGTAAAAGCGTTTATTACTTGTGCATCCGGGTCTCTATTCCAAGAACAATATCTTTTACACTTATGATTTATGCGTGAAGCAAATAGATCTATTGAAGGGACACCGAATTCTTTTACTATTTTCTGGGAAGCAAAATCTGCTAGTTCCTATTCTGTGTCTACATTATTTATCCGTGAGCCCTCATCAGCGATATTTGCTTTGGAGGCGACATATCGACAAAAATCCAGTGACCTCTTATGATGCACCATTCCCATATCTCTTTTGTCAAGGCATGTAGATTTTTATGTTTTATTCCGCCCATCTTATTTATATAGGCTATAGCTGTTATATTGTCTATTCTTAATAGAATCTGTTTATTTAAGCTAGAGGCGGCGAAGCACTTTAATGCCAGAAAATCTGCCTTAATTTCTAAAAAATTTATGTGCATTTCTCTCTCTACTCTATTCCAAAGGCCATTAGCTTTTCTGTTTGTACAAATAGCTCCCCAACCTGTATTAAAGGCATCAGAAAATATTTCCATATCAAAACAACTCCGTTTTATCTTATTCTTTGCTGTTAATATCTGTGAATGCCACCAATGCAATTTTTCTTTTGCTTCTAATGATAAGGTTATTCACCTATTCATATCTTTAAGGTTATGTTTTAGGGCATTTCTCTTTATTGACTTTAAATGTTTATAATAAAGCCATCCATAGGCTATGGCGGAACATGCTGCTACTAAAATACCAATACACTGGGCAAGAACTTTAATTTTAACTCTGTTCATATTTAATAAGAGACCTATCATCTCTTTAATTTTATACCGTTTTACTTATGGCAAGGCTAATATCATATTAAAAAAATTAATTATGCAGCCTAAAAATTTACAGGCTTGCTTTGGAACTGTTTCACTCTTTTCTCAGTTAATTATAAAACCTAAATATAAAAGCAATGAAACTCTCAATCTAGTGTGCATTTCGCATTCTTCATTGGATCTTCCAAGTATTAAAAAGTCATCTAAGTAAACGACTATTCTTACTTCGTTACTCCTTAGGTAATTTACAATTGGTTTAACTATTTTAGTAAAAACAAAGGGAGCTGACGATAATCCGAAAGGTGTAACACATTAAATTGGTATAATTGATCCTTAAATCTAAATCTCAAATACTTTTTGAAATACTTGTGAATGGGAATTAAAAAGTAAGCTTCTTTGAGATCCAATCTGTACATAAAATCATTTTCATTAAGCAAATTTATTGCTGTCCAAATATCCTCAATCTTAAAATGCTCCTTCTTAATAAATTCTTTAAAATCTTTTATATTTAAAATAGATCTGTAAGAGCCGTCTGGTTTAGGCACTAAGAAAAAAGATGATAAATATTGTCCATCGGTAAACTCGCATTTCTCTATAGCATTTGAGATTAATAGCTTGTTTATGGCTATATTTAGTTCTTTATCGTATTCTCCGTTTGTGCCTGATGTGCACTCAGGTTCCTTAGGTTGAAAAGGTCTAGATTTTTATTCTATTTTGTAACCAGTTATAGTCTCTAATATAAATTTGTCATTAGTGAAACTGTCCCATCTATCCGAAAAAAATTTTAATCTTTCTGTTGCTTTTATCTCAACTATATTTAACGTCTCCTCTGTTGGTATAAGGTTGGGATTGCGTGTAAAATCTTCTCAATGGGTATGTCCTGTGGTTTGAAGAACTGAAGCTGGTGTTCGATCTTCTGCCGTTGTTTGCTCTCCTGCTGCTGTAAGACTGGAGTTACTGACACCTGTAGCTCCCTCGGAACCCATGACCTGCGGGGGAGCCTTTCCAGTTTAAAGCCTTATTCATTGTATAAGAGATAATAGGGTCGGACGGTGTTTTAAAGTTGCTATTCTTAAGTTTTAAGTCCTTTGCTACTTTTTCCATTGTTTTTGCATTTTCTAAGACTCTGAAAATCATCACCAAAAAGTAAGGCCGTAGGATCTCTATCCTTAACTAATCTTTGAACCCTGTCCTCGTATCTACCTACAATAAAAAGCTTTCTAGCATTGGACAATTGGTAGAAGAGATCGCTTAAAAGTCTGATTAAATTACTTAAATTTTTTTAAATAAAATACCTTTCCAAAGGTTTGCTTTTATCGTTTAGTATCACACTTAAGGTCATTGACACTGATACAAGCGCCGCGCTTGAGAGATCTTGATATTATCTAAGGTAACCGTCCTTTGCAAGTGCTCTTGGAGCTAGGTTAGTTGAAATCTCATTTAATTTAGAAGCTTCTAGGTTAATATTCTCATTTTTTCTAGGATATGGCCTAGGAGCATTTTTTTCTCCTCTTTATCACTTAGTCCTTTAATTAACCATATTTTAATTCTTTCAGTGATTGATTTTATTATGATAAGCTTTTCATGATTAGAATCCAGCGGGTTGTCTCCCAACAAGGTCCTCTCTCCTCCTCGACGACCTCGTCTCGGTGTTCCTCCTCGATCTCTCCTTCTTACTTCCCGTTCGAATCCAAAACATCTGCGTTATAGAAAAAAATATTTTTATATATTATTAGCTCGGGCATTGTAGTTTGGGCATTGTCCTCGACTTGGGATCGAGAATCGGCCATTTTGATCCTTTTTTTTTGTGACATTGTCCTCAACTTGAATTTTTTTCTATGACATTATTCTCAACTTGGAATTGAGAATCGGCCATGTTCTAATTGCTTTAGCATTGTCCTCGACTTAGGATCGAGAATCGCCTTATAAGATCAGTTTTATAAATTGCCCTAACAGGACTCGATGTTACATCTGTTGCCAAAAATATATTACCTTGTTCCTATCTTCATACGTCAGGTTTTCTTCAACCTCCACTACTTCCTCCTCTAATGCTTGTATTTCGCCTACAATTCTATTCATATACTCCTCTGTTTTTTTCAAATCAGCCTCTTTCTTTCTTAATCTTGCTTCTTTGTCCTCCATTGCGACTGTAGCGTGTGTCATCACCGAGCGCCAAGAAACGAATGAGTAGAGCGGTCGATAACTCGGATGAGGTAGGGCAAGAGGCAAGGTAGATAAGACAGAAAGTTAACTTTTCCGGATTTATCTCTAAAAAGTGGCGTCACCTGGCAACGAGTTGCGGTACTTGAAGTGAAATATCTACGAACAAGTGTAGCGAAATATAATTATATTACATCTAGTTCTCGATATTACTATGTAGTTCGGCTTTCAGCTGCGAGATGTCACAACTCTTCAGCACAATGTAAAAAATTACTTTGGGCATGTATGTGCGCCCGTCCGTCCCCCCTCCTGCACAGCCGGACTACCATATAAGCTTTATATCGTTTCTTTGTGCGCGGATGTCAACTTCTCTCCGTGATCAGCACAAAAGTTTTTTCGTTTTTTACTTAAATTTTCGCCTATAAAAAAAATGTCCAAGAGGAAGATTGGACCGGGCGATTATGAGAAATGGTTGGAATTTCAAAAGGAATTCAAGAGATTGAAATCCCAATTGGAAACACTTCCGCAATTGTTCGATCGCAGTCCACATACCTCGGATGGTGGATCTTCCTCGTCGGAAACCCCACCTGCCTCACCTGTCGGCTCGCTATGCGTAAATTTCACAAGAAGAAAAATCTCGCGCCTTTGTTTCTCTCCTCCTTTTTACCCCTCCCCCAACTTCCCCCGCAATATTGTTTTCTGTGTTACAGGTCAAAGGACGCCATATTGGAGATGAGATTAGGCACTGACGTTGTTTGCTGTGATGTAGGGTTGCGCGCCTTGGGCGACGTAATGTCCA
This sequence comes from Phymastichus coffea, assembly GCF_024137745.1. Taxonomy (NCBI): domain Eukaryota; kingdom Metazoa; phylum Arthropoda; class Insecta; order Hymenoptera; family Eulophidae; genus Phymastichus; species Phymastichus coffea. Next base: position 137,570 of record NW_026706953.1, on the reverse strand, counting down.
TACATTATGTTTTTACATTTTGTTTATGGAAAAGTGTTGCTAATCTACGCCTGTTTGGCGATATGCGCGTCTTAAGCGACGCCTCCCCTAATATTGCAACCTGATTAGTTTTTTGTTAACCTACATCCGTGTGGCGATTTGCGCGTCTTAAGCGACGCCCGTTTTATATATATTTTTTTCGTTACCTGAGCGAGTTCTAAATCTGCTATATATACACACACGTCTAAATCGACGTATATATACACACGTCTTAAGCGACGTAGATACAACGTCTAAAACGACGTATATACACACGTCTTAAGCGACGTTTATACAAATGTCATAAGCGACGTATATCACTAACATAACCTCGCATTGGGTGAGATGCATCGCTATTTTGCAACTCTATGTATTTTAATTGATGTTTATGTTCAATACATTAAATAACAAACATTAAATATAATTATAGGTGCCGCCATCTATAATAATTTCTTTCTTTTTTCTTCAAGGCGGCAAGGATCCACAAGCTGAAGACGGGGTTGATAAGGTAGAGAAGGACCAAGATGTACTGGAGATTTTGGGTATCGAAGCTATTACCGACGCTGTTAAACGTAAACCCATCGATGAGCAGCTGATTGCTGTCTGGAAGAAGATCATTAACAATGGTCTTAAGAAAGTTACCAAGGATGAACTTTTCCAAGCGTATGAGATCATTTCTGACCTGGACGCCAAGAAGTTGAACCCAGAAATTAAATCCTCTATCTCTACAAGGTTTGTTAAGAAGGATGAGAGACTTTTTGAATTACAAAAGACTGTTGGTTCTTCGTTTATGGCCATTGGTTCAGCTTTGACCTTTATGATGCACGAGGATTGTGACAAGCTTGATATTGTCAAATTGCTTGGCGATGCTGCCAAACTGACGTTATTGACATATCATTTAATATCGATGATTACAAGAGGTGATGTTTACATTCCTGATTTGAGCACACCTATGGCAGAGGTAATGAAGAAATCAGATATTGGTGAATTTTTCTACAACACTAACCTATCAGACAGGGTTAAGGAAACCAAGTTCTCCGAAGACATTACCATGAATCTCAAGCAATCATCTACGAAGAATCCTTTTTTATCCCGGGGCCAATTCTCAAGGTGGTCTCCTTCGCCGAGAGTTTACCCACCGAGGAGACCGTCAGGAACATCTCAGAGTTATCCAACAGACAAGCAGTTCCACAGGAGCAAGCAACATCACTTCAACAAAAACAACTCAGCCAAGAAGACGCTTCGAAGAAGAAGTAAAAGTAGGATCCTCTGGTAGACTACCATTATTCATTAATAGATGGAAAGAATTTACTGCTGATGAACATATTTTAGGAATTATCAAAGGCTATGAAATCCCATTTAAAAGTAAACCGGTACAATTTACACCTCCTTCTATTAATATACACGAAAATGACACCGCTAGATACACTGCGGCTATTGGCGCACTCCTGTCCAAAGGGGCTATTGAGGCATGTAAGGCAAGCCCTGATCAATTTCTCTCTCCTTTCTTTTTAATACCTAAAAAATATGGTAAGGATAGATTCATTCTTAACCTGAAGTTATTAAATAAATTCATTGACACTCCTCATTTTAAGATTGAGGATCTTCCCACGGCTACCAAACTTATTTTTTCCGACTATTTTATGTGTACCACAGACATACAAGATGCTTTCATTACGGTGTTGTCTCACGTAATGGCCGCGAATTGACAATTAGAATTACACAAACGCGACTGTCTCTTTTCGGTCAACGCGTAAGCGCTTTACCACGGGTGCTAGACTCAAACGAAAGCAGGGCGGCAACGTATCTAAAGTACCGAGTGAATAAGTAATAATTAAATAATTTACCCGCAGTTTACGAGGGTGGTCCGATAAGTACTTAGCCTCATCGCCCGATGGCGCCACTCTCGCAAAAAAAAATATTCTATCGCGTAGTACAACCTTCTCGATGGTTACTGTCAAGATTTCAGCCGGATCAGAGTTGTAGTTTATTTTTGAGAGCGTGTGAAAGTAAGTGTGTTCGTTGATTTTTGAAAAATGGAAAAAGAGCAGTATCGGTCGGTGATTCGATTCTTATTTTTGGAATTACCTAAAAATGTAAATTTTTAGGTTTCAACATCAACTCAATTGATTTTACAATTGAACTACCAGGCGATAAGAGAAATCGCATCTTGGAGCTTCTAGATAACTTCCAGCGTAAAGCTCGCTGTTCTATTTTAGAACTTGCACAGATTGTTGGTAAATTGGTCTCTTCATTTCCAGCAGTTGACTACGGTTGGCTGTACACAAAGATTCTCGAGTCCTTCAAGTTTAATTCCCTAATACTAAATAATCATAATTACGCAGCCATTATTACTCTGCCATCTTACATTCATCAAGGAATATCATGGTGGCAGAAAAGCATCAGAGTCTCTATTAGTTCGATCAGATCAACCACCTTCGATAAGACTATTTTCACGGACGCATCCAACTCGGGTTGGGGTGCTACAGATGGCATGAATAGTATTTACGGTGTCTGGGATGAGAATCAGAGGCACTTCCATATCAACTATAAAGAGTTGCTTACGGTTAAATTCGCCTTGCTCCATCTAGGTAATATCCAAGTAGGTAGCCAAATTCTTCTTCGCATAGACAATACCACAGACATTTCCTACATTAATAAGATGGGTAGTATTCGGTTCTCTAAGTATAATAAACTCTCAAGAGAGATTTGGCAATGGGCTAAAGAAAGACGTATTTTCTTATTCGCCTCATATATCGCATCTGCCGACAACGTGGAAGCTGATGCTTTCTCTCGCATCAGTAATAACGATACAGAATGGGAGATTTGCAACCGCGCTTATAAATTGATCGTTCGTAATTTTGGTAACCCGGAAATCGATTTATTCGCTAGTAAACATAACGCTAAATGCCTTCAATACTGGTCATGGTTTCCTGACTCAGAAGCATATTTGGTTGACGCATTTACTACTAAATGGTCAGCCTTTTACTTTTATGCATTTCCTCTCTTTTCTCTAATACTCAGGTGTCTCTCCAAGATTGAAAGAGAAAAGGCTTCGGGTATTATAGTGGTACCAGACTGGCTAAATCAGCCTTGGTATTCACTTTTTAATTCTCTTATATTAGAGAAAATTGTTTTCAAACCTAGACCTGATCTGTTATTGTCGCCTTGTAGGACGATTCCTCATCCAAGACCGACAACTCTGTCCATGATAGTCGCAAAAATATCAGGATAGCTTACATTATGAATGGCATTTTTCCGGAAGCGGCGGATATTATGGCAATCTCGGTCTCCAAGTCAACATCGGTGCAGTACAATGTGGTCTACAATAAATGGTTCAAATTCTGCGAATGCCATGAATTCGATGCATACAAACCAAATAAGAATTCTGTTTTACGTTTCTTAACGGACAGATACAAGCACGGAGTAAGTTATGGGACTGTCAATTCAGATAGATCGGCACTTTCCTTGATTTCGGACAAGATTGGAGCAGACGAGCACATTTCCAGATTTTGGAAAGGAGTTGCTAAGCTACGTCCACCGAAACCTAAATACGCTTTCACATGGGATGTCGCTATTGTCCTCAATTATCTCAAGACTCTTCATCCGCTGGAAGAATTAACATTTTCTCAATTATCTTATAAGACGGTTATGCTTTTATTATTAGCCACTGGCCATAGAGCGCAAACGATAGCTAGCATTAAATTAGAAAACATCTCATCTTCTAAAGATGGAGTCTTTATTTACATTACGGACAAAATGAAGACATCAGCTCCTGGCCAAATGCAACCACTGCTCTATTTACCGTTTTGTATCGATAACCTAGAGAACTGCGTGGCTACTACACTTCTCTATTATTGTGAAGTTTCTAAATCTCATAGATTAAACAATGAAAGAAAATGTTTCATCGCGACAAGAAAACCCTTTAAAGGTATCACTTCTCAGACTGTTAGTAGATGGGCAAAGCTAGTTCTAGAGAAGAGTGGAATTGATCTTACGATATTTTCTGCTCACTCGACTAGGCATGCATCTACATCTTCAGCGCATTCTAAAGGAGTAGACATAGATACCATAAGAAGAACTGCTAGCTGGTTAACGGGATCTCAAGTTTTTGCAAGATTCTATAATAGGCCAATTTTATCCTTAGAAACGCAAAGATTCGCACGAAGCGTTATTGATTCTTAGTCTAGTAAATTTGTACCTTATGTCCCACGTATTATTATTAAGAACTTAAATAATAAATTCTGTAAATGCATGTTAAGTTATTGTCCTCTCTAAAGAACTACATTGTAATATTGTGAACTAGATGGAATATAATAGTATAATCAAACGAACTTACCGTGAAGTTCGATTTAGATTATATTACATCTAGTTCGAAGATATTACAACCCACTCTTTAAATCATAAGCCCTCGTCCCTTATGCTATCCCAGCGCTCTTTTTCTTATTAATCTTACTTCAGTCTCTAAAGCATATGAGGTACAGTACGAAGAGCGAAAGGTGCCGGCTCAAACCGCACCAATGCCGCTCTTTTTTTTCGGTCGATAAAGGTGTGACATCTCGCAGGGCGAAGGGGAACTACATTGTAATATCTTCGAACTAGATGATATATAATCTAAATCGAACTTCACGGTAAGTTTGTTTGATTATACTATATTTTAATTGAAACTTCTTGATAATGAATGACTGATTGATCATTGAATAAGTGATTTGCTGTGAGATGGAGTACGTATAGATATTCTTAAATATTTTAAGATGTATATTGGTTATATTTAGGAACGCATAGATATAGAAAAATGTTAATTGAATGAGTCTGCATTACTTATTCTTACCAAATCATTGATTTTATATCGTGGACAGAATAAATAAGCTAAATAATTTAAAATTAATTCCTGAGTTTATGATGTTGGTAACATAATCTGTTGAAAAATTCCTAGATGCTGCTGTAAAACAAAACTTTTTTACTACAAGTTTGGTTGAGAGTTCGGAAGGAGCTGAGGTCGTGCCTCCTACTTGCTTGAGTAATTGTCGCTTTGTGTGAGTATCGTTGAGGGTGGTTTAATCGCTTGGTGGTTAACCTGGTTTTCCTTCCTTCGAGGGAGTTTTAGTTACAAGGTTGATTGTAAATCCACGACCTATTGATTGCAATATTCATGTTTTTCTCAGCCACCGGCTTGCCGGATAGGCACTTTTACATTCAAGATGGCCGAGGGTGTCAGCTTGTATACACCATACGAATCAGTTGTTCACATGGAGGAGAATGATGAAAATCAGACTCTTAAGTTAAAGAGAAGCCGTGAATTGAATGATTCCGAATCATCGGAAGTAGATGACATTAATGATATTATTAAAAGAAAGTCGGCTAAGAGGTCGAACGTAGTTGATGTTCGCAATACATTGATCAATGTGAACCCTAATTTACCGACAGACGGTAACTCTACTTCCAAACCCGTAGGATATAGTAGTATTCATAAAGGTCCATTCTACGTATGGGTAAAACAGGAAAATTGTAGTGATGCCAAACCTTTCAGTATTTTTAAAATTGGAATGGCTATTCACGGTCATTTTAATTCGATCGTTCAAGTTAAAAGAGACGGTAGATCGAAAGGTATTATTATCTTCAAAGACAGGGATGAGGCTAATCATGCTCTATCTGACAAATGTTTTGTAGATAAAGGTCTAACTACCTTCATTCCGGAATTCAAGAAAACGCGCAAAGGCGTGATCAAAAGCATTCCTGTAGATATTGATTTAGATGACTTAAAAGTAGGCATTCAAAGCAATGTTATCACCAGTAAGATCACAAGGTTGAATAGAAGAATGAAGTTAACATCAGAAAGCGATACAACGTGGGTTCCTACTACGTCTATCTTGATTGATTTTGAAAGTGATGTATTGCCCAAAGAAATAGTGATATTTCATGTCATTGCCAAAGTATTTCCATATGTTAGGAAAACTCTACAGTGCCTAAATTGTTTCAAGTTTGGCCATATGGCTAAAAACTGCCGTGGTAAAACTAAATGCTCTATTGTGGTGAATTTCAGCACATTGGTTCTCCCTGCATAGGCCTCACTCCAAGATGCTGTAATTGTGAAGAGTCGTATAAATCCATTGACAAAAGTTGTAGAATTTACAAAATGAATACTATAGTCAACGAAAAAATAGCATTCGAAAATTTATTATATTTTGAAGCAAAACATTAGTTAGTATTTGGTTCAGGTCAAGCACCGTTCAATACTATTGAATCATTTCCCAATTGGAAAAGTAATACTCAACCCAAGTTAAATAAGACAACTGGAGTGTCTTATACGCAGAAGACCAATTCTACGGCGACAACTACTGTAAGTACCTACTCGATTCTTCTCTCTCTCTTTAGCTCTCTCTCTCCTATTGCTTGCTAACCGCATTCGTTGCTCTAGCCTTTCGCCCGACCTACGCACCCTGTCATTTTGCTCGGCATTGCGTCTTGCCTCGAGCCGCTTTAAGCGAATCCGTTGTCCGATCTTGCTCGGTCACTGACAAGATCGGCGCGTTGCGTTTTGTTGTCGCCTTGTTCGCTGCCGCTCACATTTCGTCGACACGCGCGCTTGCATGTATTCGTGGGTGCTTAAATATACGATTCATTTCTACTAAAATCCGCAGTGTCTTATTCCGATACACCTGCCTTATCGCATAACCATTTCGCAGCGAGACTCTTTAGGTTGTCCCTCGCCAAGTAACCTGTAGCTCACAACACTCTCCGTGGGCCGAATTTCTACGTAAGGAAGGAGGCAAGCTGATGCAGCTGGACCCAGGCACTGTTCGCGCTGGCGCACAGGGTCGCCTTGGATAGCGCACTTCGCTTTATTAAAATATTAATCCGCGAGAATTATTTGTTATATAACTGATTTAGCCCGAAAAGAGCTCGAGCTAAAACCCCGTTATAATATATAATGATATTTATGAATGTAAAAATTTTCCACAAGACTAGAGTGACTATTTAGTTATTTTTATTCCTAAAGGAAACTCTTGCAAAGTTAAACCTATATCGTTGACCTCGAATATTTTGAAAATTATGGAAAAACTTGTTAAAGAAAGACTCCAATGGTGGACAGAAAAATTTGATATTTTGTCCCCGTTTTAATTTGGTTTTAGGAAGAACAAATCATGCATTGATAATTTAAGCATTCTAACGAGCGATATTCAAAGTAATTTTTTCACCAAAAATTCAGTTTCTGCCCTTTTCTTAAAGATCAAAGGTGCTTACAATGATGTTATTCCTGACATTTTGATTAACGATCTTATTGAATTGAAGTTACCTAAAAAAATGATTAGCTTTATTAAAAATGTTATTTTTGAACGCAAAGTCACGTTTTGTACATTCACAAAAATTATTGAAAAAATTGTCAATAAGGGTCTTCCACAAAGTAGTTTGCTTAGCCCACTTCTGTATGCGATTTATACGAGAATGATTTACCGAATTGTATGTGACATTTTGTCTATTCTATAGAATTTGCGGACGATATAGTTATTTATAATAATAACAAAATTAGCTACACTAGAAGTTGGGTATAACAAAATTTCAACTTTGCTAAAATCCAGAGGATTAGAATTTGCGCCGGAAAAATGTGTACTTATGACTTTTGACAACTCAATGAAGCGTATTGATAAATCTGCCTTTATCATTATAGATAATCACAGAATTACTCTCTCTCTGAAGAAGTTAAGTTCTTAGGATTAACGTTAGATCGTCGCCTTAATTGGAATTCACACACCAAGAAATTAGCTAATAGCTGTTTATTCAAATTGAAAGTTCTCAGCTTTTTACGATCTACCTGGTGGGGCGCTGACCCGAGGTCTTTTTTGTTGTACATAGCGTTAATTAGATCTAAGATTGAATATGGAGGTTTTATTATATTACCATGCAATGACAAATATATTTTAAGATTGCAAAAAATCCAGAATTCGGCCATAAGAATTGCGATGGACTACAGAACCAGTACTCCAATCAATGTTTTGGTTGCTGAATCCAGAATTCCGTATTTACAATGCAGATTTAAGCTGAACTGTTTTAAATATATTCTTAAATGTATGGCCTATAATCAGTATCAAATTACAAATAATCTAGAGGAGATTATTCAATTAAATGATTATTTTATTTCTGCGAATAATTTTTCTAGCTCCCTTATAACTGAATGTTATTAAAGAGTTTGGTTTCTCAAAGATTCTTTGATCAGTTCAAATAAGCATATCAAATATCTCAAAGATTTTAACTATCTCCTGTACATGCCTTCAATTCTGTTAGATGAGGGTAAGAAAATTAATAGCTATAAATCTCCTAATGATCAGTTTAACACTTTATTTCCTGAAAACTCTGATCGTACATTTGTGTTTACTGACGGATCCAAAATTACAGAAAACAGTAAGACATCGGCTTTGCTGCTTGGAGCAAATGTCAAGATCGATGCTTTGAATATGGAATTTTGGATTCAGCATCAATTTTTACAACTAAATGTACAGCTCTTTTATTGATTGTAGAAAAAATTATTGATAAAGGCTCCGGCAACTATATCATTTTTTCAGACTCAGAAAGTGTTCTTAGAGCTTTAATGTCGTATTCATGTAATTCAGTATTAATCATTAATCTTAGATGTAAATTAGCATAAGCGCGCGATAAAAACATTCTAATAAAATTGGCATGGGTTCCTGCTCACGTGGGTATCCATGGCAATGAAGTTGTTGATCTTGAAGCTAAAGCTGCAGCCAAAAAATGGCCACCTAATCAATGAACCGGTTCCAATGTCTGATTTTCTAAACATTTCTAAAAATATATGCTAAGAAGAGAATGAAAATATAATAATGAGCCTAAATTCCTCAAAAGGTTCTATTTTCTTTGAAAACTTTTATACAGCTGACAGTAAACCTTGGTTCTTTGATCTAGGTCTGCCACACAAAGCAATAGTTTCCGTTAACAGGATTAGATCTAACCACACCTCTCTAAACTTGAGTCTATTTAGAAAGAACATTGTATTAAGTAGCTTGTGTCAATGTGGTCAGTCTAATGATTCCATTGAACACATTTTTTGGGAATGTGCCTTAAATAACAAACAAAGAACTGTTCTTCTTAAAGAGATTAGACGTATACACAAATACGGGCCCTTCTCCATAATATCTTTATTATCAGAAAAAAATCTTGATTTAATTCAATGTATTGCGCAATTCATTGTTAGTATTAAATGTAAAATATAAGATAAGTTAAAATATATCCTTTGTACAATATAGTATAAGTTGAACTTCGCGCCTTCTTTAAGGCTTACCTTCATGTAACATGGCAATGTATATTTCATATAATCCAATAAAATCACCATTCTTCTTCTACTACAAGTTTCTAGTCTCTTATTTCAGTCTGTAGCAATGGTGAGAGAAGGGGTACAAAAAGAGATATCTATAGCGGTACGATAGGTAGGATATAGTGACAAGAGAATCGGAAAGTTGCAGCAGGTGAAGAGAATAGCAGATGCTATGGGCGTCATAAAAAGCTGAAAGTCAAGGCTGATCGTAGGCGTGTTAGCCCTATGGCACATAAGAGTCAAAGTGGAGACTGAGTAAAGAGCGAATTGCCATTAGTGTTTTAATAAAAAAAAGGCCCTGTTCTTTCCTTTCAAAGAAGTGCAGTTTTTTCTCGGTGGGCGTATAACAGGCCGCGTTATCATCCGTTCGCAAATTCACGTGTACTTATGTACACATATATGCTCAACTCCATTTTACAACTGCCTAATGTACTTGATTGGCTGCTAAGGAATACAGATCTTGTTTCTGGCTGTAGTAGCGAAGCAGCTGAGATTTCTCTGTTTCTCAGATAATTTATTGAAAGTGAAAGCATTGTTTTGCGGACATTTGTGACTGTATGCGCGCGCTTTGTTACATTTAGAATAGAGGCTTGAAAGATATCCTTCATTGGCATCAATTCTCAAACACTGATTGACGAAAAAACTAAATCTTATAAATCCTGTCCGATATATCAAGCTTGTGGAACTTTTCTCTCCTTTTTCGCAAAGCCATTTGTAATTGCTTTGTCTATCTTCCCTGCATACGTCATCGATGGTTGACGGTTGACGCACAATCTGACGGAGGCTCTGTGCGAGTGTGTATGGGTGTGCGTCTGCAGGCGCATATGTGGTGTGCTGTCCAGTAGCTACCTTGCCTCGCCTCGCCTTACCTTGTGTTTTCTTCGCTACGTGCTTCTTTCCCTTTCTCTCGTTCTTTCTTCTCATCGTGATTCATAAATCACTGAAGCACGGTGAAAATTGACTCGCAGAAAAGGTACTGGTTTAACAAAGCATCAACAAAGGTGCACTTTTTGTAAAACACTCAACATACGTATCATACTGACGAAGGAAAAGATAAACGCACACGTCAGAAATGGCTCGAGACTACGATCATTTGTTCAAATTGCTCATCATAGGCGATAGTGGTAAATACTAAATATATACATTTCTCTACTATTTAACAATACACCAATTCACTTGGACCTATTTCTAATTGAAAAATGTTATAATTTTTTTAAATAACAAGAATGAATTATTAATAAATAAATCAAGTTTAAAACGAATTATAAATCACTTTTAGTTGTATGCTATCAGCTCAATTGTTTTATTCTTCAATAATAATATTTATAATAAATAAACGCTATTAATTTCTTTAAACTTAAATATTTTAAATAAATTTTTTTAAACATAGTTAATTAATTTCATACTGTGTATTAATGTTTGTTTAATATTTAAGGTGTTGGAAAAAGTTCTCTGCTGCTGCGGTTTGCTGACAATACGTTCAATGGAAATTATATAACAACAATAGGAGTGGATTTTAAAATCCGTACTGTCGATGTAGATGGGGAGAGAGTAAAATTACAAATTTGGGACACAGCTGGACAAGAAAGATTTAGAACAATAACTTCCACATACTATAGAGGAACGCATGGTGTTATAGTTGTATATGATGTGACTAGTGGCGATTCCTTTGCAAATGTTAAAAGATGGCTACATGAAATTGAACATAATTGTGATGTTGTAGTCAATAGGATTTTAGTGGGTAATAAAAATGATGCACCCAATCAGAAAGTTGTTTTAACAGAAGATGCACAACGGTTTGCAAATCAAATGGGAATTAAATTATTTGAAACTTCTGCCAAGGATAATACTAATGTTGAGGAAGTATGTACAAATTTCTAAAATTTAATTGAATTAATTCAATGGCAAAACCATTCATTTTCATTCAAACTTACAGATGTTTATGGCAATAACACGAGAAGTTCTTCGCACTAAAAAAGAAAGCAAAGAACGACAGGCTACAAAAACAAATGATATTGTAAATCTTAGGAAAAGTACTAAACAAAGTAGAAAAAAATGCTGTTAGCAACATTGTCGCATGTTAGATAAATTCTGAAACTGATATGGTTTTTATACAACAGTCAAGCAGAGTAAGACAGAGAGCATGTGTTATTTAGGGAATGGACATGAAATGCCATAAACTTTTCAACGTTACCAAAACGACATGAATCAACAATAATGCATTTCTTATTATATTTAAAGGTAAAATGTTTAATATCCCACCATGGTAATCAAGTTTTGGAATAGATATATCATTGTTCTAAACTCCATTCATAAAATTACAATTTCGCAAATTATATTATTTATTTTATAAATGTGCATAAATTATTTATAAATTTTTTGAAGCTTCCACAAAGGCAAAATAGTAAGCAAATATTCGCCTAAACATATTGGGATCTTTACTAAATTCAATTTTGTTTCATATTTTATAATCTAACAAGGCGTTAGATATAATTTAGATTTATGTGTGCTATTTATAAATTGTCGATGATTTTTAAAAATAAAAGAGTAAAAGACAAGAATTATTACAAATGTATTGTATGAAGACTTTGAATACAACGATTAATTACTGGTAGTAAAAGTCGCACAAACTATATTTAATGTTTTATGTTCTCTTTATCACTAAACCAAATAATAATGCAATGTTTGTTAGTTAGATTATTGTGTAAATATAAGGACTTCAATATTTTCAAATAGGGTGCTATTTGCATTTCTAAGATATTCCCTTAGAGTATAGTGATATAATAGTGCCCTATTTATATCACTATAGATATTGAAAATACTTTTTATTAGATTTCTGAAAAATTATCAACTTTTGTCGCGACTTATACTAAAAACTAAGATGTTTCAACAATTCTCTGAAAAATTTACATTGTCCAGAAGTGAAAAAAGCAGGGAATTACATTTCATTAAAAAAATTTGAAATTTGTAAACATTATTCACATACACGTGTAGTGTTTGATAACTGAACTGTAATAATTGTGTCTCAGTCCTTGAAAATGACAGGAGGCAGGCAGACAAGGTCGTAGGAACGTATACGGTGTCCAACCATGACAGAAGCTGTCTGTGTTAATCTGTGATAATAGTTAAATTGCGTCTTCTCTGTACAAAAGGCTAACCATGAGAATTTCATGCTGATAAAAATAGCTGCGAATAGAAATTTTTAAATTAGATCTTTTCGAAAATTCTTGTAAAAAGTGAAGTGAAGAAGAGCAGCCCTAGGTAAATTTTGCAGTTTGAGAATTGTTAGTCGAAGTAAATGTCATTTTATTAATTGATTGTTTGAATTTAATTGTGTGAATAACAATAGACTGAAGTTTTTCTTGTTAACGAATACATTTTTGCACAAATCATAAGAATTTTCGAAAAAATTGTACACAATATGTTCTCTTATTTGTAACTAATGTGTCTGCTATGACTTTTGATTTTATATCATATATACATGTATATAAAATAGAAATTGTTTTAAAACAGTTATTGGAAAACTGTTCTACTAGAAAAATAATGTACATAAATCGTGGAAAAATAATTACATAGCAGTAACAGGCAGTATTTTGAAGACATACTCATAATCTCATTGATTAAAATATTGCAGTTTACTATATTAAGATTTATTACCACATAATTAGTTTTTTACTTTTCATTAATAACTCATATATGCCCTATTTGCATAATGCCAACGTAAGACAAAATTTGCTATGATGTAATAAAATTTTATTTAATCAAAACATTAAGTTTAATAATTATTCTTATCAACTTTATTGTATGCATGTTTGTATAAAATCGTTTATAAAATTATAGTTTGCAATAAAGTGATTTTATATTCAAGCTTTTAATATTTTATTTTAACCTTTGAGTTAAACATTTTTCTATTGAATATTTTTGTCTGAATTTTCTTACTCGAAGGTTTTTGCGGTCACTGATTACGAATCTGAAGTCGAAATTTGTAAATTCTGAAATTTACAATGGCGGATCCAATATAGCGGATTTTTTTTCATATTTTAATAAAGTTCGTTTTATAATAAATAAATATGGATTTTCAGGGTTATTGATTACGAATCTAAAATCACATCTTGAAAAATCTGAAAATTCAAAATAACAGATCCAATATGGCAGACCACTAGTGTCTATTTTCTATTAGATTTGTATTTTAGTGGTTATGTGACATACTGCCTGTCACGTGGTTTTTGCACAATTGTAGTATAAGAGAGAGAGAGAGAAAGATAGCCGCGCGAATATTTAAAACTCCTTTGCTTGGTATTTTAACGTATTATTCTTAGCTGCGTAGTTTTTTAGTTCTCACGCTCGTTAAATATGTTTTCGTTTTCTTTTCAATACTTAAAACATCGAAATTCGAACACTCATAAAATGATCACTTGAGTGCTAAGACGCGGCAGGTCAAATAATGATTTGAAAAGAAAAACAACACTTCTCGACGAATCTCAACTCATCGAAATTTAATAGGTTGCTACTAAAAAGCTCAAGTGTTGTCTTGTTAACAGCAACGTTGCACGTGTGGGCCATCTGCGAGAAAAGAAAAGAGACCGAGGTTAAGAGAAAAGGAAAGTGGAAATCAGTCTTCAAATTCGTCAGCACTCAGAAAGGAGACGCTCTTTTGCCTCCTATGCACGCGCGATTGCAGCGAGCAGCATTGAGCGGAGCTTCGACGCTGTATCGCAATACCAATGATATCGATCCGACCACCGATCCGTTAGCTTGCCTTAACACTTATATTTTTCCCTGCCTTATATTTTCGTGTAATACATACATACATATATGTATGTATGTATGTATGTATGTATGTATGTATGTATATATATACATATATATAGATCAGGCATTTAGTTTATTCTCTTTGAAACCTAAAAGCCTTTAGAAGTTTTGTTTAACACGCTTTTTAAAGAGAAATATCAATCTGGCGTAACATACATTTGCACACTACTAACATCAGACTTGTGAAGCTGACGCCCAAAAAATTTTTTTAAACATATTTTTTAGTTTTCGTGAGCTAAAACGTTTTCTCCTTTTTTCCGTATTAAGTCTCCATTTAAAATTTTATTTCCGGATTTTCCGTTTTTAAGAAAATTGCGAAAAAAAATCGGGCGTTCGGACAACGCGCAATATACATTAAACATTTTTCTCCTGTTTAAAAAGAAATAATATCGATAGTGGATGATAGCTCCTTATTCCCGGATTACGAAACAATTTTCCTTTTGTCGATTTTCTATATAAAATTCAGGAAAATGTAAAGATTATGCTCGAATCGTTATGCGGACTTATATATTTAGTGAGCGTATTTCTTGCCGCTCATGGCTGTCCGATACCGTTTAGATGTGGATGGTCGAATCATGAGACCGCCACATATAGGGTGGTCATATTTAAAGTTTTCGAAACGTTTTTAAAACCAAAATTGCTAAACGTTTTTAGGTTCTCAGTGAAATGTTTTTGAAACATTTTTAAAACGTTTTGGTGTTATTCAGGTCTACCGTCAGAAATTCACAGCAATTGGATCGTTATAGCATAAATAATGTATTCAACGCAGACATTTCACGATATAAATAACGGAACTCAGTGTCTGTCCGTTGGAGTGTGTGCATCCTGCGCACAGAATAATGTTTTTCGGCTACTTGTCACAAAATGCATTGTCAATTTAATGATATTGTCCATATATATACTTCTTTTCATTGATATAATTACTCAAATGACTGAAACCATTATTGTTTGATTTTATCTAGATAAGGTTAGACAGGTATAGGCGAAAACTATACCTGTTTATTCCAATAAACTTACCAACAAACTGATTCGACCTAATTGTTATGAACTAATTGTCATTTCTATAAAGTATGTAAGTTGTATGAATCAACAGTTGAATAAACTGTCGAGAAACCGCTGCATCACGAATCAAGAGATTATAATATACCATTCATGTAGAAATTTTGAATGAAGAGAAAAATTTTGTATATTAAACGAAAACCAATTTGTTGTAACATCGAACAAAATTTGTGTGCTACTATTTCCAAATTTTCATTGTAATTGTCATGTTACTTGAAATTTGATATAAAACATTGCTTGAAAGTAATTATATTGAGAGTTTCACGAACAATTGCTGTTTTGAACTATTGACTTGTTTACGAGTAAAATTTACAAGGTAATTGTTAACAAGTTAGTCATGTACGTGAGAAATGTATCATATACGTGACCAATGAGCTACGCTATTGATTAAGAGTTTTTGGGCGAATGTTAATATCTTAGATGTCTATTAGTACTATGTTGAAACATTTACTTATACGCAAAACGGATGTTTTAAAGAATTGATGTAAAATATTTTTAAAATTTCATTATATTCTTATCATTAATTTTTATTAAAGTTATTATATTGTCGACAGTTATTACAGCAATAACATTGTATATCTATAAGAATCATAAAAAATAAATTATGGCATAGAACACATAATTATGCATGTTAAACTCGAGCTTGCAAAAACGTTGTCAACGTAAGCCTTCAAGTGACGATTTCAAAGTTAGTAGTTTTTTTATTCATTACAATATTTTTATAGATAAAAATCAGATAATTACTGAAATATAAAATTTTAGCTTATATTATGAATTGCGATCTGGCGAGTAACAAAAGCTAAACGGACTATTTTGAAACTCTAAACTCGAAGCTTCCGCCATCACAACACGAGGTGAATTTATTACGAATATTTTATATTAAATTCGTTTGAAACCCTCAATTTTTTATATTATTCTTGAATCAAATTAAAATTTTTCAAGGAAATGCAGTAAAGCAATTGCCAAGTATATTTTTCAGCATGCAATGCATTCCCGTTTATTCTTACTCGGGCAATTACTTCCTAATACATCGACAAGCTATGCTTTCTCAACGCGATCCTTTGAACATTAAATTCTTAGTATATTCATTTTGTCCTTCAAAATTATAATGACAAATATTCCTGATAAAATATACAATATTTTGTCAGGATTAAAAGATTTTGGCAGTAAATAAAATATTACTTATGTTTCTCTAATAAACTCTAAAGAAATGTTATAGGAGGGTATCTATTTTATAAAAATCATTCGAAAGGTTTTGAAAATATCATCTAAATTAACTTAAATTGAGTTCTGCAGACCACTTCTCAGCAGAAATAAAAAATTTTACCTTTTTATTGAGTTTTTTTTAGAGTTCTTTCAGACAGGAATCTATAATTGCCATATCTTCATTTATGTCATCAACTTATCTATGTTATTTGTGTAGTCTATTCATATATCTAATAGTCATTTAATTTTCTGAATCCCACTGCAAGGAGATTCGTTTAAAATTTATAATTTATTGACCGAATCGTTTAAGCTTAAAGTAAAACGATTTTATTTTTATCGTCATTTTAGATACTGAAACATACATACATGCGTACGCGTGCACGCATACGCACGCACACACTTTTGCGTTATGCAATATTCAAAATCAATATTTTATTCAACCAATTGCCATAAATTGACATTATTTGTTTCCGTAACATGTTAACACTATGTTTTTTTTTATATTGAGTACGAAATACGTTAGTTTTAAATAGTTATGACTGTACAATAAAATAATGTTTTTACACATTGTATTATTCGATTATTTAAAAAATACATGTACAAAATTCTATTATTCTGTTGAACAATATAATATTTGGGAATACATTCATATCTTAGCTTGTAAAGAAATTGGCCATAAGCGAAATAATTTTTTAAATTAAGTCTTGCCATATTCATTTGACGCACAAAAAATAAATACAATCAAAAAATAAAATTATCAGCTAATTACAATCGAAAATTCCAACTTCAAAAAAGTACGAACTGAATTCTTTTGATCAAAAATATCTGACAAATATTGAAGTTTAAATCTGCCTTTCTTATGTATTCAACTATTTAAAATGAATTTAAAAGTATATTTGTTCTTTAAAAACTTCAGTTTTTCCAATCTATGTTTAATCACATTTTGTTTAATTGAATTCTATTAAATTTACGGGACATTAAGTGTATTTTTAGCCTGCCCCGAACTTGAAGTTCATATTATGTAACAGTAATCCCAGCCGTTTGCAAATAAGTTCTCAGATGATTTGCATTTGGTTCAGGTATTTGTCCTAATAGCTGAGGTAGTTGTCCAGGTTTCATTCTACCTAATCCTCGTGCCAGATGTAAGCGAACATCTGCAATTGCTAAATAAATAAAATGTTAATTTTTCATTTGATGAACCATTTAACAAATTATAATTTTGATCAACAACTTACAAGCTAAAGGATCCCTCTTCTGATTTTTTGCGAAAATCAGTTGACTGTAGGCAGCTTGATAGCCAGATGAATCATCTACATCTAAAACTTGCTCATCTTCTGGCAACTGGGTTTCATCATGAGGCAATTCAAAGAATTCAATCAAGCAAGCCAAAAGACGAGGATAGTATACATTGTAGGGACTTTCTAGCATAGCTGCACAATCAATTAATATGTTGGAAATTCCAATGGCTGCAATCTTCCTTTCAATTTCATCAGACACCTTTTGTAAATCAGCAATTATTACTCTTTCAATCACCATGCCAAACATTCTAAACAAAAAATGATTTAATAGGTTTGAAGACGTTATGCATTACTTTTGATTTTAAAAAGTTTAGAAAACAATATTGAACATAAGCGATAGCTCCATTGAAAATAATACATATTAACTTACTGAGATTGAATAGAATCCACAATAGTAACTAAATTACTTGCTCCATATCGGATGGCATAAAACGAGAAAAAGACAATGAGACCCCGGACAAACTTTGTTGTTTTGCTGCTTGATAATCTTTGAAAAAGTATGACAAAAACGTGTTTCATGTAAGGTTCCAATATGTTTCTAAAGAAAAAAAACAAATATTCAATAAATTTTCTGCAATCAATGAAAATAAAAATGAAATTTCAGTAGTAAAACTTACGGCGGAAAATGTTCAACAACAGCCCGTATCAGTAAGAAACCTTCATGATCGTTTGCCTTAGAAGCCATCAATTTTTGAAAAACTCCAAGCAAACCACTAACTTTATCTTGTGCGATAATTTGATGCGATCCATGGGTTACAAAGGCTTGTAAAAGTCTATTTAACGGATGTATGTTGCCTTGCCTTTCAAATAAAACGGGACTTAATAAACAAGGAAATAATTCCATATAAGTTTCGGGTACATTTGAGCCAGTTTGTAGCTCCAGTAATAAGGCCAAAATTTGGAACACGTATGGAACAAATTCTAAAAAATATTATAAAGTATTTAATAAACTTGTAATTTGATTAAATTAGAATTTGTACAAACCTTGAATATCTTGAACCAATATTCCTTGAAAAGTAGGAAAAAGAGCTTGTTCAAATGATGCAATAGCTGCTGGATTTGATTTACATACAATTCTGAAATACAAATATCATATATAGCATATTTGTACAACTCAATTAAAAACATTAGAACACGCGCTACAAATTGGACTAACTTGATGGAAATACTTAATGTTTCAAAAAGATAATGATTAAAATTAGGACGACTTGGATTTCTAGCGACAACGGCAATTTTTTGTGTTAATTTTGGAAGTAATTCTGCTAAGAAGGGCACTATAGCTCCTCTCAATACGACAAAACAATTCATTATGGCTCTCATGATGTACTCATTTTCCTCTGCTCCTGGTAAATCAAGAACTCTAAATAAACAGTTGAGTAAATCAGCAGCCAGGGGTGCAATACTTTCTGCTTTAACTCTGTAATAGAAATGTTTATTAACAATTTTGCTGCAAATAAGCTTATCTAAACTATATAAAAGTTACACTAACAGAGTAACATTATTTTTATCTCTTAAAGCTAAAATTTTGTCAATCGCACAAGCAGCATAACTATGCACTACTGGACTTGTTGCTGATAAATGTCTAATCATTTGAGGTAAACTGCCAATCACTTGTTCTGGAGGCAGGATATTTCTAAAAATCATTATGAACTTGATGGCATCTGCTTTTAAAACAGGTAATTCGTTTACTAAAATCAAAGAAGATTTTCTTATTAATGATAACTATTTTTACAAGAAAATATTAAAAATCTTCAACATTTTTGTGTATAATACAAGAAAACTTAAATTAATATACTAACCATTGGGCTTAGCAAGTTCTGGTTCTATGTGGTTAGCAGCAAATTGAGGAAGGGGTACAAGATCACTAGTTATGGTTACACCATGTTTTTGAGTTTGACCTTTACTGGCGCTGCTTGTAATAAGATAAATTGCTGCATCTTTGCTGCGCCAATTCTCAGTTGGCTTGGCAGCATAATTTTGCAGCATAGCCTTTAAATTAACGATATTTATAAAAATTGAATAATTTATAATAATGTATAACAAAATAAATATTTAAATTTTATCAACCTGAATATATGCACCAAATATTTCCATTATTTTTACTTCAAAGTATTTTGAGAGCACTTTTACTAAATCACAAGCAGCTCTTCTTCTTGTATCAACGTCGCTACCTTCAATATCTCGACGTATATATTCTTCTGGATTATCCTCAAATAGTTCATTGTCAGATTCTGTGAATGTGTTAAATAAAAATATTATTTTTCTAATAACAACGCGACAACGCTGAAAGATTATGCAAGTGATTTTTTGAAATTTCCTTACCTCTAAATTCCATGTTTGGAATAATTACTTTTTCACAGATACTGCTGAGAGTAGCTGGATCTTCAAAAAGATGTCTATATTGATTACGATCAGCTACAGTTGCCAAAAATTGTAAAGCATTTGACACCAACTAAGAAGAAAAAATTAAATATTTTTATTTCTAATCAAATATCAAATTGATAATAAAATATTAGATTTCGTAATCAAATTTGTAACATAGTATTTTTAGAAAAAAACGTTAGTTAAATATCGTGCTTTCATGCTTTATTGATATTTTTACCACTTTTCTCTTATTATTTTCTTTAAATTGAAATATTTAAAATGATTCAAACATTGTTATTAATATTTATATATATTAAGTACTTCTTATAAGTATCACCGTTTTTCTACCTAAATAAACTACTTATACCAGATAAAAATTTAATTATTATTTGAATTAGTTATAGATATGTATGAAGCCCTGTAGTAAACTACCGAATCATATTTTGGCTGTTGACCAGTAGAAGTCAGTAAATTCCAAATTGCTGTAACAAATTGTGGCAAATATTGTTGGAACTCTTCATCATATTTCTGTGCATACAAACAAACATTATCACAAACTTGTGATTTTAATTGCTCTATAACACCAGCTTCTTCATCATCCTGAATAAAACAGAATTTGAATTGATTTGATGATTTGCTAAAATATACAAGCATTGAAATATATTGTTAACAGATGATAGATATTGAACCTCTGTTTGTAATGATGGTACATTTACGATAAGAAGGTTGTGAAAATTGCTCATCCATACTTCCATATTATCTTCAAAAAATTCTGGTAAATCCTAAAAATAAAAATATATGAAGAATATATTAAAAATACATTAAAAGTTTAATTAATATTTTATAATTACCTGGTAGTTCAGAGAATAAAATACTTTACACAAAATTGTCAAAGAATTATAAATAACTTTTAATGCTTCTATATTACTAGCATGTACTTGAGTCAAATTCATTGTAGCCTAAACAAATATTCCTTTATAGCATTATATATAAAGACTAGGTAACAAAAGTTAAAAAATAATTGTATACCAAAAAAAGATCAGTAAGTGGTTTGGCAAACTTATCCAGTACATATTTTATTTCTGTCCATAAATCTTGACTTTTAAATTCATATCTATATCTCTTAAACAAAGAATGTGCTGTGTGTAATACTCCATTAATTATATGAAAATCTCCCGTGTTAAATTTTTCCACCATTTGATCTATAAGTTCAGGCCATTGATCAGGAAAATCATATCTACCAATAACTGACACAGCATCAGATAACTGCTTTTGTATTGAGTCAGGAGAATGAAGCATTAAATTTATAATAAGTTTTTTTATAGACTCTCTATCTTCTTTGTGGATTTTGTCTGTTCTAACTACAGTGTCATCATCCTAAAAGTACAGTATGTATTTATTAATAAATCAATTAGATAATTGAACAAAACTTTTATACTGAATGATGTGATTGAAGTATGAAATAAAAATACAAAAATAAATAAATTATTATAATAAATATCAATACTAATCAAACTTACAATTTTCCAATTTCTTTTGACATAATTTTTAAATGCGATTGCTCCAGCAATCCTTATAGTTATATCAACTTCAGGTTTATCAACTAAATGTAATAAAAGTAATGGATAGTTTTTGTTCAGCTCAACTGCTTCCAAAGATTTTTCAGCTAATAACATACATAAATATATAATATTTTGTATAGTTGATTCTTTAACATGTGTGGCATAAGATAATAACCTTAGTAAAGGAACATATGAAAAAATCATTTTGATAAATATAAAGTTTTGAACCATAATAATAAATAATTTATAACAGTAATAACAGAAAATTATGTACCAGTTTTTTACTAATATTTTCAAGTAAAAAGTTTATTTATAGCGACATACCAGGACGACGAACATTGACATCAGGATTCAATGTGTGCTTCAGATATTCACTTAAAGTAAGTAGATTATCGTCAGTGAGCTCCATTTTTGCGTTGCTTCAATTAAGATTATTCCAATTCTATAAATTGTTGATATAACATTGGTCGAATATCAGCTCTACACCGGCTTTTTACAAAATTTCAATTTTCTAACCTTATTTATTCTACACTCTACAGGTATATAACTACGATGGCGTTACAGATGAGTTTCGCGCGGGAAATAAAACTTCCGGTATTATGCGGGATAATTTGAAAAAATAGAATGTCAAATGTCATGTATATATATACATACACACACACACACACACTATAAAAAACACTTTTGTATAATAACTATCCAATAGTAAAATTACTCCGAGTGTAGTACTTTTGCTAGTCTCACCTTATCTCATACTAGTAAAATTACAAATTCTAGCGAATTTACAATTCCTCTTGAAAAATGACGTCTCTAAGACCCCGGTCCCATAGCTATGTATGAATGTAACATATGAATGCGGACGGATACGGACGCGAATCGCAACTCTAGTAACATCACTAAAAATATCTAGTTCGATTATTTAGTACCAACACTACCGGTAGTGAGCAAAAGTAATTGTTGTTTAAAACTGTAGGGCCGAACGTACCACATTTAAATGTCAGGTCTACAATTTATTTTTCAAATTCTCATGAATATTGCTTATTGATGAGTATGCTAATGTAAAAAAAGCTTTTGGGATGATTAATACATATCATTTATATATATTTTCTTCTTCTCATATATTCAAGTACTTCCATAAAATTAAGGCCTAATTCCACTAATTGTAGTTGAAAGTCTATCAATTATATTCCATCTAGTTCTCAATATTACAATGTAGTTCCCCTTCGCCCTGCGAGATGTCACACCTTTATCGACCGAGAAAAAAGAGCGGCATTGGCGCGGTTTGTGCCGGCGCCGTTCGCTCTTCGTACCGTACCTCATATCTTTTCGTGTGCGCGTACGAGTTACATCTTCTCGATCGTTGTCTTGCTGATATCGCGAGTGCTGGTGAAATCGTTTTTGTTTTCGGTTGAAATGACTAAGAGGCAGGCCGGTCCAGGCGACTATGAACGTTGGAAGCAATTCATGTCGGAATTTGCGAAAATGCAAAAGGAAACTCTACCTCTTTTGTTCGACAGAAGCCCTCTTACGTCTGATGACGAAAAGGTCAGCGAAGAAAATTCCGCGTCTTTACCTACTTCGCCTGTCCCAGAAAGTACACATAAGGAAGACGATGATAATAATGGTAATATATAGTTATCATGACATTCCTTTAATTCTTAGTCCTCGAGACCCCCTCCCCCATTGTTCTTTATTTCAGACGTTGTCCCGTAGCTGTGTTCCAGGAAATTCCAAATCATGCACTTACTTGTAACGTTTTTATTATGATTGTAATAAAAATGAATTCTATTAACATCAACATTCTTGATGTTAATAAAATTCATGCATTTATTATCATAATTGCATATACCTTATCAGGTCAAGGAGGCTTATAGCATCCAATTCTCTATAACCATTAGTATAATTCTTTAATTACCAAGAGAGAACGAGAAAATACTCCTCCGGTCAACAAATAAATGTTAGTATTGCAGGCAGACTAAAATTTTTTGCTGAAGAGTGGGAGAATATTGGGGTTAACAATCACGTATTACAAATAATCAAAGGTTATAAAATTGCCTTTCTCACTGAGCCAATTCAGTTACACCCACCTATTATTAACATTCCTAGTAGAGATGTAGAACGATACAAGATCGCCATAGCCAATTTACTTGACAAGGGCGCAATCGAATGCTGTACCTCTTCTAATTGTCAATTTCTTTCATCTTACTTTCTAATCCCCAAGAAAGACGGTACTGATAGATTCATTCTCAATCTTAAGAAATTGAATTCTTTCATTCAGACTGATCATTTCAAGCTTGAAGATCTTAGGTCAGTTACTCACCTCATTTCACCCGGTTGTTACATGTCTTCAATTGACCTTCAAGATGCCTATCTCATGATTCCGGTTCACGTAGAATCTAGAAAACTTCTTAGATTTTCCTTTAATGGCAACATCTATCAATTTACCTGTGTACCCTTTGGATTAAGTACAGCCCCTTTTATTTTTACTAAGGTTATGAAACCTGTTGTTCAATATTTAAGAATCAGAGGGTTCAAGGTAGTTATTTATTTAGATGATTTTATTTTCATCGCTGAAAACAAGTCTGACTGTTCTCATATTGTCCACACAGCACTAGAGCTTCTGACTAGTCTAGGATTTTTTATTAATGGGAAGAGCGTTCTAGTTCCATCTCGAAAATGTAAATTTTTAAGTTTTAACATCAACTCAATTGATTTTACAATTGAACTACCAGACGATAAGAGAAATCGCATCTTGGAGCTTCTAGATAACTTCCAGCGTAAAGCTCGCTGTTCTATTTTAGAACTTGCACAGATTGTTGGTAAATTGGTCTCTTCATTTCCAGCAGTTGACTACGGCTGGCTGTACACAAAGATTCTCGAGTCCTTCAAGTTTAATTCCCTAATACTAAATAATCATAATTACGCAGCCATTATTACTCTGCCATCTTACATTCATCAAGGAATATCATGGTGGCAGAAAAGCATCAGAGTCTCTATTAGTTCGATCAGATCAACCACCTTCGATAAGACTATTTTCACGGACGCATCCAACTTGGGTTGGGGTGCTACAGATGGCATGAATAGCATTTACGGTGTCTGGGATGAGAATCCGAGGCACTTCTATATCAACTATAAAGAGTTGCTTACGGTTAAATTCGCCTTGCTCCATCTAGGTATTATCCAAGTAGGTAGCCAAATTCTTCTTCGCATAGACAATACCACAGCCATTTCCTACATTAATAAGATGGGTGGTATTCGGTTCTCTAAGTATAATAAACTCTCAAGAGAGATTTGGCAATGGGCTAAAGAAAGACGTATTTTCTTATTCGCCTCATATATCGCATCTGCCGACAACGTTGAAGCTGATGCTCTCTCTCGCATCAGTAATAACGATACAGATTGGGAGATTTGCAACCGTGCTTATAAATTGATCGTTCGTAATTTTGGTAACCTGGAAATCGATTTATTCGCTAATAAACATAAGACTAAATGCCTTCAATACTGCTCATGGTTTCCCGACTCAGAAGCATATTTGGTTAACGCATTTACTACTAAAGGGTCAGCCTTTTACTTCTACGTATTTCCTCCCTTTTTTCTAATACTCAGGTGTCTCTCCAAGATTAAAAGAGAAAAGGCTTCGGGTATTATAGTGGTACCAGACTGGCCAAATCAGCCTTGGTATCCACTTTTTAATTCTCTTATATCAGAGAAAATTGTTTTCAAACCTAGACCTGATTTGTTATTGTCGCCTTGTAGGACAATTCCTCATTGAAGAGCGACAACTCTGTCCATGATAGTCGCAAAAATATCAGGATAGCTTACATTATGAATGGGATTTTTCCGGAAGCGGCGGATATTATGGCAGTCTCGGTCTCCAAGTCAACATTGGTGCAGTACAATGTGGTCTACAATAAATGGTTCAAATTCTGCGAATGCCATAACTTCGATGCATACAAACCAAATAAGAATTCTGTTTTACGTTTCTTAATGGACAGATACAAGGACGGAGTAAGTTATGGGACTGTCAATTCAGATAGATCGGCACTTTCCTTGATTTCGGACAAGATTGGAGCAGACGAGCACATTTCCAGATTTTGGAAAGGAGTTGCTAAGCTACGTCCACCGAAACCTAAATACGCTTTCACATGGGATGTCGCTATTGTCCTCAATTATCTCAAGACTCTTCATCCGCTGGAAGAATTAACATTTTCTCAATTATCTTATAAGACGGTTATGCTTTTATTATTAGCCACTGGCCATAGAGCGCAAACGATAGCTAGCATTAAATTAGAAAACATCTCATCTTCTAAAGATGGAGTCTTTATTTACATTACGGACAAAATGAAGACATCAGCTCCTGGCCAAATGCAACCACTGCTCTATTTACCGTTTTGTATCGATAAACCAGAGAACTACGTGGGTACTACACTTCTTTATTATTGTAAAGTTTCTAAATCTCATAGATTAAACAATGAAAGAAAATGTTTCATCGCGACAAGAAAACCCTTTAAAGGTATCACTGCTCAGACTGTTAGTAGATGGGCAAAGCTAGTTCTAGAGAAGAGTGGAATTGATCTTACGATATTTTCTGCTCACTCTAGACATGCGTCTACATCTTCAGCGCATTCTAAAGGAGTAGACATAGATACCATAAGAAGAACTGCTAGCTGGTCAACGGGATCTCAAGTTTTTGCAAGATTCTATAATAGGCCAATTTTATTCTTAGAAACGCAAAGATTCGCACGAAACGTTATTGATTCTTAGTCTAGTAAATTTGTACCTTATGTCCCACGTATTATTATTAAGAACTTAAATAATAAATTCTGTAAATGCATGTTGATTTATTGTACTCTCTAAAGAACTACATTGTAATATTGTGAACTAGATGTAATATATTAGTATAATCAAACGAACTTACCGTGAAGTTCGATTTAGATTATATTCCATCTAGTTCGAAGATATTACAACCCACTCTTTAAATCATAAGCCCTCGTCCCTTATGCTATCCCAGCGCTCTTTTTCTTATTAATCTTACTTCAGTCTCTAAAGCATATGAGGTACAGTACGAAGAGCGAAAGGTGCCGGCTCAAACCGCACCAATGCCGCTCTTTTTTTTCGGTCGATAAAGGTGTGACATCTCGCAGGGCGAAGGGGAACTACATTGTAATATCTTCGAACTAGATGGAATATAATCTAAATCGAACTTCACGGCAAGTTCGTTTGATTTTACTATTCTCTATCATTTGCCATCTTATATACTGCAATAATATAAAGGTTAGATAAGCGTTCATTAAATGTGTTACGTTCGGCGTTACAGTTTTAAACAACAATTACTTTTGCTTACTACCGGTAGTGTTGGTACTAAATAATCGAACTAGATATTTTTAGTGATGTTACTAGAGTTGCGATTCGCGTCCGTATCCGTCCGCATTTATACGTAGCTATGGGACCGGGGTCTAAGGTCCCCGCCACATATGCACATATACGCGCGTACGAGGGCGTACAAACGCATCGGAACGACCCTGACAGAAAAATGGTTGATTTAAAAAAAATATATATATATAACATTAGCTTCGTCTTAATTTGTTCATTTTTTGGAATTTGTACCCCCCCCCCCCAAATTTAAAAAAAAGCGATATTTCGGAAAACTCATACTCCTGGCAGAAAAATGATAGATATCTTGAAAGAAAAAAATACCACTAGTTTCATTTTAATTTGTACCATCAGAAAAATGCCTTTTTAGAATTTGTACCCTCTCTAAAAATAGAGAAAAAAAAGATTTTCGTAGGGTAGATTAGCAATTCAAATTAACGTATTACTGCGCATGCGCGGCGGAAAATCTATCTTCCAGCAGAAAAATATGCGATTTAAAAAAATATATATGAATGCCTTCTTCTTAATTTGTACCAACTAAAAAATACATAAAACTAATTTGTATCCTTGTAGAATTTGAATAATACAATGTTTTTTGTGCGATTGTAATACTGATAAATTTTACAGAAAAATCTTTTATTTCTTAAGAAAAAAATATATTTCTAGCTTTACCTTAAATTTTACCAACTGAAAATAGTTTTATTGTAATTTTTAAGCTCTAAAATTGGATTAGACATGTTAATATAAAAAATCCTAAGTTAACGTATGGTCTTAAAAATCGAAACGACCCTGGCAGAAAAATGATGGATTTAAAAAAATATATATATATACCATTAGCTTCGTCTTAATTTGTACCACCCGAAAATTCATTTTTTGGAATTTGTACCCCCCCAAAATTAAAAAACAAAAAGCGAAAAAAACGATATTGCGGAAAACTCATACTCCTGGGAGAAAAATGATTGATATCATAAAAGAAAAAAATACCACTAGTTTCATTTTAATTTGTACCATCAGAAAAATGCTTTTTTAGAATTTGTACCCTCTCTAAAAATAGAGAAAAAAAAGATTTTCGTAGGGTAGATTAGCAATTCAAATTAACGTATTACTGCGCATGCGCAGCGGAAAAAGAAATGATATCGTATTCAGAATCGTAGTTATGTAAACACAGTTTGTTTGAAATTGCTCTGCAATTCCATTGTAATATATTAAAATTGAAAATATCCATAATTAGTTTAGAAAAAAGATATATTAATAATGACTTATTACGTGAAGAGACGAATGTAAAACTACTTAGACTTGGAATTCGCGGTTTGCTTGCATGCATTCTTACCGTACGTTTTTACAGGTAAACTTGAATTGTTCATTATTCTGTTACTGAGTCTATTGATAGTGCCGTCAAGCGGCCGAGATTCCTTTGTCGAGAGAATCGTCGCAGGTGCCGTCCGCTCCGAGTTGAGAGGTTTCGGCGGCTTCGGCGGTATTGGTGGGGGTGATACAGGGGTTGGAGTAACCGCTGGCAGCGCTGGTTGCTGAAGGGCCCCGTTGCTGGCTCCGCTGTTAGCTCCGTTGATTTTGTTGTCTGAAGAGTCTTGATTTTTAGTAGTTGTAGTGAATGCACCAGAGCTAGCTGGAGCTTAAATATAATGAGCGCTTTTCTATGTTTGAGAGGAAATATCAGAAGTTTTGTAGTTAGTAGAGTAGTCTACATGATTATTTAAATCAAAGTTCGAATTTTGTAATTGAATATGGTCATCATTAAATTCTGAATCTACACTAGCATCAAAGTTTTCGTTATTTTCTTTGAGATTTCTTTGTCTATTTTTGTTTCCATTGGCCGCCTTGGAGTAATTCTTGCTCTGCTTCTGTGAGAAGGCAGGGTAGTGTTCTTTGGTTCTAGTTGGCGCTTCTAAGTCGGTGAAAATAAGCTTTTTGACCTCGACAAATGATATGTTGTCATATGCCATTATTTCATTTGTTATATTGCCATTATTCATGTAAATTCGGCAAGAAGAGTTAATGCTTTTGTGTGAACCTTGGCAGTTACTACAGCTCGGTGCTGTAGCTGGGCAACTTCCCTCATTGTTTTGGTGATCTTCCTCTTTTGTTCCGCACATGATACACTTCTTTTTACTCTTACAAGTTTTGGCTGTGTGATTGAATTTGAAACAATTATAGCACTGCATAGGCTTATTACCGTATGGCTCTACATGAGTTCTCACGAACAATAGTTTGATTTTATCAGGTAAAATTTGCCCAGAAAATGTTAGTAGTATGGTTTGAGTGTCCAACCACTTGTTACTATCATCCGTTGTTTCGCGGTTTCTCCTTTTTTGTCTCTTAGCAGACACGACTTCTATGGGAGAGTCGACTGCTTCTAGTATGTCTTGTTCTGTTAATTCTAGAGGAACTCTTCTAATTAAACCTTTTCTAGTCTTTCGTTATTCAGGTATAACATCTTCTAAATTACGGGCCTTTATGCACTCATCCTGTAAAATCTTGTTGGCTTCATCTTTGTTCTTACATAATATTTCGACTTTGAATTTACCTCTATTAACTATATCCTCGACATTCTTATATTTTTTGAAAATCAATTTACCTACAGTGTATGCACTGAGTACCTTCTTGTCTTCATCCTTCCTCTTTATCCATATACCATAAGGACCTCTGTTGTTCGGGCTAAAAGAGTCGGCAGTTTTGTTTTGATTTCCAGGTGGTTGAGTTCTGTCGTTTTTGTCGGCTGTAAAACGTTTAACTTTTTCAAGTTCTAAATCTTTTTCATTATCATCTTGTCTGTTTCTTTTTAAAATGTTTTTTTTCCCGGTTCCGTCATCGTTCTCTTCGGAGTCCATCTTCGACGGATCTTCGTTCGACATGATCAAGCCGCCCGTCATGCGGGGGCTGTGGTTGATTATTCTGTTAGTAGAGGTTAGGAATTTAACCGGGCGAACCCGGTATGATTCGTCTGTAATTGAAGTCGGCCGAGTTGTTTAAAACAACACGTGCAAAAAATTATTGCGTCTCAGGAAACGCCACTCAATGACACAATCAGAATTATATAAGGATTTGACAATGAAAGCTGGCTAATCGATCAGCACGTGTTAGCTCAAGTCTCCCTCCAATGAGTGAAGAAAAATGGCTTTACACTGACACCTGATGGTGGCAAGGCAAAGCCTAAGCATTGCACGCCATGAAATGTAAGAAGTTGAGATTGTTCGGCTTGTCGCTTGTCGATACTCAAACTCAATAGCCATGCATATCATAATATTCATAACCAAAGGCCAAAGGAGAAGCATTTGCATTAGTATTAAAGCTGTAGCTTGAAAGTAAAGTACGGTGAGAATCTCTCACCGTAAAAAAAAAAAATTGTCAGCTTTGTTGTGATTTGATTTGTTGTTAATTATCTAATAATTTAGCTTTTTTTTACTGAAATATCATAAATAAAAATGAATATTAGTTCACCATCGGTCGAGCTAAGTTCTTACAGAGATCAACATTTTAAGGTTAGTATATCTATTACTTTTGAACTATGAAATTCAGGCACAAGAAAACGTTCACCATAATAATGTGGCTTTTATTAATTGATAAATAATTAAATAATGAAAAATACGAAATAAAACTTTTAGGGTTCTCGAGCAGAGCAAGACAGACTTCTTAGAACTTCTACAACTTTATATGTTGGTAACTTATCATTTTACACAACAGAAGAGCAAATATACGAGTTATTTTCAAAATGTGGAGACATAAAAAGGATTATTATGGGACTTGATAAATATAAGAAAACTCCATGTGGCTTTTGCTTTCTGGAATATTACCTAAGGGTAGATGCTGAAAATTGTATGCGCTACATAAATGGTACTCGTCTTGATGATCGAATAATTAGGACAGACTATGATGCTGGTTTCATCGAAGGCAGACAGTATGGTAGAGGAAAAACTGGTGGTCAAGTGAGTAAAGTAAAAAATTCATGTTATCACTGTATACTTTTCTATACAAAAACTCAAATTTAACAAATTTTACAGGTTAGAGACGAGTATAGGTCAGACTTTGATAGTGGTCGAGGTGGTTATGGAAAAATTTTGCAGCAAAAAGTAGGACCTATAGGGGAAGGAACATTTTGAGTTATCAAAAAAGATAATATTTGGTATATAAATTATAGTATAAGTATATATATATTATTATATAAGATATTTCAAAAATTAACATTGTTTTAAAGAATCATGGCATATTATTTTGAGTTTTAAATAATTTGGAAATTAAAGCAATTGATACTACAATTAGTTTTAGTGAAATTAAAAACTAAAACGGTCTATTCAATGTATTTGTTAGAAAAATTATTTCTAATTAATTGATAAGACAGAAAAACCTGTAAAACCTACCACAATAATTCATTGTATATCTTTGTTGAAATTCTAAAATTTTCATCATAATTATTATTATGAAACCATAGTGTCGAATATTTTTGCTTTACAGGTTTTTCAATGCGTCATAAAAGTATTTTTACTCATTGAATTTTTTTACTGAGTATAATAAGGAAATTTGACTCTGTACATAAACTAAAAATAAACTATTATTTATTAAAAATTTTGTTTAGAGGAAAACACATGATCAATCATTTTTTAAATTATTTAATCAATACTTTCTCAATTTCACTGTTAAACCTATTACTTAAATATTTTATAAAATGTACAATTAATCAAAAAGTTTTGCCATATTTTAGTTTTATTTAAATTGTTTCAAAATCACCTTCTTAATATTATTTAATAGGTGGATCTTGAAGTTCAAAAGAATAGATGTACATTAATGCAAAATATATAATGTAAGAAACAGAGTTTTTTTATGGCTAAATTATGAAAATCTTGATATATAGTATAGCACATTTGTCAAAGGAATATCTCATGTCTAATTGTACATATGAGTAACACTTAATGACTACAAAAATTAAATGAAAACAAGTACGTTTCAATGGACATGATGAAGTATAGAAATTGAAAAGAAATTTAGTTTACACATATATTTACAATGAATTGAAGATGAAAAAGAAAAGATAGAAAGTGGCATTCAGCTTATATAGTAAAAATTGATAAAAAAACAGCTAACAAAATATTGCAAGTCACGTAGTAAATAATAAAAAAGTCTTTGGTGCGAACTGACGTCAGCAAAAGATGTAAATGTCGCACTGTACTAAATTATTTCACATCATGCAACATAATTTGCGGGTTGTCGGTCTTTTTAAAACTGCGCGAACGGCCTCCGTGAAAACCTCATCCAAACCTTCTTGCATTTTTGCCGAGCACTCAAGATATTTGAAGGCTTTGATTTTCTTCTTCATTTTCTTGCACTCATGAGGTGTTATTATATCAGCTTCTTCGGTTCTAAGGTCACCTTTGGTACCTGCAGTGGGTTTAAAAGTGGTTGTTACATTTGGTGGATAGAACAAAACTAACAATAGGCGATACCTATGAGGATGATTGGAATGTTTGGACAATGAATCTTGAGTTCCGGATACCATTTACTGGCTATGTTTTCGTAGGAGCTACGTGCACTTATGGAAAAGCACAACAGAAAACAGTCAGTCTATAAGAAATGCCAATGAAATATTGAATGAGTATCGCATCATTTAGACATCGTATAAAAGAAATGGGATTCTCACATTAGGGTAGGATAAGGGCCTAAGCCTTTCGTAATCTTCTTGACCGGCGGTGTCCCACAGGGTGACATCGTATCCTCGACCATCCACTTCGATAGTCTTGGGATAGTTTTCGAAGCTGCAACAAGCAAAAGAAAATGTGATCGAGTGTTGGCGCCAAATGGCAGGCGAGCGGCGTTGATCGAACGCCAAAACTCACACGGTGGGTATGTATTCCATGGGAAATTTTTTGTCCGTGTACGTGACGAGCATGCAGGTCTTGCCGACCATGCCGTCACCGACTGCGGTGATTTTGATTGGTCTGAGCCGCGAGGTGGCTTTGTCTGTAACAAACAGCAAAGCTAGAGTAGAGCTGAAAGGACTGTTGTGCAACCGAGTGATATATGCTCCTTCGTTACAGGCAGACGCGTGCTTTTAACTACGGTCAAAGGAAAGGCGATTTGTTGATTCGGCTCGGCTGCGCCAAGCGGCATCCGGTCGCGGCTTCCTCAACTGCATACCAATCAGGCTAGCCCGCGACCCAACTTGCATTGTCTGCTTGCATTCGGCTCCACTCCGAGCGACTTCACTTGGCCCAGACCAATTTCAACGGTCGGTGCATCTTTTCGAGAATCTTTTCCATTCTTGGAAGATCAGTCATCGTTTTCCGGCTTTGACATTTGTACGCGCGTATAATCGGTATCGCGCAAGCTCCCAACGAGAAGTCACTGCGCCTCGGTCTTTCCATTTTCGTCAAGGCTACATGCGCTGGCTGCAACTTATCAACAATGCAACATCGACCGAACATCGCCGACGCGTGACCAAATTGCTGAATGATTCGCGCGGCACTGCGAGCCTCGACGCCTTATTGGCATGCTGTTGTTCGAAATGGTAGCATACTGAGAGAGCTAAGGCCATTCGTTGCAAGTTCATCGTGCCGAAAAACTCATACAGTAGGATTACCTTTGGTTGCGCTTCCGGTACCCATTGCGGCAACTGACTGTGGTGCTCGTTCTCGGTGTCAACCGTCAGCGTCTCCGAGTCACCAAGCGTTCGTGTCCTACGAGATAAAAGAACGAGATTGGCAGTGATTGCAGAGGTTGAGAGGAGAGCAGAAGCTGCGGCATCCGAGTTGCATCGCTTGGGCTTACAAGGACAACTGGCGGCGATGCCAAGGAAAGCGCGTTTGTCCGCTGTGGCGTCTAAGCGTGTGGGCGTGAGCAGAGCTCGGCTTATCGCCGTGCCGGCTCGTCCTGTTCCCTGCTCGCGTCTGCCTTATCAGCTTCAGCGGCCAGACACGCGTCCGTCCTGCGGCACTTGCTCCATCTCCCCTCCGTTCGTCCCGTCCGTGCCGTGGCCGAGCGACCTGCAGTCAGCCCGAGAAACAGCCTACTGGCGCACGAGCCAAGCTTATCCTGCAAACATGAAACGTCCAAGCTCTGAACTAACCGGCAGAGCTACTGGAAGCGCATTAGCCAGACCGAGCATACAGTACTCTGCTAATCAAATAGAGCCAAGAGATGTCGACTTTTAAATTAAAATACGTGTCGTGAGTGCCAATTAGCTGACTTGCTACTCGGCAAAACGGTTCCTACTCGGTTCCAAGATATGCGCGAGCTGCCCTCATCAACACGCGCATCGGATTATTTTTTTATAAGGCCAGAAGACGCGGCGCGCCAATTTAATATTTACGTAAGACAGCTGAAAACGCCACGGCCGAGAGCGCAGGCCTGGCGCCGCGGCTCTACTCCTAGCACAGCCTCGTTCCCCAGGGTGCAAGCGACGCATGATAAAAAACTAAAAATGACACTTGTCATCGTTCGACACGACGAGCTGGCGTAAATGTTGCCTCGAACCTGCACGCACCTATAATCCACTAGTGGGCACGTTTGCACAAGCGCAGCTGCAGCTTCGTCGTATTAATCGTACCGCTTGCTCCTCGTATCGGCTACTTGGCTGTCGTCACCTTCAACCGCTTACTTTTGCTTTTCGATTTTGCCATCGATTTCGAAGCATCGAGAACAAATTAGTAGGATATCCAATCTAATGATTAATTTCATTTATAATTTTAAGGTCTGTTGCCTTCACTGGCGTCAAAATCAAGTCCTTGCATACGTTTGCTTTTCGATCAAACGAAAATCGAGTGTGTTCAATTTATATGCGCGAGTAACGTCGTAAAAAGCTTTCGTGCCGTCACGTCATCTCGTCCCGACGATTATATTACCCTTGTTTTTCTTTTCCTTTTTTTTTATCAACTCTGATTCCAACGTGAGGCGTGATGTCTCAACCTTTCCAAAGTTAAAAATCACGCAAACGCATATTTCTGTCAAGTAACTTATTTTGTTTGCGCAAGAAGAGTGAAATCGGTTAACATAAAAGACGCATGCCAAAGTTTGAGAATGTTATTTTAAGTATGAAGGAGCAAATTCGAGTAATTGAATAATTAATACGGTGTGCATTAGGTATTTCAAATAAAAAAATACATTAATAATGCATTAATAGCAAGTCGAAGCGGGAGAATGAATGTGCAGCGGCTAACGATCGACCGTTGCTAGTGTGCTCAGGAGTGTGATCAGAATCATTAAAGAGAGCGCGATTGTTTTTCAGCTTGTCTCTGCCTGATAGAGGCTCGGTAAAAGAGATGAAATTGATTACGGATTACCATTAATGGCGCTGAAAAAACCGGTCAACACCAACCGACTGGCCAGGGCGCACGAACACCTGTTTCAAAGACGCCTCGCCTTGCCTATACATTTTTCTCGTCATCCCAAGTCTGCGTCAGTTCTTACTAATTTGCTTTGAAAATTATATTATCGCTTGACTAAATTGCACGCCTCGACTTGCACAATGTTCAAGCTCAACAGTCACGTAGCGTCCGACGCCTGCTTGAATCAGCCGGAAGCAAATCGGAACTTTTGCGTCTTTGGCCACGAGCTTACTACATTTCTTATCGTACGCGCACCCGATTTGTCGTGCACTTATTTGTGCTGTATATAGCAAGACAAGCATGCACAATACTAGTCGATCCTCGCTGGCTTTCCGCGGATCTATTTCAGATGTAAGAGACCTTGCATTTGCTTTCTTCGATGTTTGATATACGTCAATAAAGACCGAATGTTCGAATCAACAATGGCAAAAGCTTTCATGAGAGTAACATGTTATTTATACATGACGACAACCTGCGTGAAAATTCAATGTATTTTTAAGTGGCAAAAATGACGCTTTGTTTGCAACACTTACCGAATGAGTCACTATAGCCAGTAAAAAATAAGCGGTTTGTTATGGATACAGAGCAGCTGAAGGAATTACTATATTATATATATGCATATACACTTGAAACTATATTTATGCAAGCGACTCTTTTGAAATTTCTTATATATGAACATCTTTGGACTGATAAAATGGCAAAGATAAGATATGCAGAAAGCAAGGCATATGAGATAGTGTTGTGTCGAAGTTTCCAAATCACCATTTGTCATGAAACTCATTATCTATAGTTTCGACGTCGATCTAGTTATTGGTAAAATTTATAAAAGCCTAAAATATCGATAGCAACAAGTAAAGTTGCTCTCTCGGTTTCTCTGGCACACGCGACTTCAATTGACACTGTCACTGCCTAGACAGATGTAGTCAAGGCTTGGCGTAGAGCTATTGAAAAATCTGACTCACCAATGAAATGACGCGAACGTACAACAAAGTTCTGAGTCAAAAAAGGCGATTTGAAAGAATAAGCCAGGATACTGTTGAGGGAAGAAGCGGTACACTAGTTTGGTTCAGGTTTGCAGTCTTCCGTATGCTCGCTACTTTTATGCACGAGTTAAGTCTGAGAATGTGCGCGGACCGCACGACTCCTGCGAGTCTTGCGCGATGACTGAAAGGTATGTACGCGTATAAGAGGCTGACGTTCGGCACGCCTCGCGGGCGCCCCTCCAAGTCTCCTTTCAGATTGAAAGGTGAGTAGAATTCTCACCTTTACTTCTTTTTAAATCGAATCACTACATTATTTTACATACATCCATTCGTTCCATAACTATCACCGCGGCTAGCTTTTATATTTTGCATAAATATCAGTTTCATCACATGACATGAGACATTGAATAACAATCGACCATCCCCAAACCAACATTTCATTGTCGAATTTTATTCAAACCCGACGCTTTTCCCGATCAATTTGTGCAGGTTGTTTAAATGATTTTATTTCCAATTAATATTTCTAGTTAATGCACCAAATTCTACATACAGACGTTTCCAAACGAGGATCCAGATAGTATTACCAAAATAATTACTAATCATCATTATATTCCGTTAAAACGTAACATTTCTTTATTTTATATAAAATTACTTATTTTTATAATTCATTTTAATAATGTACATAATGTTTACAAATATATTAAAAATACCACTTTCGTTGTTATTTACTAGCTGAACAGTATCAATTCATTTAACAAGATTTTACAAAATTATCACCTGACACTTTCTTCTATTCAAATATAACTGCTTTAGTAATTAGAAATAAGATAAACCAATCTATAAAAATTATATTAAGTCAATTATCTATACTATATCAAATCATAACTAATATTTCAAAATATCAATGACAATGCTGTAAATAAGCAAATATATTGGATAAATTACAAAGTATATAACATTTTAACAAATGTGTAGGAATCACTTAAAAAATGGTATTTACTTAATCACGTATGATCACTGCAGAAAAAATCTATTACGGAATAAAAAAGGGTTTACAAATATAAAAAAATATAAAATATAAAATTCTCATAAATTGTCATTGAAGATAATTATACTGAAAAATTGAAAGTTTAGTATCATTATAAAATTATTATTAACTTGTCTGCTCAAACTATACACGAATTATCATTTATAATATCAAATGACCTACCTGTCATAATTTTCATTTGTTGAAGTTTCTACTTATTTTCACTCCAAATAAAATGTAGATCTTGCAAAAAAAATTAGATAAATTAAATATTAGTAGATAATACCATGAAGTTCAAATTCCCTTCTTGATAAAATTCAATTCATTTTATGTTATTTTACAACGTGATTATAAATGTTATTTATGATATATAAATAACTTATTTACATAATTGTCTTATAGATGGAATTAGTATCAAATACATCATATACTGATCAAATAACAAAAAAACAGTAAGGTAATGCAGAACTAATTGAATTTTTCAATTTAATGAAGAGGTTGGAATGATCAAAAAAATAATGAAAAATGAATATTTAGAATCTGTCTTTTACAATTTTAGGAATAAGTTAAGAAGTTTTTCAATTTTCAAGCTAGTTCATTCATAAAAATGTTGAGCATGTAATTGCATTCAATATTTAAAAAATATAGTATATAATTGCAGAAAAATACTTACCAACATTCAAAGATTATTTTTTTGTATATATCGTTTGAGAGTTACCCCTCTACCTAAAGAAAGAATTACATTATTAAAAAATTTAATATATCAAAAATTAGATTATTATATAATTTTAATTGTTATTCTACTCATATTAAATGCTGAATACAAATTATGATGAACCTAATTTTTACTAACCAATTGAAGAAAATTTATTTTCAGGTATATGAATCCCAACTGATCTATCACTTTGGAAATCTATTTAAATTTAATTATGGAATTAACATTTAAATTAGTTACAGTGACAAACATTTGTATGTTATTACAAATAATTTAACTCACCTTCTACTGACAAAGGATAAGATTGCTCGTGTGAAGATATTGAATGTTTTGTAGAACCATGTTTGAATGAACCTTGATAAATAATCAATGGTTTTGATTGAGATTTTCGTACTTCTTCATCTCTATATGTTCTTTCAGAAGGGGATTTTGTAGTATTGTTAGAGTTCTGGACAAATACAAATAAATTTTCGTTAAAAAAATTTAAGAGAGAATAATTTTAATTGGTAGTCTTTAAAACAATTTACACAGATTTATTTATTTAAAATTTATTTAAAAATCATATTGTAATAAACAAACAAATGATTTAGAAAAATAATAAATTATAATTAGATGTGTTCATTTATAAAAATGTACGCTATACTGTAAAATTATGTAAATTTTATAAGATTTTTCAACAAGTTAATTTTAAATTAAGTGCAGTTACTTTGTGATATTTAAATCTATTAATATGAATTGTCGTGATTTATTCATTATTTTATTATTTATTATTGAGATTTAATATTGGTTGGCTCACTAAAGTGTTTATGTTCGATATAATTATCATTTAGTTACCATTTATACAAAATTTTTGTAAGTGGTATTTTTGAGAGAATACATAATGATTCAAAATTATTAATTCTGATCAACATTGTCATGTTACATTTTTTTGCAAATAAATACTAGTCACTTTTCTAATTTTGTTGTAAGAATTTTTATAGCATATACATATTGCAATCATTCTTCTAATGTAAAAAAATATTCTTTCATTATTTTACTGTTATATTTTTAATTAAAGATTTGATGTAATTACCCAATTTGATGGTAATCGATAGTTACGTGTATCTCCAAAAATATTTAATGCAGCAAAAGATCTATTTAATTCCTGTCCATCATTAAAATCTAAATTTTCAATTGGCATATGATAGCCTGGAATGAGATTTATTTTCAGTAATGAACAAACATATGAAAACAGTACAAAAATCCATCGCTGAACAATTGATTTACTACAGAAGTTTCCTCCACAACCAATTTTATGAAACTAAAATTACAAAAAGATGTTTATCAATTGTTTTATTAGTTTACGTGATGAGCAATGATAATGAAAACTCAACTTACATCACAACAAAGACTAGTTTTATAATTAAAAGGATCCTTTTTAATTTGTAAAGAAACAATTACTTCATCTATTGCATTATCACTCTCAGCCTTCAAATTGTTGTATAAATTAACAAAGAGCTCTTCAAATGAATATACATCAAAATTATCATTACATTCCTCTAAAAAAATTAAAAATGCAATAAATCAAAAATTAATACTACTTAGAAGACGATTTAGATAAACTTACGATCAAAATTGGCTAACAAATTTATCACAGACATTACTGAATTTTTTATTTGTTCTACATTAAACAATGTAAACAATGGGGGTAACCTTTCATTTTCTTTGTTAGATCTTACAAATTGGCATATTTCTTTAAAAATCTGACCATAATTTTTTTCGCCAAAATCTGGTTCTCTTGGAATTTGGTGACTGCTATTTGAATGAATATTTACTTCATAGGCATATCCTTTTTTTATCTCTGAATTTATTATCTTTTGGTAGGATCTCATAACTCCTTTTCCTAAAGAAAATTCTACTAAAGCAATTTCAGCTGGGCTATAATTATATGGAGATTCACAATTATACATACAATAATAATTTACATGGATCACATAGAATTTCAATGTATATACACCTGCAAAATAATTTAACATTCAATTAAAATTAATTTTAATAACTTTCAATTATACATTAATTTTAAATCCACTCACTATTATTCCTTTTAGCTTCTTTTATAATAGATGATATATATTCTTTCATACGATTATGAAAATCTTTTTCTCTTATTTGGATCTGTAAAAGTTCGTCAACAGATTCTCCCAAGTTAGTTTTTTTATTAAGATTTTGTTTAAGTTTACAATTTCTTTCTTTTTCTTTATAAATCAGTTTTTCATTGCTTGTCAAATTCTAAAAAATATATATATATATACATATATATGTAAATGAAATTGGTTGTACAATTAGAATGAAATTAATTTACTCACTCTCCATGCTTGATTCAATTTAGGGTCACTTTGCACTTCTTTCATATTATTAAATACACATCCTTTTTTTTCTTCTTGTTTTCTCCAATCAAGCATAAAGTAGTAAAATGCATTTTGCTTGTTTCTATTGGAAGGCATTTTACTCAAGATTGTTCAAAAACATATAAAAGTTATTTTCTTTCCGTATTTGAAAATAAGTAGGTTTAGAATTAAGTCGTTCTACCTCCACCAATCAAACACAGCTTCAAATAAAACCTTCAAAATTTAATTTCAAAAAATGTGAGAAAGTCAAGTATTAGCAGAAAATCTGTGGTATATTGCATTCTTCAAAAATATATTTTACAATAAAAGATAATGTATAAATTGAAAATCAATACAAAATCCTAAAAAATGTTGATAGCATCAAGTGAATTTTAACTATAAAATTATTATAGCTACTATTACTCTTTTAGAACAGACAATTCATTATAATTCACATTAGAACGAAGCTTTCATAACACATTTTAATAGATAAAAACAGGCAGTTGTTTATATGTTCAAAATGTATACAAAGCTTACAAAATCAAGGAAGAAATAAAAAAGTAATAAATATACTGTAGCTAAAATAATTACAATTTAAATAAGGGTAATCATTTGAATAATTTCTTTTAGAAATGTCAATGTAAGGGTCAAGAATGAAAAGTATGCTTACGATGTTTTGTCCAGTATCCAGTAATAAACACCAAACATTAATTACTGTTGAAACACCAACTATTTTACCTTGCATTAGGATGAAGGGTTTCAACGACAAATGGACAAAAATTCAAAATCAACCCGGGAAGATTACAGAAATATTGCACTTGATTAACAAAGATAGTAAAATTCATTACTAACTCTGCACAATTTAGTTTTCACCAATGAAAAAATTTCAAAAGTTTAACACTCCCAGATCAGTAGAAATAAAATCTGCAGTGTTTTATAGAAATAATTATAAATTCGGCTTTATAGAAATGAATGTGTTGAATCGTTAGCAAAAATTAAGCGCGATTTTTTGACCAAAATATCATATAATCATCAATTAAATAAATAAATAGTATTTCTTATTATAATGAAATACGCATCTGAAAAATTAGTCAGTAATATAGATCTATTTTCTTGTATCGGGCAGCTATACGCACATACACACGCGCGCACACACACACATACACACACATGCGCGTGCGCACACACACCTTTCTTTATAATTTTCAGTCTACTAATCCTTCAGACTCCGTAATGAGCAATAACGATAATTCGATTTACTGATTTTTTTAAACAATTAGTTATAATAATAATTTCAGTGTACAGAAAAATTGCGGATGATTTTTGCTATGGTTGCTAATCATGCGCAATTTTTTAATAATTTTATCGGGTCAATATTCATCGATTACCCGTAGAGTTCCTTTATTCGTAATGAAATCAGAATTATAACAAATATCACATTTGCGTTGTAATATAAGTATGTATGTACATACTCAAACCTTTTATCAGAATTAAGAAATAACTAATTGATAAATTAATTCAGCTGCCATTAATGTAAAACAAATGTGAACATCATTCTCCTTGCCAGATTAATTTTATAGATTTATTTTTAATTGATAATGATTTCTAACAAATTTTAAGATTGTCCATTAATTTATATTTTTACGGGTAGGTATATATTTTTATTTACTAATACAAGAAGGTAAAACTTGTTAAATATGTAGGAGTACAGGTTTACATTGTATTATAGTTCAACAAATCCAACTGAATATATTTCACTTTCGACGTAAAATTCAATTAATCTCTTATTAGGACGTAAAATGATACCTGCCAGAGATAATAACATAAATATTAAGAAAACAAGGATGAAACTGTACTCCTATAAAAATGTAGAGTAAATTATTACAAAAATAATAAAAAATCCCTAGTTAAAATGGATATATAAGAAATCTTTTGAGATGCAATACGTCCTTATTGGTTCCTGTCGTCTATATTGTAATATCTAATACATACGTAATCTTAAAAAACTCGGCTGGTATTGAACTTAATTGAGTAATAACTTTTCTGATTGGAATGAAATTGTTTGATTTTTTTCTTAATTATTAAGAGGCTTTCTACATAGGGAGACATCGGACATGTACGGAAATTATAAAGTTAAAAAACAAATTGTTTATTTAACATTAGGATGTGTCCGTGATTGTGCAGACTGTAAGCAATGATAAAAACTATAGATTTACTATATTAACATTATCAGTACAATAACATATTATTTGACTATTTTTTTCACCGTGTTAAATGTTTAATAGCCGATGTCCGATGTCTTCTTACGTAGAAAGTCCTAAAAAAATTTCATAATTAATAACAAATATGTAATACATTTTTCAAACTTTTCATAATAGATTTCCTAAAGATAATTGTTATACCAGTTGGGCTTTCTGAAATCATTTGAAATAGGGCATGTACTGTCAACTTTCATGAACTAAAATTTACATTTGCTTACAGATACAAAAAAAAAAAAAAATAAAATTTTTTTCATCTTGAAAAGGGTCACAAGTTTCAAAACGATATTTTCTCAGAGGATACGTCCAATTGCAACGAAAACATCGTTGTTGAAATCAGATAGGAATCTCCTTCCTAATCTTAGGTTGATACCTTAGTACAATCGAACAAATCCGTGTTTTTGGTGATAAAACCAAATGGTAAAACCATTTTACCACGTTTTCAAAAGAAACTGTATTGTTCGAGACACGGTTATGGAGTTAATAGGCGCTTTATATAATAAAATACATACATACACGCACGCACGCAATATTTTTTCATATCTATTATTTTTATTAATATTTTTAGTATACTTCTTTCAGCGATTACCTTTTCTTCGACTGATTTGTGAATCCAAAAAAGATCGGATAGACCGAGTAATGTAATGAAGACATGGCACGATATTGTTGCATCCCAGAACCAAGGTGATCGATAATATTAGGAATAGTCTCGCAATAGTATACGTAGAAGTAAAGCCAACGACAATTGAATAACTTCATGCGAATCATACTCGTCCATTTACTTATAGTATAAACCACGTTGTTTTTAATGTTGAATAATTACATTAAGTAATATTTACGATCTTTCGGGGTTACTCATCCGTGCGTCTATGAGCGTCAAACACTGATGCAGTGATCTATCGCCTATTTTTTAACTTAGATTTTTGGTATAAGGTCAAGAACCTTTTCTATAAAATCTGTATAATTTAATCTTTATTATTTCGCATTTTAAATGTTAAAATTATATCAGCCTTGAAAAAGAATAATTGGTTCGTCAATTTTGTTAACTATTGTTTTATCGATTATTTTATTGATGGTACCTAAACTTTTATACAAAAATTATGATAGCATTGTTTTAATAAAATATTGTACGGTAGTCTATTGTTACTTTTTATTTGATTTTCAAATCCCTACATAAAAATTAGTATTGATGTTAGTTATGCTATACTATTTCTATTTTATGAATTATGTATGTATTCTACGAAATTTAATATAACGCAATTTTCAAAATAACTTATAAAATTAAATCTGATCATAAACTTTCAAATTTGTAATTATTTTATTTGTTGATTATTACTTTATAAGAACACCAAATAGTAAAACCTTTAAATTATAAACTTATGGTTCAGAAAAAAGTGTTAAACATAAATACTTATTTAATCGAATAGAAAGA
Organism: Phymastichus coffea; assembly: GCF_024137745.1. NCBI lineage: Eukaryota > Metazoa > Arthropoda > Insecta > Hymenoptera > Eulophidae > Phymastichus > Phymastichus coffea. Next base: position 93,436 of record NW_026706953.1, on the reverse strand, counting down.
TATTAAAAATAAATATTGATTGTACATCCTTCATAGAAACTTATTAATCGAAGACTACATTTAGAGTATACCGCATCATTTATTTCAAAACATTTGTATAACCTGAGTAAAAATATATAGCAATTACCATCTTTCTAAAGCTTTGTTAAATTACATTTTTTAAATTTCTTACCATGTCCAGCAGAGCTTTTTTTTTCTTGAGTTTTTCTTCTTGGCACAGCTCCGCGACCTATAAATTATGTTATGTGTAATAATTTTCTTTAGAAGTAATTTACTGTAAACAATTATGGATATACAAATTTACCAATAGAAGGAAAGCTTCTTTCACTGTAATCAATACTTCTGGTATCGATAGTATCATCAATATCATCGTCGTCATCGTCATCGTCTATAAGAGTACCTAAAATAAAGTGTATTCGTGAAGTATAAATATAAATTTTAAATTAACTACTTACTTTTGGAATATGGAGGACGAAGAGGTCGTTCTCTAACTTCTGGAATCTAAAAAGTATGTTATGTTTAAATATTATAGTAATTTACTTCAATACTTTTAATAAAATAAGAAAAAGTTACCTTTTTGTTTATTTTACTGTGGTCAATAATATGGAATGGTTTTGCTTTAGATTCATTTGCCCGACGGGTCGCTTGGTGATTCAATTTTCCAAATGAGCGCATCCGATAATCATTGCTTACCTAAAAATGTACAGCCACTTTAAGTAAAAAAAAACAAAAGTAATATTACATACATTTTGTCAACTTGATTGTTTACCTCACTCATATTAAGAGTTGAACTGTATTTACTATCATTTAAACTTAATGTACTAAATGTAGAACTTAATCTTGATAAAGGAGGAATTAGCTCCCGCTTTTCAATTGGGGTATGCACTCCAGCTACTTTAATGATATTTAAGGGATCACAGCAAAAATCACATAGTACATAAAACCACCTTTTAACAATAGATTGACTGCAATGAAGTGCACCAGCTCCTATAGCTTTGTGAAACTGTGAACAAATATGTGTTGAATATCTTTTTAATTGACAGAAATGATATACTTTGAAGAATAATTTATTCATGAAATATATTTACATCACATTCCAGGTCATGACTGTAAGCATAAGGATCTTTTTTTATTTCACGGAAAGCTGTGATACTTTCAAAATCAAAATTTCCACTCTGTTCAAGGACTGCGTTATACATAGCTGCAAATAGATCTTCAAATGCATAAAGACATAAATATTCTTCATATTCACCTAGAACAAATTTTGTTATCACAGAAATATATCAAATAATAAAACTACAAATGTTAAACATGAAGAAGAAAACTTACCACTAGCAGTAGATAATTTACCTAAAATAGATTTAACTGGATAATAAATATCATCCTTTGACATTATTGTGTATAATGGTGGAAGGGTTTTGTTTTTTCTCCCAGGTTCAAGAAATTTACACAAATTCATAAAAATTTCTTGATAATCGTTTTTACCATCGGGAAGTTCAATTGGGATTTGGTGGGTTTCTTTGCTATGAATTAAAGCATCACTTCTATAACCTTTCATCACTACATCACTTATTAAAACATGATACACATCTTCTATACCATTTTGAAGAGAACACCGTGCTAAACATATTTCTGCTGGATAATATTCTACTTCATTATTCATCAGTGTTCGATTGTATGCATAATTTGTATGAATTACATAAAATGTTAGTTGTTGAACACCTGTTAAAAATTTACATATAATAGTAAGGATTTACAATCGATTAATCATGAATTAATTCTTGAATAAAAATCATTCATCGAAGAACCATTGAAATGTCCTTACAATTGTTGTCCTTTGCTGACTTGGTTATTGAATATATATATTCTTTCATGTTATCTATAAATTCTTTTTTCTTTTGTTCAGCTTTTGTAATTTCACTCAATGATTCTCCTAAACCAGTTTTTTTATCTATATCTACATCTATTTTGGCATTTTTAGCTAATGTTTTATACCGCTTTTTTTGTTCTTCAGGTAAATCCTAATATGGTAACAAGAAGATATGACCATTAGGACAAATAGATTACAAGTGAAGCATAAAATTAGTTTTACAGAAGCAATTGATATACTAACTTTCCAAACTTTGTTGCATTCAGGATTTGTAATTGCTTCAGGTATTGAGTAATATTTTCCTAGTTTTTCTTGTTTCTTTTTCCATTCTTGACAAAAAATTGTGAATGCATTAGGCTTATTCTTTGATTTTGGCATTTTGACTGAAAAACAATCAACTTGATTTATTTTATTTCATATATAACTAAAATTTAAGAGCCTATGTATATTTCTTTTCTAATCTTTTCATATCATCTATCAATTATGATTTTCAATACTATACTCAATCTTCAATTAAGTTGAAAAAATATATTTTTATTATAATAATACAAACATCTTTAACATTTTAATATTTATTTTTCAAATTGACAACTTAATAGTTGCTAATTAAATATTCTATCAGAATATAAATTCTTTCATAAAATACAAAAATACTTGCAAAGCATATTCTAAAATAGTAATTAAACTACACTATTTTTATATAATTTTTTTGAATAGTACAAGGGCTTATAGTTTCATTTTTGATAACTTTGGAAGTATAAAAACTAAAAATATATAATTGGAATGAATTATGAACTTATGAATTAGAAATTGTATAATAAAGAAAAATACAATTATGAATTAATTTGTAACACTTTATACAATTTTTTAGCAGAATCGTCATGTGATAATATAATTAATAAATTCTATCTTTCATGAAATAAAATTTACCATACTTTACTGAACAATGTATTATTGTTATTAATCTATTTAATTCGTTTCATTGAATAGACAAAAAAAAGTAACGACCAAAGTAAATAGATGGACAAATAATCTCATTGTTCTCGCAAATTTTCAGTCATAACTTATTATTATAGACTCATAAACTTTTATTTTAATACAAATTGTTATGTTCCGATATTATTGATGGTAAATGCATTGCATCCAACAGTGGTAACAAATTAATACATGCGCATCTATGTACGTACTTACGGGATCAGTTTTTGTTTTCTTCGAGGCGATTCCTTTGTTCTTTTCTTGTAAGATTTTGTCCTCGTAGTCTAGATAACTTTTTTCCAAACTAGTTAGCAATTGGATTGGAATTTTCGGATAACGAATATTACCAAATGCAAAGAATAATATATAAATCAAACGAATGTAATAAAAATTAAAAATGACACTTAATTATTTCGTTATCTAACGAAATAATTGATTGAAGAAACAAACTCCAGACTTATTCGCCTCGTCTCAGCGCTATGCAGTGACAAGGTACTGATACAAAGAAGAAATGCGAAGCCGGCAACTACTCGGCCATCCAGAGAAACCGGCAAGTTGCAGCGTTATGGTTGTCGCCACTTTCTTGGAAATCCTCCCCACTCCTTACTTTCTTGAAACGTATATGCGCATATGTAGGTTTTGTCACGTAGGCATATATGTACATGTTTATCTCAAGTATTCGCTCGTATATATGATGACAAATAGTCTATACAGGACTCGGAAGGGTTTTCGTACGACGAATGTTCATGGAATTTTATGAGTATTTTTTAATGTATTTTGAACTGCTGATTCCGAATTTCGAGTTGACCAGATGAAAACCCGGCTAGTAAATTATTAACACTTTAATTGTTTAAATGGTCATTATGACTAATTAAGTTACACATTCCGTAAACAAACCGAAGTTTTTTTTGTTTCATAAGGAATAAGTCGGATCTTACAAAATAGAATATGAATTAGTTCCGAACGAAAATATATAGCAAATGAATAAATAAAAGATTACGATTACGGGCTCGTTTGAACGCGCTTCTAACTTTTTTCAAACTAATTTACACAAATTTTTGACCATTCAAATGTTTCAAGATTTTATTAGAAATTTATTACTTTGAAAAGAAAAAAAATATTGTCATTAAAGTATAACAATGAATAATGAATTTTTAGTTGAAAAATTCATTAGTTTAAATAACTTTACTTTGTTTAGAAAGAATGTGCCTGTTTTTTGAAATTATAAAATTATTGATTACCGACAAAAATATGAGGTATATTAGCCAAATAAAAACTTATAGAAGCGTAGGACGATAAGCGAGGTTTGAATAGCCGAGCCGTCGCGGTCCATGCTCTCAATCGCAGTTCTCAATATCTTTCACATCGCAGTGCCTATTGCATTTAATAATAAAAAATGTAACTATTTACCTTATATGTACTTATTATTTTTCCAAAATACTTTTCCTTTCAATGCATTTTACATCAATATTTCGAAATGAAAATTTGAAGATATGAACTCTACATGTGGTAAAAGTATGTTTTTCTCAAGTAGGTTCAAGTTCGTTAATTGTAAATGGTCACGTGAAACGCGATAGTTTCAAACTCGATAGATAATAAGTTTGACAGCTTATCAATTTCCGTTCGCCGAACTACAATTTTACGATTTTTTAATAAAAGGTCTGAGGATGTTTTAGTCGCAAAGGCCGCACGTGATTCATTTGAACGTGAGCAAGAAAGAAAAGAAAAGTAATAGTCCAGGCGAGCCCGAAAAAGAGCGTTTCGCGTACTTTTTCCGGAACAGCACGAAATTTTTACCGTGGATAGCTGACAATGAGTGTAATAACATATCTTCATCCAAAGTCTGAAATCGGTGCAGAACATTGTTAACCAGCCGTTAAAAAAAAAATTTTATCTATTTTCATGTTTTCGCGTAATATCTTTTTTACTAGCAGTTGAATCGAAAAATGGTCGAATGGTTTTTTGTTCGTATCGGCAAGACCTACAAAAGCATGTGTCGCACGTTAATACATGTTAATTAGATAAAAAGTTATTAACACAAAAAGGTCAATTATTTATTTAATAATTACCGTTAAATATTTGATCATAGAGATTTTCCATGTACCTCAATGTAGTTCTTATTACGTGAAGATTATGAGCTTTGAAGCCGCAAGCTCTAATGTAATTGCAATCTATACAGACGGTTAACAACAAATTAACTGTTTCGTTTTGTTCGCAGTCCGAATCGTTAAGCAAAGTAACGCCGATTTTTTTATCAGTACTTGTTACAGTTTATAATCGAAAACTGCAATTTAAACAAAAAAAAAATTTTAATTTACGACTCAGGAAATTTTTTCTAAAATATTGCTTGGTTGCAAACTGAAATTAACCGCGTATTATAAGATTTTTCTAGTGTTTTATAATGTATATCGGTAGTTGGTCAGAATTATTAATTCAATTAGAAAAAAACCACATGAAAATTCGTCAATTAATAAGAAAATTACAGGTTGTTAAAGTTTTCGACCTGTTGTTAAAAAATTAATATAGATAACGGAAAATTTTTCAAGCGATCCGAAGCGGAAAGCCAAGGTTCTTTTAACTGTGAAATATCTGGACTTTGCTTCAATTGTACATACATTAAATTCGCGATCGAACGTAAACAGAATCAATGATTTTTTCAATCTTTCAGCGCTGCGAAGTGGTGGGGGAAGTCGACCGTAGCTATTTGGATCGCTCAAAAATTCGCTAACAAGGAAAGGTACACAACCCGAACTCACCGATTTTGATGATTTTGATACATATTGTAGAACATGAAATAGTTATTTATGCACCTTGGTAAGAAAGAAATAAATAAATAAGAAAGAAAGAAATAAAAAATGAACCACAGTGAGAAAGGGGAAGGGGGGCAGTGGAGAGTCCGAGGCCGCGCAGCGTCCCTCGACGTAATACAACGTGCTACAGTCCAAACTGCATTAACAATTTTTTAATTTTGGCGCCCGTAAGCCGATTTTTAACCCTAACCCGGTTATAATTGGAATTGATGTAATTATGGTAAACATTTAGGTTATATTTCAAAAATTGATTGATTTTGATACACTTTTTCTTATAAATATTAATAAATAAAACCAAACTTTTTCATAAAAATAAAATGATTAAAATAAATTTAACAAATTAAATATAAAAATATAACTTAAAATTTGTATCTATTTAATTGTTAAAAGTTTTCTTCAGCACTCTCCGAGTCACTTGCTGAATCAACATTTTCCTTGTTTGCATTAAACATTTTCGTTAAGTCCATTTTAAATCAATTTTCACTACGACTGACGTAACTCTTCAATACTTCACTATCCCCTTTGACCCTCCTCCTCCCCTCTTTTTAACATTTTCTCAGGCATGCATTATACTTTTTTCATAGTACAGAAAACTGCCACGTAGAGGGCTCTACTCGTCCTGCGACATAGTAGCTGCTGTAATGTTGAGGGGCCAGGCTCCTGGACTATAATGGCTATTATAGTCCAGGACGCTAGACTATCATGAGTCATTATAGTCCAGGAGCCTCCTCCGTTATACTAGACTACTTTCTACGCTGAGCATGCTCTACACGTAAAAAGCTGCTTACGGGCGCCTAAACTAAAAATAACTATTACGTACCTTGGGCTGTATCACGTCGTATTACGTCGAGGGACTTTTTGAAGGAAAGGGGGGCAGTGGAGCGTCCGAGGCCGCGCAGCGGCTGAGTGAATTAGCCCGAAGTGCGTTAACAATTTTTCAATTTTGGCGCCCGTAAACTGATTTTTACCGTTAGCCGGTTGTAATATAAATAAATATTGTAAACATTTCAATTATATTTTATATATTTATTTATAACTTTTATATTTTTTACATATATAAATAAAAAAATAATTAGATAATTTTTTCTTAGTTTTAATAATTAATAATTAATAAAAATTTAATAAAATTAAAATATTTGTAACTAATTAAAAGAATCAATATATTAATTATTAAAAGTTACATTGCAGTTTTTACTAATACCGGCACTTTTTACTTTTCTCGATTTTCAAGTTCGGACACGTTAGACAATCCCCTCTCACTTTTTGAAGGCGGAGACTATACTTTTCCGCAGCACGGAAAAACTTCCATGCAGAGCCCTCTACATGGAAGTTTTTCGTACTAGTCCTCCGACGTATTAAATGCTGTCAAGTAGAGGGAGCCAGGGTCCTGGGCTGCATTGACTCAATACAGCCCAGTGTCCTAGGCTGTATTGAGTCAATGCAGCCCAGGATGCCCCTCCGCTGTACTGAACAACTTTCTACGCTGAGCATGCTCTGCACGTAAAAAGCTGCTTACGGGCGCCTAAACTGAAAAAATAAGAGACATGTATTTTGTTTTATTGGCTAATTTTCACTTTTAAGGGGTAAACCTCCCCTAAAGTTAACCCGCAAAAAGCGTTTTTTTTTAATATCTCGGCTTAAAATTAATATTTTTCAGTGAAATAAATTGGAGGTTATTTCTTACAAAAGGAGCAAGTATTTCATGGTGATTTGAAGAGTAAGGGTAGCATCTACTATTATTTAGGGGTTGAAAACATATTTTTTGGCATAATTTTATAATAAAAAAGTTTAAACCGACTAAAAAAAATTGGAAAAAATGTTTAAACATCCATAATAACAAAATTTAGTTAACGTCTTTCGGTGTTTTAATAAATATTACCCGTAAGGGGGTAAACCACCCCTAACACAACATAACTGTAAATATGTAATTCAATACATAATATTTCGTAGAAAGTTTGTATATAGAGGTTTTCAAGGTCGCTGATTACAAATCTGTTATAAGATTTTAAAAATTAAAAATGGCGGAACTAATATGGCCGACAGAAATATCGAAAAATAATTTTATATAATAAAAAAGTTTTGAAGTGACTAAAAAAATTGGAAAAAACATCTATAATAAACAAATTAAGTTTTTCGGTTTTTTCATAGATACTACCCCTAAGGGGGGGGGGGGGGTTAACCACCCCTAACACAAAATAACTATAAATATACTTCAATCCATAATATTTTGTAGAAGATTCAAGTGTTTTCGCGATCGCTCTTTACAAATCTGATATCAGATTTTGAAAATTTAAAATGGCGGAACCAATGCGATGGACGAAAATGTTGAAAAAAATTTTAACTTTCATAAAAACTTATTTACAAATGTGTGATCTTCGTAGCCTGTACATGTGAACTAAAGAGCTTTAAACCTTAAACCCCTAAACAACAAATAGGCTAGGTGCCTGTGCATTTTAACCAAACCACCTCAAATTCCTAAATTTGTAAACAAGAAAATTCTGTGTGTGAAGCAGTTTTATAATTTCCGTAGAAATTTTTATCAGAATGTTATTGAAATTTCTTTATTGTAAATTTAACTTATAATGTATTTTTGTTTATAATATTAGAGTATAATAATAATAATCTACAATCTTTTATCTTTTGCCATAGTGCAATTTTTGTATTGAGCATAAAATATATTATTTTACGAAGTTTTTACAATAATGGTAGTCCTCATAAAAGTGTTTATAGTACAATGCTTTTTTGCACCAACCACTTCGTACAATTGCAATGTTTGTGCACCCTTCTATTTCACAATGTGTTGCACAAGACTTTCCAAAACTGAAATCTATAGGATTATCAAATTTATCTGGTATTTCATTGACGTAACCGCTTTTATACCAGGAATATTTAAACAAATCTATATATCTCGGTTAAGACAGCTGGTTGTGAACCAATGATTGAAGTTTAATTATATTATTTCTCACATGTAAATTCATATCATGATCCATTAACATTACATTATCATGTTCGGACAAAGTTTTTCCAAATACGGAATCCATAGACATCAAGTGATTGTATTTTTCCTGTGGTTCCAGTTAGAATTTTTTTTATGTTAATAATTTTATTTTGTTGTATCGTTTCTTCTATTACTTTGTCACAATGACCACTCCAAGAATCAAGTAATAATATTAAGTGATGGCCTACATGGGGATAAAATATTTTTTCCAACCAGATTTTGAAGTGATCTGCAATTAAACGACTTACTAATTAACTAATCAACGATATTACATGCAAAAATTGTTATTAGTTCCCTTACTTGTTGTTAATTATCCAGATTTGGATGCTTCCACGTACACGTTTTTTGGTCTAAATATGTTTTGTTCTACAATAGGGCCAAACTTGCTACTTGGTTCCTTTAAAACTAGAAATAGCGGCACGGGGCTAAATCTGGAGAATACGGTGGACGGGACAGCAGTTCGTAGCCTAATTCGACCAATTTGGCCATGGCGACGGCGGAGGTGTGAGCCGGTGCGTTGTCATGGTGGAAGAGCACTTTTTTCTTCGCCAAATGGGGCCATTTTTTCTGCAATTCGACGTCGAATCGGCCCAATAATTCAGCATAGTACAGCCCTGTGACCGTTTTGCCCCCCGGCCGATAGGGCAGTCTTCGCCTTCTTCGGAGCACTTTCGACGGGTAAAGTCCACTGTTTCGACTGTTCCTTGGTCTCTGGTGTATACCAGTGGATCCATGTTTCGTCGACTGTCACGAAACGACGCAGAAACTCCTTTGGATTGCGCTTAAACAATAGGCTACAGTATTATCAGGAAAATCTTCTCTCGTGTCAAACTCTAGGCGGACTTCTACAGGAGCACTTTTGATAGATTCATTTTGTTTCGAACAATCTATCACGATTAATGGTAATTTTTCAATGAAATTTATTTTATTAAGCAATGGTTCATTTTCTTTTCCATAATCCTTACTAATATAAATGCCCCCCTCCCTAATTCTAACAGCGATGGAGGTTTTCAATTTATTGCAAATGAACTATGACTTCCGCAATTTTTTTATTTGCAATTGGAAATTCTGCAAACGATTCTGCAATTATTACAATTTTTTTCTTCAATCTTCACGAACTAGAGCATTTTCTGATCTGATTCGACAACTGTCTTACACTGGATTAGGAGCGACTCGAGGAGTAAACAGATGTTTGTGGCGAACCGACTAGGAGAAATAGGCGAGATAACGAAAACAACCGAATGACGATGGGTACCGACACAACTAAATCCCGCCGACGACGTAACGCGGCCTTCCGACCAGCCGATGCATACGGTAGATAGGTGGTTGATAGGGCCGGATTTTCTTTGCGAATCGTCTAATGCATGGACAGTAGAGAAAGCTCTGGGAAACGTCGACAAACGAGAAATCGAGTAATTTGAGACGCAACGCGAATACATTGTCGCGACATTCGCTAAAGACCCTAAGAGTAGTTTCTTATCGGCAAAAATTACAATTCTAGGTTGGAATCAAATCGTTAAGTCAATAGAACGAGCGAGAATTTGCTTCTACGAATGGTACGGTAAAACGTTTAAACAGGCAGACAGTCAAACTCGTCTGAGCAGGGATAAAAAACGAAAGCACGCGATCCGAATATCACCCACGTTGCAATTATACGAAGAATCAGCTCTCACCAAAGTAGTAGAAGCCAAAAAAGCATGGTATCGTTTCATACAAGCAGAGTGTTTCCCTAGAGAATTGCGAGCGCTAAAAAGAAACGATGAGATTCACAGAGGAAGTAAACTGATAGGTTTGAAGCCATACGTAGATGAGGAAGGAGTATTACGAGCGAGGGGGCGCGTCAGAAAATTCTCGTCCGCGCCGTTTCAAAACAGACCGGTCATTCTCGACTCAGATCACTTTGCGACAACATTTCTAATTGCCGCATACCACCGACGATACAAACACGCGAACAATGAAACAGTAATAAACGAGCTGCGACAACAATTTCATGTAGTCGGACTTCGTTCGAGGCTATGCTGGCTCGCAAAAAACTGTGTAATCTGTCGTTTACGCCGCGCCAAACCGGAAAATCCGCCGATGGCCGACCTACCTAAGAGTCGTCTCGCGTACCGAGAAAGACCGTTCACCCATTGCGGCATGGATTACTTTGGTCCGATACTTGTGAAAATAGGTAGACGGACGAAGAAACGCTGGGGTGCGCCATTCACGTGTACAACAACACGCGCAATATACCTCGAATTAGCGCATACACTCAGCGCGAGTTTAGCAATGATGGCCGTTCAGCGATTGGCTGGAAGACGAGGTTTCCCGCGAGAAATCTATACCTATAACGTCACTAATTTCGTCCGAGCAAACAAGGAATTAAAAGACGCGATCGCGAGCATCGACAAAGAAAGACAAAGAGAATTCGCAAATATGAACCGTTTTCAATGGCATTTCAACCCACCGGGCGCAGCGTACATGGGGGGGGGGGAGCATGGGAACGTCTTGTCTGATCCGTCAAGATAGCTTTAACTCACGCGCTCAACGAACAAGCGCCGTCAGAAGAGGTTCTCCAAACATTATTCGTAGAGGTCGAACGCATGATAAACTCCCACCCTCTGACACACGTCTCTATTGATCATGCAGATGAATGCCGAACCATTTTCTAATCGGCGAATCCTCAGGTCATCTACGGTTCGAGAAATACGAAGTGCAAACCTTTAGCCCGCGTAAGAACTTCGAGCTAGCTCAGCAATTCGCGAACGGATTTTGGAAGAGCTGGCTACGCGAGTACTTACCTACCTTGATACCGCGACAAAAGTGGAACGCCGATGTTCCAGCTTTATAACTCGGAGATATCGTCATCATTACCGATTACCAAATACCGCGAAATACCTGGCGAAAGGGTAAGGTCGTAGAAATGTTCCCCAATGCTTCTGATAACGTAGTTCGAGTCGTAAAAATCCGTTCCGGAAAGAAAGAATACGTCCGGCCAGTGAATAAACTAATCAAAATATTCGGACCGTCGGAATAGATCTAAAATTTCATCAATTCTTAGACGGGGAGGTTGTAAATGACAGTCGAACATCGCTTCGTATCTTTCTCTCTTCCTCTCTCTTTCTATCTTTAAAAAAGAGGAAAGAAACGTAATAGCGAGACAACAAGCGGGCGAGCACGAGTAAAAAAATGATCCTGGCGTCCCGCCGTTAGCCGTACGACAGGGTCGGCGGGCCGCATCTGTACTTCAGGTGTGCCGCATCGACGCTGACCGATCCAGTCAAATAAATTACTTTATATCTACTCTCGTTTTTTGTCGGGTTTTTCTGTTTTGTTCGTCGCAAAAAGAAGAGCGAAGAAAGCCGCGGAAATTGTAAACGTGTAGGACAGACACCGAACATATGTAAATTGCCGGAAATTGTAATGCTAAGCAGCGACAAAAAAGTGCCTTGCCCGTTTGGGCCTTCTTATTTCAGCACTGTAACGGTCCAGTCTGATTTGTCCCTTTTTTCCCTCTGCAAAATAGCAACCCGTCTGCACGAGACAATCAAAGAAAAGCGGTAATTGAGCGAAGGCGCTTCTCTCACATATGTGTTAGAGCAACTCAGCGAAAACATTACCATATAAGGAGCGTGATATCACGACCGTGGGAAATTTATTGTTTACAATGTAAAATCGACAATTATAAAGTTTTTCGAATGAACAAAAGCAGTTTTTTAGTCAATTTTGATGCGCTGATCCTGAATTTCATGTCATTATAATTCTCAAGTCGATATTTAATAGTTTAATTTAATTTACAAGTTAATATTGTCAGTTATTTTGCAATAAATAATCATATTGTTAATCCGAATATGCGATTACGTCCACGACATATTGAAACAGAGAAGCAAGAATTTGACACTTTGGTAACTGATTATTCACTGAGTTATCAATAAATATAACATTTATAATTTATTTAAACAATTAAAATTGCGTTGTTAGATAGCGAGTCGATTGTACATATCTGTAAAATTAATGACAATGATTGTCACTAATTTGCTGATTTTTAAATGGCTAAAAAAGAAATTTGCAAATTCTTTGTTTAATTATTATTCAAAATTGGATAGCTATATTAATCGTTTTTAATTTGAATAATGTTCCACTAATCACAAGCGATTTTTTTATGTAAAAATTTTTCGAAAATTTATTGTAAAATTGGCGTTATTTGATTATCAAATTGTATTACTTATAACTCTAAAAGGCGATTTTTTCTCGAGAAACGATTTATGTTAAAAAACTTGTTATTTCATATTTAATTTTTTAAATCATAAAATTGCAAATCCGATCGAGCCATTTTGCGACAAAACATGTGCAAAGTTTGTATCAATTTCAAAAATAGCGTTGTAGGGGCTACCATGCGTAGAAAGGAGCCGATTTCGCAAGTATAAATTCGCTCGTCGCTGCGGCAAGAGGATTCACTATCCTACCTTGCTTAGCAGCGCGAGCATTGATCAGAAATAAAGGCTCAGCAATTTCCTGAGACTAATTTCTTTATTCAGTGGTTAGCCTGCTAATTCCTCTCCTTTCGATACCTAAGCGCTCAACTCATAAGACTATCTCTCTTATGAGAAAAAAGTAGCCTTAGAGATCTCCTTCCTTCAAATTTATGAATTGTTGAGAAATTAGATTAAGTATTGGTTGCGGCGCTGTCGGTCCTTTCCCCGATAGATGTAATCACGTTCAATTGTATTTTAAGACGGTTCATCGAGATAGAAAACTTTGCTTTTGCTACTCGACAAATTTTGATATTTCATTTCTAGAATATACACGTGTCAACTTCTTGCTACTCTCGGAAACGCGATTACAAATACAACAGAAAGAGTCCGAACTATTATTTTGATAACACGAGATTGACTTAAACGTTACAGCATATCTCTATAAATCTCACTCTCGTCAATGACCGCGGGCGTACGCAAGGTCTGCGTATCGTCGCCGGACACTACTATACTACTCCGAGGGATGAATCCCTGAAAGTCGATAGACCCCATGGGAAACCGATGGTCTTACCAGAGGTTTCCGGGTATTGTCGGGTCGTAAAACAGATAGATAGATCTAGCACAGAGGCTCCCCTAGGCTAACAGGCTGGCGAAAGAGAGAGACAGAATATGGACGAGAGGAAAACGACGAGAAAGCGGAAGATAGAGCGGGGGAAGAAGGGGAAACGGGGTCGTAAACCATGCCGCATCAACCAGTCATCAACGACTAGAATAATATTTGAATTCGAACGAGCAAGTCGCTCTTCAGTCGCTGCTAGCCTCGTGTAAATCTGATTGTAAATTCAAATTAAAATAAATACAAGTCTGTATAAATATCAAATCTAACACATCCTTATTATTGTTCTTCATACTCACCCCTAACATTTATGTTTAATATTCAATATACTAACATTAAATTACTGTATCGAAATGAATAATTTTTAATTCGCTTTTTATGAAAATTATATTCTGAGATGTTAATTTCAGTTTTTATGCATTAATTTTTTTTTAAATCACGTGCATGAAAGTTCAGTATTCAAGATTATAATTCAAAATATTTACATTAACTTTCTCTGCATAAATTAATATATTTTAATGTACTATTAACAAAATTCAATATCGAGATGTAAATTTCATTTTATTATGTTTCAATTTTCCATAATTTTCGTATATTAAATTTCATTAAAAAATTCATCAACTTTGATAATATATTCATTAGTTCTTTATTTTTCTATTAAAGTTATTTCATGTACGGCTTTGTAATTTGCTGCATTTATTTTTGCATTAAATTTCATTAATGATTTTTTTTAACAGTGTAGTATACCATAAAGAAACTAAGCAGGTAATAATAGAAGCTTTCAACGATGCTTGGAACCATTTTTGAAAACAAACAAAAATGGAAAATTCATACTTTTAAAACAAATTTTTCCGAACGAAATAGTTCACTACAACTAGATAGAAAAGCTCAGGTAATCTTAATGAGAATAAAAATTAGACACACAAATTTAACACACTCTCACCTCATCTCAGAGACTGAGCTAGCATACTGCATGTACTGGCAAACAAAACTTACCATCGAACATATATTATCAAAATGCAAAAAAATTCTACAATAAAAGAAAAATATTCAACATTCAGACTGTAAAAAGATTTTTTCAAATGAAGGTAAAGCAGTATTCCAATTTCGTAATTAAATCAAGATACTACAATTCGTTTAATGTATACTATACATTGTATACGTTACTTATATACTATTTATAATTTCACTATTTCTCATATTAACTCCATTAATTGTAATGAAATGTATTATTTGTAATTATAAGATTCATGCTTGATGTAACATAGTCAACCAATGTAAATATAACATGTAAATGTAACACTAGTCGCAAATAATCAAGTGGTGGATGTGACCTGAAATACCTAAATATAAAAAAATAATTTATTTTTCCTGATACGTACAATTAATATTAGTGTAGTGATTTTTACTTATTATTAAAGTTTGAAAGGGTAGAATTGAAGAAAAGCATTGAGAATAAGTTTGAAATAGTTTTATTTAACATTAAATTTTTTAAACAAAAGTTTTTCAGATAAATTTTTGATGACAAAGTTTTGTTTGATATAAAAAGAGACATGTTATAAAAATAACTCATTATATTGAATATTGATGAGATTTCATCAAAATGACCATTGGATAGAGAAAAGTGTCAAAACTAAACATAGCGTTTGGCAAAAAAACAATACGGAGGACGAATAGTAGCCTAGTGTAGTTGAACGATGTTATATCGCTTTAGATAATCACACAATCAATTCGAAAAGATTCACTTGGTATTAAGTATGTTCATTTATAAATAAATTTATGTCTTCCCTATACCTCACGTACTTACATACATATCTCATCGATATCACATTTTATAATATATCAGTCATATATTTTGAAAAAAATTTTGTGATATTATTGATGTTTACGAATAGCACTCCGAAACTAAATAAATTTACATTATGCCAGAAAAATATCCAATTATAAACATAAGTATGTACATACATGTTATTAATGTTCATTTAAACGATCTTAAAAATAGTAAAGCGGTGAATTAAAATTAAAATGTGAACTATATTAATAAAATAGCTCTCATGATACAAAAAGGTAAAATTAATTGAAAAGTTAAATAATAGTTTCCTTGTATACAATATTTTTTACGTATCTTCTATTATGAAAAAGATTATTATAAATTGATTGAAATATTTATTAACTAAAGTCTGAAATTAATCTACAAGAATTTTCTATTATAAATAATAAGAATACTTTAGTTGCATATCGCGTTAATAAGTATTTGTATAATTAAATAAAGTAAATAGATTGAAAATTGTAATTTAATAGAAAAAAAAATAACAGTTTTTTTTACTCAGCCTAAGAGTTGTTTCAAATTTAAAGCATTTATTTTAAACAACAATGTAACTTTAATAATGAAAGTTTTTATTTGTATGTACATACGATTGACGAAAGTAATAATTAAGTCGCAATTAAATATGAAAACATTGTCATCACGACTGAATATTTAAATTATATATCAAAAAAATATGTATTCAAGTTGACCCATTTTTGTAAAGCCTATTTTCCAAGTGTCGCTAAAAATCAAAAGAGGCGATCGTGTGTTATCATATGTATTTATTTAATTTCACATTGGATTGCATTTTTCTAATTCAATGTAGGTACTTGCAAATAAATTTGCGAGGGCAATCTGCGCAATCTGAGATCAACTTGAGCAATTTGTATTGCTATAAACTTACATCTAATTAAGAATAATCACATAAGTACAATATAATTAAAAGCGTTCATCGATCGATTCAATTCAATGAAAATTATTGGTAGCATTGAAAATCAAATTTTTTCCAGTAATTAAAACAATAGATCAAGTGCTCAATTTTCTATGTTTAAGTGCCAATTTGATATTTGCACTAATGTTTATATATTTAGCAATCTTTATTTAGTAGAAATTTTAAATATGTCTTACAGCTTAATGTATATAAATAAATTATAATAGTTTTCATGTTCGATATGTCATTCTTTGTAGAAAGAATATAATGCAGTTTTCAATTTGATAGAGAATTGTTGCAATAAAATAACTTGTATTCACGTTTTTCTTCCTCGTTCATTTTTTCATTTTATTTTATTATTAATAAAATAGTATATTAGTTAATTGATACAAAAAATTTTACGTTACTTTTAGAAATATCTTGGTCAAATTAAACAATTAGAAGAAATTTGACGCATTACTCAATATCTTCAAGGATTTTTACATAAAATTTATTCGAATATAATAAATAAACATAATAAATTATATAAATGATTATGATTAAAAAATAAATTACTAATTCTAATAATTATTTTAGTCTTTTCAATTTTTCGAAGGAAGAAAATAATTACTGAGATTCCAAATCTGTATGTACGATCGCTGTATTGAAGGTAAAAAAGATTAAAAAGTAATAAATACGTATGTATATAAAAACAATGATAAATAAGTGTCAAATATTTAAAAGCTAGGTTCTTTTCATAAAGATATTGATTTTATTAAACACGAATTTTTTTATTTTGTTTATTTAACTTGATACTTTTCTATTGAACACGAAAGATAAGACTATTTTCTTAAAAAATGAAATCTTATTTGAAATCATATTTTTTTTAGGAAAAATTAATTAATGGTTAATTACCGCCAAATATTGTACGCGATATAATTGTTTATTTGATCCTTTTTAATAATGGGAAGATTTTAAACGGACAATTCTTTGAAATATTTATTTATGAGTATCTTATTTTTTCTTACTATTATATGTTTTCTGTTCGATTAAAAAAACCATTATATTACATAAACAAAATTAAAAAATTCGTGGCGAATAAAATTGTATAGAATTCGTACGAAACGGACCCAGCCTAAATTAAATAATTCGAAAAAATAATAAGAATTAAGTACTGATAATGATTTTTATAAATACTAATAAAAATTGTTATTAAAAAATTAATACGTAGTATCTGTAATTGCAGTCAAGTTAAACAAACCAAAATAGATTTCGAAAAAAAAATAGTATTTACAAGGCGATATGTAACAACTATATCACAAAATTTCAATACAAAATAAAAACCAAGAGAGTTCAAAAATTGTATATAAATTACATAAAACTTAGTGATGTCAGTAAAATTGGAAATTTAAATTATTTTGAATATTCTGTTTTTAAATAAAAGTGACTGCAAGTACAATTACATTACGTACTGTATTATTTTGTTTAACGAATTTGTGCCATCATACATTCTTAACAGTTCTTTTGATATAATAAACGCTATACGTACATTCCTTGAACTTACAACAAACTAATAGGAAACAAATTCTTATTTTACAATAACAACCTTGTACTTTTGCGTGATTGCGCCTCGCAAATACCTTTACGTAAATCTCTTCATTGAATTCTACAGCTTTTTTATAAAAAAATGAATGAATGATGTTATAAACTTTCGTGATTCATTATAAATCAAATTACATTTTCTTTTTTGCTTTTACTTATTCTTGGTTTTTATAACTTTTAACATCTTATCGTATCGCCGGGTATCATTATTATTTAGAAAATAGAAAAATAAGTCTGCATCTGCCTATTATTTCCACTGTTTTTTATCAAAAAAGGTGCACGCTCACAGACGTATAAGTTTTTCATGAATTCGCAAACCTCGCTTTTCAATTTGTTGTACTGAACGTATAATTATTTACGAGTCGTAATATGCAAGTCTTCAGTCTGACGGTACGTGTGCTTAGTAAGGAGAAAAATCAGATAATTTATGGCATTGTTGACCTGAGAATGAATAACGAGTTTTGAACTTATATTTTTGACTCGAGATATGGCAATGTTGCGCATGATACTTTGCTGATTTTGATTTACAAATGCTAAAAAGAGAAATTTTCCTTAAAATATATTATAAGCGCTTTTGACTATCGATAAAAAAATAAGTGTTATAATAAATTATACAAACAAATATTTTGATGAATTATAATTCTAAATGGATAACATGTCAACAGTTATCTTGCCAGTAAAAATGGGAAGTTTTTCATTTGACGTATCCTAATAATATTTGTGCTTGCAAAACTTTGTTAGATTTGACTAGTTGTAGTTTCGATGTCATAACATCGTGTTGCATGTTAATTGTCATGTGAAAATGCTATAGATGGACAAATGCAGTAACATGAGTTTTTCTAAACGATTATTAAATTAACAACCTAATCAAATAAAAACCTGGGAGAAGCTAGTAAATATATCACATACAAAATTTTCACGTTGGCCGTGATCACCTTATAACAACTTATAAATTTTACCAGGTTTTTAACAATAAAACTATGATTAATTGTTTTGCTTATTACGCCAAATATCATAAGCGCAGCCCAAACATTTTTATTTAACGATCACAAAATCACTTTGTTCACTGCAGAATCTAAAATTAAAGTCAAATTATTTGCAGATTACACTTAGTAGACTACGGTTCAAATTTTGAAACGATGCGTAAGATTCGAAGAATTGTTGATGTCGATCGTTCCAAGTCATGGAAGAGTGTCACTATAATTAAAAGCGTAATCGGTAGTAGTTAATTGAAACTCATTTACCCCCTATCCATTGAATACAATGCGAAGTTATACAAAATGTAATTTTAATATCAGTTCAGCTGCAAAGATGAAATATTGCACTAAGACAAATAAAATAAAAAATATCTGTTTTCTACATGTTATTAGAGACATAAATAAAAATACAATTTTACTAGATTTATTTTAAAAAATATTCTAGAATGTAAAAATATCAAGTGGCATAAATGATACCTTTGTCTTAATGTAATTCTTTTTTGCAGCACAAAAATATCAGATGCATGTATTCGAAGGGATTTGATTCAAATAAAATTTATCATATTGTGCTCATAGATAAAAGTACTATACCGTTATTTTTGAAGGGGTTATAAAAATTTTTAATTACAAAGTCCTCGAGCAAACGTATAAAAAAATATATTAACACAATTTATTCAAAATTTTCTTTTTACTAGATTAAGACGTTTCTATATTTCGAATAAATGATTCAAATAGATTCTGCATAAATAATATTCAATTATTTTTGAAATTGATTCAATTCTAAAAAAATGTTCATTTTTCAGAAATGATAAATTTACGAACAATTGGAAAATTTATCATGTACTAATTGATTCAAAAGCACATTTAAATGATTAAAATATTGATATTCACTCGTTCCACTATGAGTTTGTATATGATAAAATAAATACCAAATTTTAGCAGATAAAGTTTGCATTATCAAATTGATTAAAGATTTTCGATATTGTCTCAAACAACGGAGATTCTTGGCTCAATGTAATAATGAAATTATGAATTATTGAAAATTCAAAATTTGACTGAGAAAGATTAAGGTACATTGGAATAACCGTACTATAGAAAATTTTCATTCATTTATCTATCGATACGCTAGAGTATCATAAGGGTTTGTTTCAAATTTCATTAAATTACAATTATTGAATTTACCGCAAAATAAATTAATTCTAAATTTATATCATTTGCTCTACTTGACTTTGTAAATTTGAAAACGTAATCTCTAAGCTTCAGTGGATGCTACTAACGACCCTTTTGGGGTATATGCTGTAGCATTGGGGTCCAAATTTGACACGGTACAACCTGGACATGGGCTTTCGTTTGTACGAATTTTTGAACCACCTACACGAACATCGTTGCCAAGTCGAAGCTTTGATGTAGTACATGTTGGGGTTGAACCAAACGAATCCTGTGGCATAACAGCTAAGTCTTGTGCTATTTTTGCCTTTAAAACGTCGATCTCCTTTTCGTGTGATCGTATTAGGCCTAATTAAAGATATATAAATGTATATGTCTTTTTTTAATTTTATCTAAAAATGACGTTTATATTCTGACAATAAAACTAAATTACCTATAGATGATAACAATATCAAGCAAAACAAGCTTGAAATAAAATTTTGATCTGCAAAACAATACTTACTATCCTTAATTTCTAGTTGACGCTTGGCTTCGCCAAGTGCTGAAAAGAGATCCAGTTTAATACGCGTCTCTGCACTTAAACTATTCTCCAAATGAGTATTTTTATCTTGCAATGCATTGAGAGCTCCGAGTATGATTTCCGATTCACCATGATTTTCTTTACAGCGAACCGTTTCTTTTTCGTAAGCTATGCACCTAAAATTTAAATATATATATTTTCTCAAGTAAAAATATTTATGTACTTAGCCACGCTATTTATACCCAATTTGATTGTGCAATATAAAATTATGATTTGAACTAAAAAAATCATATCTATCTTGATATAACATGAATATCTAGGTTGATCAACGTCGTATTTTAATGTTATATACAAAATATGCAAGATTTTTCAATTTGAAAATAAAATAAAGAGTATTAAGTGAAAAAGTACACAAAGCATACGATCGTCTCTGAGCGAAACAAATCAAATAATTTGTAATTACCTCTCTTCTTTAACTTTTAATTCTCGGCGTAAGCTTTTGAGATCCTGTTCTATTTGAGCTCTACGATTTTTACACATATCAGTACATTCGTGCCGAATAAGTGGCGGCGGAGGTGGAACTATACGTGCTTCTTCGGCGGCCCTCCGCGCTCTTCGTTCAGAAGCTAAAGATGCTTCGCAGGCTGTGCGCTGCCTTCTTTCATCAGCTATTCGTCGCTCCAATGACGACATAGTCTGTTTGTCCAGTTGACGAGCTGATACAAGTCCTTGCAACCTTTAATACAATAAACAGTCGTTTATTTTCAGAAGACTTATCCAGTAAAGTGTGATGTGAATCAGGAATTTTTCATTACAACCACGAACGTTTGAAACTTTGTACAGCAAATGTAACTTACTTGCTCTGTAACTGATCATTGTCATGTTGTAATTGTTGAATATCATCTTTAGCTTGTCGTTCGCCATTTAATAAAGTGTTGATCTGCGATCGCAATTCTTGTTCAGTTTGTCTACTTGACTGCAGATCTGACTTCAAACGTTTGATATCGGACTCAAGTTTACGACACAAAAGTAGCCTATTGTACCAACATTATCCATAAAGTTACTCCTTATTTTGAATAATATAAGTAAGAACTATTTAAAAAAATAAATAACTTAATTACCTTTGACAATATTCATCTTGCTTTTGTTGTTCGTTTACATTTTCAGCCATTACTTTAGCTTGTCGTCTATCTTTTCTTTCTCGTTGATTATTCGTCGCATTTGTCGTATCTTTATTTTCTTTCGCATTACTCCATTTGCCAGTTGTTGAGCCGTTGGATTGTGATTTAACAGTATTATGACTTGAATTTTTGACAGACTTATCTTTTTCGATTTCATTTATATTAAAATCATTTACAGAACTGTAAAGGAAGATAACTTTAGTATAAAATAAATAAAAACTAACATACAAAAGTTAGCTTCAACAAAAATTAGTACCTAATTCTCTCTATAAATTGTAATTCATGAGAATGTACAGCAGTGCCGTTTGTGTGTGAATACTTTTTATCATTCTTTTCTGATTGTAACGATTTTTCAACAATATGTTTATTGTGTTGGTCCTCCTGTTTTTCCCCCCTTTCAAGAGATTTTTTCTGATTATTTTTACTTGCATTTTGTGCTTGTGGTGACATTTGTGTATTACTCTGAATCCCTCCATTTTGCAAACTTGTATCTAAACAAAAATTTCCGACTCCTATAGTATATATGTTAATAAATTTTTAAGACATTAATTTTGCGTATCACAACGAATCACAATGAAATAAAATTTATCTCATTATGTTCAGTATACAGCACGTTATTAACTACCTCTGCTTTTTTCAGGACTTGGATTATATTGATGATTTGACCTATGTGACTGTAATTTCGAACTTTGTTCTACCATTAAAGTAGATATTTGTGCTTGCAATTGCATATGTAGTTGTGTTTGCTGTTGCAAGTTAACTGTTTGCTGTTCTGGAGGCAGCGCTTGCTGTAGAAGTTGTACATAAAATTCATTCTCTTTTGCCACATCTTTTTGTTTTCTCTAGAAAATAAAAATATTATATAAATTGGAAGCTTCTTTTCAATTTTATTGTAGAATGTTAATTAAATATTATGTTATACAAACCTGTCTTATTCTATATCCAACATAAGTTTTAAAATTAAAGCCTAACGTTACTACTGGATAGCCAATGCTATAAAAATAAATATCGTTAATATTTTTTAACTGTTTTCTAAGAATTTTAAGATTTTTACTTACCAATGAGCTGCAAATGGCCTACAGAGGTCTAAATGAAATGGCATGTGACGTAGATCTTTTAATCGTACAGCTGCTTCTATGTACAGAAACAGTAACCACAACATCACAGTTGGTAAGCAGACACCTTTATCTGTGTTAAAGAAGTATAAAAATGGCTATTGGTGCAAGTTTTAGTTAGAATAAATTTTTGATTTGAATTTAAAGACATGTCTGATTAAACATGAAATACATCATCATAAATAGAGATTATTGAAGTAACAACATACCTGTGTACCAAACATACTGCACCCAAACATATGTACTGGCTGCAAAGAATAGCCAATGTATAGGAATAAATAAGAAACATATTGTATCCGATGTTAGTGCAATACAAATAAAGAACACAGAAAAGGCCTGTAATAAATTTTCATAATAGTAAATTTAAAATTATTATATATATATATATATGTATATATATATATATAAACATAAAATTTTACTCACCAAGCCTTGGTATTTAAATGAATCATAAACACTTCGAAGTAGTAGCCAGAACGGCCATAAGAATTCAAAGCGGAATTCTAAAATAAAGTCTGCTAATATCACCATGGCCCATAGCAGAAAAAATTTCAAATATAACAATGTGCTGAAAAAGATAATTTTAATTAATTCATTTATATAAGAAATAATACTAAGAGAAATAATAATAGCAATCTCTTGATAATGTATACCAGGACAGGTCACAATCTCAACAATAGATTAGATTGATTTATAAAATATTTAGTAGTATTTAAACTGTAAAAATGATGTGAAAAAATATTTACATGATATGTTTTATGACAGTGAGCAAATGATTACATTATTGAAAATGAAAAAGGGGTGACCAGCTTACAATTTCATACAATCCTTATTGATATACAATGAAGTATCGGATAGTAAATACATGCAATTTAAAATAATATTAAAAGTTAAAAGCAATAGTGCAGAAACGGCACGAGCTTGCACTTGCTGAACAAATATGAAATCAATAACTAATGTTCAACTCGTTAAAAAAGCGATGTGTCGATAGGCCAGTATTGATTTACTTGAAAAAAGCATAAAGTATTTTAAATGAAAATGAGTAGCTAGATAAAGTATCCTTTTAGTCACTTGCCACGAAAGATCGCGCCAAAGATGCGAGATGAGAAAGCGTCCTCACGGTCATAGGTAGATGGTTTTTTGGTTATTTTTAAAAGGGTGATGAGAGTTATATTTTGCCCGTTCGCAACATACATGAATAAAAGAAACAAATAACATGTAGACCCCTGCATTTACAAAGATGAAAGACAAAACCTGAATGATTCGTAATGAAAGTAATAAGCACAGCATTAGAGCGATTTAAAAGGAGAAAGAGATTGTGTGAGAGAGAGAGAGTGAGAGAGAGAGAGAGTGAGAGAGAGAGAGTGTGAAAGAGAGAGAGCGAGAGAAACGGACAGGCAGACAGACAGATAGGAAGGTAAAGGAACAAGCTTGGGCAAGAGAACAGCGAGGATGAAGCCTACCTTCCGTAGATTCCATCAGTGATCTTATTACGCTTTAAGGGCCTCCGGAGCTTGCCGCACTCGGCATTTCTTCTCTTCATATTCCTTGGCCAGTTTCCAGTGAGGCCAGGATGCAATGGTCTTTACTATCAATGAAGAACAGCAGTGCTAACGATGACGGTGGTGAAGACTCCAGGGCAAAGGTACGAACGAAGAAGTTGACGCGCGCGAGCGCGACGCTCGCGAGGATAGCCACGACGACGAGGCTGATCACACCGGACCGGAGTCGCGCAGCTCGACTTGCACCTCAAGCTTCTTGTCTATGTCTATATCGTGCACTTGCAGTCACCCGCACACACATACACACACATGCACACACACACACAAACGCCAGCCGCAGCCGCTCTCTCTCTCTCTCTCTCTCTTTCTGTTACACACGAATGTGTGTTGCTGTTAGCGAATTTGGCCACGCGCCTGTATATAGCAGGCCATCAGAGCCAGTGAGACAGTAGAGGAGCGAAAACTACTCGCGCGCCGCCATCATCTTCCCCGAGGAAGCGCCGAGAAAGCGAGAGAACGAGAGGAGAAAGAGAGAGGCACGAGACTGCAAAAGATTGCACGAGACGTACGCACGCATTCACGGACAGACGCACACACGTTGCAATTTCCACCTCTTATGGCTGCGCGCACCTTTATGTTCGACTAAAATATAGACACACGACTACTTCCATACGTATACTGTAACCGAATTTTCTGCTGACAATATTTATATTGCCAGCAGATCATCAACAATACAGTATTTACTTCTCTCAATGTGATCCTTCTATCGGCAGGTTATTCACTGTCTATATTTCATTCTATTTATCTTCCTCGCTTTTTGTTTTCTATACGTGCGGATTTGTTTGAGAGGCATTTGTAAATCTGCGCATGCTAATTCTCATATATTTAGGAGGGCAATTGGTAACATTGAGGCTATATTAAAATAAGGCAATTTAATAATAAAAAATCCAAAAAAGATAAACACTTGTTAAAATAGCAACTAGCGAAATACAAAAAGATGAGTAATTGATAAGTACATAAAAGAATTAGCAAACCTCTATTCACTTTGTAAATTGTAATCATGTTTCACGAAAACAGACATATTTACAAATCATAATTTATCTATTTATTCGTCTTGTGAAGAAAAATAATTTTAAAAACAAAAATTAACAGAAAAAATATTAAGTTTGTCAAATATAAACAAATAAATAAATTTAACAAACTTTGTTAAAATTTTTCAATACTTTGTATTAAGTACAACTAATTTTGTTTTGTACTGGCGATCCATGTATTCTATTAACAACGTACAGAAGCACACATTTAAAATATATATTTCCAATCGAACTGTATAAAAGTTTTTATTCCGCAATATAAACTTTATAGTAGCTATTTTACTAATATTACATCTCTATCTTTATTGATTACACCTATGAAAACTGATAAAAATAACATCGCAGTATATGATTACAGTTCCACCGAAAAAATTCCTTCAATTAGCACGATTTTGAAAAATAGTCTAGGTGCCAAGGGCATCCTAATTCTCTTTTCAATTTAGATGGATTTTGACAAGCGTTTCTTATGTATTTGACTCTGAACATGAATATCTGAGGGGGCACTTCACTCGTTCGATCAGAAAAATGTTATAAACAATAATTGTTTGAACATGGAAAATCGTTTTTTGATACAAAAAATATCATCAAATTTTTCAAGCGCTTTTAAGGCAAAAAGTATCCTATAGTTTTTTTTGTCTGACCTTTAGTTCTCGAAAAAAAAAATCTTAAACTTTTGAAAAATGCGATTTTGGCTATATTTTATCGTCAATAGTTTTTGATTGAATCAACTTTTTTCAAATCTAATTACAGGTTAGGGACATTAAAATCAAGACCTATAAGTACCGGTAATTGTTTGTACCAAAAAGTTTTGTTGCGTCTGTTTTTTGAGCCCCAAAAAGTAGTGTTCATGGATTTGCATACATGTGCTTCCGCGGGTCGTATGGCGAAGCGGAAGCCTATCTACAGGCGCATTGCAGTTATATCGTATTTGTGTTTTTATTAATATATATATTAATATATATATATGGGACCCCTAAAGGGGTTTAATAAAAAAGTACCTTTCAAAATTCTTTATTTATTGTTTAATTATTCTATTTAATTATATTCATTTATTCAAATGGACAAACGGTACATGTTAAAATAAACAGAATAATATAAATATTTATACTGCCGAATATTTTTTCAAGTATAAAGTTTACTTGTACTTATGACTTACAACAAAATCTACTGCTACAGTATTCTTATTATCATAACAAATCCAACCTATAAATTTAAACATTTGAATATGGTCAATTTATTCTCTCCTATTTTTAAATCCTCTTTGTAAATTCTATGTGTGCATAAACAAATACCAATTACTATTCAGCAAATACCATAAAATTGTAATACGCTTGTAGATAGTTTTCTGCCTCGCCATATGGGACACGGAGGTATGCACGCGACCGCATGAACGCTGTTTTTCGGAGCTCAAAAACACATATTGGACAAAACTTTTTAGTGTAAACAATTATTGCTACTTAGAGATCTTGATTTGAACTTTCATAGTCTGCGATTAGATTATAAAGCAATTGGTACAATCAAAAATCAATCGACGATAAAAAATGGTCGAAATCGCATTTTTCAAAAGTTTAAGATCTTTTTTTCGGGAACCATGAAAATTATAACATACTTTTCGCCTTAAAATTGCTCGAAAAATTTGATATTTTTTATTTTGTCAAAAACCGATTTTTTCAATGTTCAAACATTTTTCTGACCGATCGAGCGAAGTGCCCATCCCTCTTAATTTAATTATTTAATTCGTGTTTAGTGTAAAAATACATAAAACGTGCTTGTCAAAATTCACCTAAATTGAAAACACCATTGGGACCCACTTGACGCCTAAATTAAAATTTATATATGCAGTACGTTCCTAATTTTTTCATTTAACGTTCTATGTGGTACCTAAAATTAAAAAAGAAATTAAACCTATCACTGTCAGAGATACTCATGATATCTTTATTCCTCTATTCATCATAGAAAATAAACGTAATTTATCATGATCTTTTGCGTTTTGATACAAAACTAAAACTGTGTGCATAAATCTGACTTCAAATTCGATGCCTGCGGGTTAGTTACGTTGGAAACCACATCTTGGATCAGTCTTATCCAATAATTTTGACCCATACATAATTTTCTAAACGGTAATACTATAAAAAATTTTCAAAACTAATGAAACTATAAAATAGACTCGGTTGAGGGAAATTAATGTTTTGAAATATATAAACGCTTCGAGGAAAAAGTAAGCCAAAATATGATTTTTAACTCGTAGAATTCAAATTTTGAAACCTGATTTATGCTATCTTTACTAGTTTTCCATGGAATTTTTAAAAGTCATTAAAATAAATCTATGACAAACAACGTTTTTGTTTTTATTGATATTAGTACTTCAAGAGGTTCAAAAGGGTTTTACCAGGATACACGGTGCTTCGTTTAATTATTTTCGCTTGGACTATACTATACTTCATAAGATGATAAAATAGAAAAATTAAGTGCTTATATCTTGAACATTCAGTACAGTGCTATTTGACAAAACGATGACCTCATGGCACTTTTTTGATGGAATTGCTCATATATATATACTTAATGAAGATTAAATTAAAAACTAAATGCACCTTTTTTAGTTTTTTAGGTAGCGTGAGATCTACAGTCTACAGTATATATCTACAGTATAAAAATTATTTCACTTTCCTTCTGGGTATTCATTCAGTTACAATTTGACTTTGGCAAATAAATACAATATTGATGATATATTCCCTTACAGTGAAACAATGGAAACTTACAATTATATAAGAATATACCATAATATTAAGAACTAAAAAACATACAAAAATACTCTTTTATTACTAAAATTTTTATTAATATTTAGTTTAATAATAAGTATAGCAAATTATAAAATGAAATGTACGAATTCTGATCTAAAAAGATTAATAACTTACAAGCACGAGTTATTACACAAAGTAGATAAATTGATACATTTGATTAAGTTGATACGTTTTCTTATATTTTTTGCTTCAATTTTTTAAAAATTATAATAAAAACAAATGGACTCTTTATAGATTGTTTAACGATGACAAAAAATCACTTCGATATGCGTTTCTTGTTATTTGAAACTAATAATGGCAACGAAATAATTGGCACTTCTACTCGAATATAATTTCGAGTTTGTCATACTCCAATAAATACTAACGGAAGGCAGCATATGCGAAAAATTATTCGAAAGCGTCCTGCGCGTCATAAGATTGAAGTATTTGTATAAAATGCGATATGTCGGATCAAGCTTTTTATAGTGATTCATGAAGTTTTTTAAACACATTATCTCAATCACAGACATATTTAAGACCTTATTTATTACATGTCCATTTCAAATTGTTCAGCAGATTCATCAATTACTTGTGATTCTGAAATAAATAAAAATAGAAATTAGTAGAGTGAAAATTATATTATTAAACGACAGTAAGAGTATTAAAAATGAATTTTATTGATTATTTATTCTACGATATGTTAACGATTTCACACGTGCAAATAATTGTTCATATTGTAATAAAAATATGTACAAACCTTTGGTTGCGGGACTTGATGACTTTGCGACTGGCGTACTATCCTTGAGAATATTAGTCGGTATTGAAGAAATTTTTGGTGGTGTTCGTGAAATTGGTGAATTACGCAAATTCATTAAAAAAGCTCGTTCATAAACGATTCGGGTACCTGTAAATGAAATAGACTAATGAGGGGAATATTTCAAATTTTTTATTAGAAATATTATAGACGCATAATATTTGATGTTTTTTTATTCATTTCGATAATTATATTTTTGTTACGTTTACACATTTATACGTTATAATAAATTAAATTTAAACTCAAGATACATTTGCAAATTGAATTTCTGAGAGCAAGCAAGACGATGACATAGAATAATATATAATCGAAAAAATAGAAACGGTAGTTGTAAAATGGCTTACTAGTATTGATTGAAGTGTTCTTACACGAACGTCAACAATCGTTACTGAAACCTTCGAAAATTCACTACTCAAAGTCGAAGCTGCAAGGATAACAATCTATGGTGGCTTACGACAGAGAGTAAGTGTATTTCGATAATAACTAAATTTCAATCATCAAGCAACGAACATAGTCTGATTCGACATGGTTCGCCATATCGATTTGAAATTCTGCTAAGTATTATCACATTTATCTGGGATAGGCCAGACAGTGCTGTAATAAAAACTTGACCGAATTTTTAGACTGTAATGATACGATTGTAAGAAAAGATAGTTTAAAACTACTTTTTTCTCAGAAGAGAAAGAATCTTATGAATTGAGCTCTTAGACTATCATGTAAGAAAGGAGAATAACAAAACTAACCATTGAATAACGAAAACAGATCTTAGGAAATGGCTAAGACTTTATTTTACTTGTACAATGCTCGCGTTGCTAGGTAAGGTTGGATGAGAATCCTCCTTGCTGCAATGATGAGCATTTATATTCTCGAAAGAGGTCCCTTTTTACGCTGGGTTATCCCTACAACGTTGTTTTTGCAAAATTTGCACAAACTTTGAACAAATTTTATTGCGAAATCGCGCACGTGAAGTGAAAAGTTTGTGATACAGAAAGTGAATTAAAAACGCTGAATTTTATGATATAAATCACTGCTCGGGGAAAAATCGCCTTACGGAGTTATAAGCAAATAAATTATTAAATAAATGGAATATAATTTACAATAAAATCATAGGAATGTTTTACACTAAAAAATATTTATGATACGCGGAACATTATTCGAAATCAACTTTACCAATTTAATAGATAGAATTTGATAATAATTAAATAACAAATTCGCAAATTATTTCTTTTGCAAATATAAAATGGACAATCAGGTAACAATCGTTTTACTAATTTTACAAGTATGTACAGTTGGATCGCTATCTCGTAACGCAATTTAAAAATTTTAATAAATTATTAATCTTTTATTGATAACTTTGTTAAAAAATCAGTTATCAACGAGTCAAATTCTTACTTCTCTCTCTTAACATGTTAGTTTCACTATGTGATATTCAAATTCATATCGCATTTGTTTATTGAAAATTTGTTCATGATTTATCCTTGTAAATTAAATTTCGTTAAATATTATTTAATTAATACTCATTTCAAGTTTAGATTCAAGATCAGTGCATTAAGCTTAACTGAAAAAATTCTTTTATTCTTTGAAAAAACTTGAAATTGCATATTTTGCATAGTAAACAGTGGATGTCGCATATATGCGACGTCACGCTCTTTGTATGGTAATAATTTTGATCAAGTGTCCTAACATATCTAAGCGTATATGTGAGATAGCGCTTTAGTTTTCATAGCACTTGTTCTCATTTTCGGGTGTGTGGTGGGTTGCCGTTATACAGTGATAAACGAAAAAAAAATATTAGACTGCACCGTTACATAGCCATTAAAATGGCGAAATAAAGTGAACCATTCTAATGTTCACGTTGATGGTCTGATTTGTTTTTTTTTCTTTTTTTTACAAAACTTAAATTTAGGTGGTGGTCCCCAGGTTTATTAGAGTTGAGTCATCTTACCCCCGGGGTAGGTGGTTTTATTTTCTGAGGTGGTTACTTCTTGGCGGCGATCTTTACTTCTAGCTTCCGTATTCACTTAAGTACCATGCGCAGCTGTTGCTTGCAGCTGGTGTCTTCGTCCGCATCAGACTCAGGTGCGTTTAATCTCGTAATGATAAAAGTGAGGAAGGGCAGAGGTGGTTCTCTTGTCCATTTTTTTTAATGGAGTGGCGAGAGGTGAATTAACCTGAGGAAACCTAGCTGGTATCTGTGTGCGTTTGCGAATCAGTTAGCGCACCAGGTTGCTTAAAGGGATAATTGGCTGACCCTGCGGAAACGGGATAATATCCCGTAAATCCGCGAAGTCGGTTTGAGTGGTCTTTTCTTTCATGAAAAAGACCATAGCCAAAAATTATTCTAAATCAATTCTCCGAACATGCGTGTATATGAGCCATTCTACAAAAGTTGACATAATTTCAGTAAATTGAAAAAAAAATTTTTTTTGCATATTTGTATGAGTTTGAATGTTTAAACTATAGTAAATGTGTCTTAGAAGGAATTCCTAAGCTGCGCTAAATTTATTTTCAAATTTACGAATTTTATAGACGTTTTTTAACAAAAAAAAAAGAAAAAACCTCTTATGCGATAAAAATTGTTCTTTTACTTTCTAATTTTTTCTATTTTTGTATACTATATGTAAATAATACTTAAAATATTATAAAAATTACTAAATTAAATAAATTAGTTGATAATAAAATAAATTTTCAATGGGTTTTTTTATTGAAATAACATAAATTTTATTTTACATACAGTTTTTATACCATGTTTTAACTAACAACGATAATGAAATAATACATTTTTTATTAAATAAAATACAATCTTACTTTGAATATCTGGAATATACTGATATAGAACTAAATAATCATTTTTTTCTTTAAAGATATATCACTTTATTTTATTTTCTTTTCAGTTTTGTTTCTTGTCTTACAAGTTTTTGTACTATTTTTTTTCTTTACAATTTTAGATGGTACTTTTACGGACTTCTTTTGAACTTTCGAAGATTTGCTTTTTATGGTAGACTGAGTAGATTTTGAATTTAATGTTGAAAATCGGATTTCTTCTAGATGGTAATGTTTACATTTTTGCGTTACCTCGCATTCATAGCAGCTTATTGCATTAAATCTCACCAAATCGTCTTCTACTTTGTTCCACTTAAATTGATGGACGTCTAGGGTTCCATAAAAAGACTTTAATTTTTCTGGAATAACTTTTTTGACAGCGGTTATACTTTCATCAGAAATTGAAGCTGTGAAATACTTTTTACACTTTTTTTGAATAGCAGAAACTAACATTTCATAATTACTGATATCCTGACCGTAATTTATTGAAGAATCTAAAAATCGCTTAAAGGCGCCTCCTATACCATCAGCTACTGATTTACCATGCCCTGCTTCTGTATAATTGTAAACAATACTCTCAAAGTTACTGTAAACTTCAGGTAAATATTTACAAAAAAGGTAAAATGAAGTTTTGTTCCGGTATTGTGTCATAGGACCATCACTTTGCAAATGCAAATGTTTTATAGAAGGATTTATAGTTAAAGCATGATCAATAATGCTTTTTAAGTGTGCTAAAATAGCTGGAGGATCATGGCTTAAAGTCTTTGAAAATGTGCAAAAGCCTTTCTTAAAATTATTTAAATAAATCATAACAGTGTGTAACGAAACTTGATTCCGAGAAGCACCAAAGTGCATAGCTTGTGGCTCACTGCCATGTTTGCAAAGAAAATTTTCACTCCAATCCATTACAATATACAAATCAGTATCTGTCAGATTAGCTTTGGCATTGTTCATAGCTTCAAATTGATGATGGATTCTGTGAATGTGACCCATAAAAGCAACAAGCAAGGGATGTATTTCCTCTTTAATTTCTTTTGCATTAGTACAAATTGTTTCTTTGGAGGTAATTTGAACAGTGATCTCTTTGTTTTTGCCGAAATTCTTTTTTCTTTTCCGGTGACCCACTTTTTGTAAGAAAATCTGTCCTTTTCGCTTTTATTAGTAATAAATCGAACTCTTTTATTCTTACATTTTTGGCATTTTCGTAACATACAATCTTCATTTTTATAATCACAAACAAAAGACGCAATAACCTCTTGATAACTTTTTTCTGTTATAATTTTATTTATGTGTAACGCTCTCACTAATAAATTCATGTGTTATGCAAAGGCACGTATCACGTGAGTTAGAATTGCGAGGGACAATCCAAAATGGACGTAATCGCGCAAAAAACGCATAACTTATTTTAGTACTTGGATTTTCAGAAAGAAATTTCACGCAGAGAGATTTAAGACTACCGTTGAGATAAGAACTCTGCTTTTTTATTTTATTCTTAGTTATACGAGGGTGGTCCGATAAGAACTTAGCCTACAAAAGAAAAACGAAAATTTTGGAAAAGTGGCGTTTTATTTTTCAACATAGTCTCCTTTTAGTTCGATATACTTGGCCCAGCGATGCTCCAACTTCTTTAACCCGTCTGAAAAATACGTTTCCTCGAGGTCTGAAAAGTAGGCTTCCGTGGCAGCGATTACCTCCTCATTCGACTCAAATTTCTGCCCAGCGAGTGATTTTTTCAAGTTTGGAAACAAAAAGAAGTCGCACAGGGCTAAATCTGGAGAATACGGTGGATGGGGCAGCAATTCGTAGACTAATACGACTAATTTGGCCATGGTGACGGCGGAGGTGTGAGCCGGTGCGTTGTCATGGTGGAAGAGCACTTTTTTCTTCGCGAAATGGGGCCGTTTTTTCTGCAATTCGACGTCGAATCGGCCCAATAATTCGGCATAGTACAGCCCTGTGACCGTTTTGCCCCTCTCCAGGTAGTCGATGTAGATCACACCTTGTGAATCCCAGAAAACGGTGGCCATCACCTTTCCGGCCGATGGGGCAGTCTTCGCTTTCTTCGGAGCACATTCGCCGGGTAAAGTCCACTGTTTCGACTATTTCTTGGTCTCTTGTGTATACCAGTGGATTCATGTTTCGTCGACTGTCACGAAATGACGCAGAAACTCCTTCGGATTGCGCTTAAACAGGGTCAGACATTGCTCTGAAGTTGTCTCACGGTTGCGCTTGTTGTCCGGAGTGAGCAAACGCGGCACCCATCGCGCCGACAGCTTCTTCGTGCGCAAAATTTCATGCAGGACATGATCCACGCGGTCTTTTGAGATGCCTACGATCTTAGCTATCTCGCGCACCTTCAATCGTCGATCTGCCAATACGAAATCGTGAATTTTTGTCACGTTATCCTCCGTGGTAGCCGTTTTCGGAGCACCTGGACGTGGCTCTTCAAAAATCGACGTGCGACCACGTTGAAACTCGTTAAACCAATTTTTAACGATCGCCATCGAAGGAGAAGAGTCACCGTACACAGCATCCAAGCGCTTTTTGATTTCGCTGCGCGATTTCCCTTCCAAAAACAAGAATCGAATCACCGACCGATACTGCTCTTTTTCCATTTTTCCAAAATCAACGGACACACTTGCATTCACACGCTCTCAAAAATAAACTACAACTTCGATCCGGCCGAAATCTTGACAGTAACCATCGAGAAGATTGTACTACGTGATAGAATATTTCTTTTGCGAGAGTGGCGCCATCGAGCGGTGAGGCTAAGTACTTATCGGACCACCCTCGTACAATCTCTTTTACCAGGTCTTACTTGACTATTTTCTTTGTAAAATTTGCTAACGATTTGCCTCACTAAAATTCTCTTTGACGTTTTTGTATTTTTTTTATTTCTCTGTTTGTAAGGAATAATTTTGCGTACCTTATTTAAAACTTTTGATGGCAGTGATAGTTTTCCATTACTGTGTAATATCTGTCTAATACGTTGTTTGTCTTTTACGCTCCTTGTTTCTTTATAAGCCGCAACAACTTTCTGCTTCAATACCTCTCCATCTAATAGTTTTTGTTTAACTTGATCAGACACGTAGTTATTTTTAGTGAGCTCATTCAATCCACTCTGTTCTTCAAATTTGTCTATTTCACTTGATTTATAAGATTCCACTATATTTTTTGTTCTTGACAATAACATATTAGCAGATTGTAATTTTTTTTTAAGATCATTGTTTTTTTTCTTTAAATCTTGATTTTCTCTGCAACACTTTAAATCAATTTTTTTCTCATACGTTTTCTACCTCTGTTTGATTTAAGAGCAGGCGTCGGATTTATACGATTTTCACTATTTGAATCACAAGAATTTGCCAAATCAACTTCTTTATCATTTTTATTTTCGCTCATTTTTTTTTGAATCCTGTGACGATTGACAGCTTCACGAGTTTTTTTTCGAATACATTTGATTTCATCATTAGATATTTCAGATCTCTTTTTAACTTTACCTTTTTAAACTCTGTCTATAAAACGCATTCTTTCTTTTGTTTTACAAAGCTCATATTTCTCAGGATCGTTTTTTATAGCTAATCTTCTTTTTCTTTGGGCTTCTCTCCTTTTTTTCAATTTTATCTGTTTTTTTTTTCGTTTTTAACTTTGGTTTTCTAGCACTTTTAGAATTTTTTTTCGTATTTCGAGTCATTTCACTTTGTTCGAATAAAATAAAAAAGTGTATCAAAATAATATATTTACCAATAAAACAGAACTACAACTATTATTATTTAATTTCTCACTTTAACTATTTGTTTATTATACAAAGAAAAAAAGAAATTTTCAAACACAAACTTGTCTAACTCGTTAGAATGAAATTTCAACACTGACGCGAGTTACAGATGGGCGGAAATCTATTTAGGAAATAGTACGGCGTTTGAAATCAATGTTTGTTTATATTTTGTAGAAGTGACCTGTATGTATTATAGGTATACATATGTATATGTGATCAAAGTTGGCTGTGGCGCCGCTCTTACAGCGACTTCATACCGATATGTAACATGTGAAATTGAATTGGAGTGGGGATGTTTAGTATTATAACTATCGAAAGGATAAAGAAATTAAAAGTATACATGTAACTTCCTCGCTTAAGAACATGTACATAGAAAATTACGAAAAAGGCTTCGGAGATTAGAAAAACGATTATTTCTTTATTTTTTTAGGAAAGAATTAAATTGAATGCTATTAATGCGATGATAGGTTCATATATGATCCAAAAGTTTTCTTTTAACCGTACTAGGTCAAAGAAAAAATATTGGCATCTTTACTATAATGAGGCTTCGGAGTTTACAATGAATTTTTACTCGGATTAAAAAATAAAGTTTGACGTATTTTTTATGGTTCTAAAATGTGTCAATTGAATAATTATAATACATACAATTGAAGGTTTTTTTGCGTACTTCAAGATGGTGTAGTTCAAAAATCGATTAAAAAACATTAAGTCACTTAAAAAAGTAAAAACATGTATCCCTTTATTTTTTTTCCGAATCACATCACATTTATTTAAGTGAGTCAAAATTGAATAAAAAAAAATTTTTTTTAGTTTATTGATGCATGAAATGAAAGTTTGAGTAAAGACCTTTCAAATGATACTGTCCAAAAATACCAATAAAAATATTTTTGGGATCAAAAATGTGGAGAAAGCTAATAAATTACGAAAATCACATAGAAAAAAGGCTTCAGAGATTACACATTTACGATTACTTCTGAGATATATCACGATGAATGGTTCTGTAATTTTTTTTCTCAGAATGCTTACATATCAACACACTTTCACACCAAATTACAGACCTTTCTGGTGAAATGCATAAAAACTACAAGATATAACGCTCAATATGTGAACTTTTGTAGAATGGCTCATATATGCAAATGTTTCTCAAATATATGCAAACTTTCCTCAAATTTTGTCATTCTTGTACCTCAAGACATAGGTGTCTAATCCTTTAATACAATAAATTGTACATGGACCTTCATACCAATCCAAAAATAAATTTAATTTTTTCTTCCTTTTTATCTGTAGCGGTAAGGCTTCTCAGTTACACTAGGTCATTTAATTTATACGTTGATGAGGATGATCAGTGTTGTGCATAGCAACTCTTTTTGTGAACTTGTTATGTATTTGTTGACTAATAGTATCAATTTGCTCCGAGCCTTTTGAATCAATTACAGGTAACCAGCTATGATGCAGCCTCTTTCCCTAATGTACTTCCATAGAGGTCGATACAGTGATCTCATGATAGATACTGTTCATTATATCTTACATTTTAGGTATTATGAGCCCAATCTTTATGGTTTTCCCGAAAATATGCTCTTAGAAATCACAATAATTCTATGCATGTGCTCTACAATATTACTCTGTGAATGACGAATACTTGAGAAGATTAATTTGATTTGCATGGTGTTAATTTATCTTTCTATGACTTAGAATTCAATTGTGTGCCATGATCACAGATGATCGATTTTGATATGTCATAGTTCAGAATATAATCCTCATAAATCTTTTTAACTGTAGTGTAAGTTATCGCACAGGATACATGACAACAAACTTACTAAATTCATCGGTTGTGGTTAAAATGTACTTAACGCTTTCCGTCAAGATTGGCAAGGAACCATAAAAGTGAGTCGATAGTAATTCATTTGGACGATCAACAAGAATAGGTTGCATAACCGTGTGAATTTTTTTGTTATAATACTTAGTCTGTTGGCACAAATCATGTTTATGAACGAGGTTAACTTTCGTTCATATCTTGTGTTACTCTACTATTAAATTCTCGACAACTTGATCACTGAGTATGATCTTGTTTTTGCTTCGCTCCTTATAAAATATCAAGTTGTTTTCGGTAATGAATCGATTACAAAATATACAAAAGCTTCTTTGTTTTTTGAGTTTATTGATAAAATCATCGTGTTGCAGTTTATGACGTTCTTCACGAGAGCTTGAGAAGGACCTTTCATTAAAGACGTAATGTTGATCACGCTCTCGTTACCGTTGCGATCGTCCAATAAATCTCTTGATAAGAAAATCCGCTGCTCTGTTTTTGTTTCCGGGAATATACTCCTACGTTATATTGTGATCTTGCAGGAATAAACACCACCGCATTAAATGCGGATTCATGAATTTATAAGTTGATAAGAACTTAAGCACTTCGTGATCAGCACGAATAATTATTTTTCTTGCATCCCTCAAATACGTATCTAGCTTTAAACAAAATCAAGCAACGGCTAAAAGCTCTTTCTCGGTTGTAAGATAGTTTGATTCCACAACCTTAAATAAATTCAATGTTCACGAAATAAACGTAATAACTTCTTCGCCTTCATTATTTAATTACGACAGAGCTGCTGCTATCGTATGATAGCTAGCATCTGTAGTCAAAATATACGGCTTATTTGAATTTGGATATTGTTATTGTTATTGTTACTTAAGAACGTTAAGAACTACGTCCACGTGAAACACTGCAGAGATAAACTAAGTACCTGTACGCATTAATTTTGGTTCCCTATAGTCATGAATATGCAGACTCACCTTCTCGACCATTTTTAAATGGTGTAGGAGGATAAAGTTTAACACGCATCATGACTGCACCTACAGTATATGGTGGAATTTTTTCAATAAATAATTTTTTAATATTTTCAACATATGTTTGATGCTCAGACAACTATTGGTAAACTCTACTTTGTTGCAACAAATCCATCAAAGTTCGTCAGACAGAAGCGTCATTTTTAGTAAATTTTGTGTAGAAATTAACAACCCGCTCTGTAAACTTTATAACGGGGTTTTAGCTCGAGCTCTTTTCGGGCTAAATCAGCTATATAATAAATAATTCTCGCGGATTAATATTTTAATAAAGCGAAGTGCGCTATCCAAGGCGACCCTGTGCGCCAGCGCGAACGTGCCTGGGTCCAGCTGCATCAGCTTGCCTCCTTCCTTACATAGAAATTCGGCCCGCGGAGAGTGTCGTGAGCTACAGGTTACTTGGCGAGAGACAACCTAAAGAGTCTCGCTGCGAAGTGGTTATGCAATAAGGCAGGTGTATCGGAATAAGACACTGCGGATTTTAGTAGAAATGAATCGTGTATTTAGGTACTCGCGAATACATGCAAGCGCGCGTGTTGACGAAATGTGAGCGGCAGCGAACGAGGCGACAACAAAACGCAACGCGCCGATCTTGTCAGCGACCGAGCAAGATCGGACGACGAATTCGCTTAAAGCGGCTCGAGGCAAGACGCAAGGCCGAGCAAAATGACAGAGTGCGTAGGTTGGGCGAAAAGCTAAAGCAACAAATGCAATTCGCAAGCAATAGAAGAGAGAGAGAGAGCCAAAGGGAGAGAGAAAAGAATCGAGTAGGTACTTACAGTTGTTGTCGTCGGTTGTTAGAACGACAGAAACGCGCGTACGATAGATCGTGACCACGCTTACTCTTAGCCTACGCTCGCGCGGGCGTTCTCGCTTCTAAGCTTTATAGCTGACGGAATTCCTGTCAGCATTAACTATGTGTCTTCGCTTATCACTGGCGATCTTCGGGCTCGTATAATCGCCACTGCGTACTCGCTTACTCCTTCGTAATCTCTCGTAACGCAAAAAAAAGATGTTGCTGTCAGACTATGCTACCGTCCGTACTTGTCTCTGCTCGCATGCCAACTGGTTCATTGCGCGCTCTCTTTCTCTCTCCCCTTCGCGATCGCGGTCTCTCCGCAACATCCGTGCTAAGGACTATCGATAGTATAGATCGTAGGGCTCGACTCTTACCTTGTTCGCTGACATTTCAACTGGGCTACAAATTACAAATTATTATGATGCATGGTAAGGTATAAATATGATTAATAAATAGACTGGCTGCAGGGAGAGAGAGACATAACGAGAATGCGACTCGTTATAACTTTTCAGATTTTTCGGAGCTCTATAGTTTTTAAAATTTATAATTTTTCTAATTCGTGTTTAATATCTGAAGGCGTAATAATGTGACCTAAGAATTCTATCTCATTTTGAACTAAATTTGATTTTGAGAATTTGAATGTATAATTATCTGTATGAAACATGTAAATTACGCTCGAAAATGATGCACATGCTCAT
Organism: Phymastichus coffea; assembly: GCF_024137745.1. NCBI lineage: Eukaryota > Metazoa > Arthropoda > Insecta > Hymenoptera > Eulophidae > Phymastichus > Phymastichus coffea. The sequence continues at coordinate 53,311 of NW_026706953.1, read as the reverse complement.
TAAATGTTTTTGAGATACACAAAATATTATCTACGAACGGAATAACAAATTGTTTCAAATCGCTAATCGATAGATTCAAAGCCCTCACTAAAGTCGCCGTGTTTGTGCAAGTTCCAAAAGGTATAATGTTAAATTTATATATGTTTCCCTCAATTAAAAATACTAACTCATGCTATATAGATACTCAATCAATACTAATAATTTATTAAATATAAATATTCAAAAATATTATATTCAATATAGTGAATTATTAATTTAATTAAAAGCAAAAGAAAATAACGTTTAATATAAGATAAAACATTGTGGCTATGTAAATATTCTACACAGCACTTGAATGAAAATGAATCGGCATACAATAAATCATGAACGTAATCAATTATATCATCAAACAGTGAATTAGAAAAGTCTATGTAATAGTGTGATAAATTTTGATAACATAACCCAATAAATTAATAAATCAATAACCTAATCACCTAATTTTTGTATTGTATTCAATTAGTACATTACGATACAAGTGCGGGAAAGTAGATACTTGTCTCGTGTGGCGTTTTGCCTTTTTTGCCCGAGCGAAGTGAGTGAAATTATTTATTAAATTATTATTTAAATATTATTTATTTAATAAATTATTTATTAAAACTTTTAATAGCATTAAAAGTGCTACTCCGTACTATAAGGAGTCTCTTTGCCAATTTTATCAAATTATGAACTTTAACAAATAAGTATAAAAAACATATATTTATGAGACATCTCAATGATTAAGTCGATGATTAGTATTTTTTTCCAAATCTTGTTGCATCAAGTGTTATTTCATAGTATAATAAAATTTTGAAAGAATCTAGTTGTTATTTTTAAGAAAATATGTGGGTGTGCTAACCTAACCTCCTGTCAAATCATATGTAAGAGCTCAAATTTTACAATTTCTTCCTTTCAAGTTAGAAAAACTAAAGAAAACGCTTGAATGTTGTACTTTTGAAAGGTATTGTTGATTTTCTTTTCTTACGAATCTGATAATTTATCGGAGCCACCTTAACACTGAATCAAGTACTATTACTTGATTTAGTGTATAGGTTTATTTTAAGGATCTTATATAGAGTTAGTAATGGTATACATTTCCACATTCATAACAAAATAATGTTTTCTTGAATAATATAATGTTGATTAGATCTTTATCGGTTTTTTTTTAATTAATCAATGTTTATTACGAAACGAACTATGCATGTAACACAAACGTTATATATCAACAGTAAACTGATTGGTATCGGCCAAGTACTGAATTACATGCTTTTTCACATAAAATGTAGCCAATTGGAGATCCCGGTAAAGTTAATTTATATAACCATTTATTTCCAAAGATATCAAATAGCAAACATTAAAAACAAGCTGAACTGAGAACACCGTTCATTTTTTTCAATTTTGCAAAGTGAATAGTTTTAAGCTATTACATGACATACATGTCATGAAATCATACGTTTTTTACTAGAGAAAAGAAAGAAAAAAATTTTTTCCAGATAAAGTAGTAAAATATGAATAATATTATTTACGTTTATTAAAATATGACTTTATCCTACTATTTATTTCAGTAAGAAATAGTATATTATTTATATGTCGAATATAAATATATAATATTTATATGACGAAAAAAAAATAGAATTAAAATTTTTCATAGCACATTTATTTAATACATCTTTCTCGTTATCTATTAAGTAATTTTTTTATATAAAATCATATTTAATCAATAAATAAAAATGGAAATTTCAAGTTCATGCTGTTCATAAATCATTATTTAATCGAACTAAATTTTTAAAATCCAAATAAATATTTATGTATAATAAAGAATAATTTATAAAACAAATATTAATATTTAATAACTGATTAATTTTTACGTTGTAAGAAACAGAAGATGCGTACATGAAGAAGCTATTTTTATTTTTGCCATCAGCTGGATTCAAAGATTTATTTGTATAAGGTTATATTTGCGTCGTACCCATTAAATATTAGTCACCCACGTGTATATTACGCAGTGATGAGAATCCAATGACGCTACAAAAAAATTTCATTTTCATGAAGTCGTATCGCACCTATATTGTTTATACAACTATGCCTAAGATTCATGGTCGACAGTGCCGAGCACCTGGGACATAGTTGTATAAATAATATAGACGCGATACGATCGGATTCTCATCACCACTGATATTACCGATTTTCATCAATACGTAACTTGTAATGTATCATACTGTAAGTATATATGCATGTTTGTTTTTATGTCGATTTTAATATACACAATCAAAATTTGCATGTATCAGTTTGAAAATATCGCATTAAATATATTTACTAGAGAATATTCACACGATTTAATATATATGTAAACACAAAATAATAAAACTAAAATATCCAAGCTAACGGAGCGAAATAGTCGGATAATTATATCAACAGTCTTGAAGAATATTATTAATTATTATTAAATATTAATAATAATAATTGAAATAATTATAATAAGTAACAAATTAACAGAAAAAAATATAAACAAATTAGCGAGACCTTCAAATGATTTTTGTCAAAGAAGGCCAAATCATAATATTGCTATTGTTGTTTATTCCAAGAAACAAAAATATAATCAAAAGAAACTGATATTAGTTGCAATTCGAATACCTATCGTTATTGGCATTGAAACAAACTTTTTCTGAGTTAATCGAGTGAAAAAATCTGAGCAGATAATTAATGCATGTGGTTTAGTGTAGAGTTTCTATTCTATAAAAATAAAAATTTGTTTAGATTAAACTAACCTCCCGGTGTAGTGGAGTAGAGAGTACCTCCAGGGGTCGACGAATAATCAGCGGGCAATTGATTTGCGTCGTGGATAACCACTCTCTTAGCAGGAATACTTTGGCTCTGCGTGGCTTGCCTGGCAATCGGTGATGCCGACATTTCGTCTTAATTTTTATATAGTTGTTTATATTAAACTGAACGAATCGAAAAAAGTTTCTCAACTTTTAAATGTTTTTCCAAGACAGAACAACTGAACCACAATGTTACTCAATAGCCTGCAGCGACAACGACGATGTGGTAAAAAAAAAACAGGCGTGCGTGTTCACAGGAAAACAAGAGACCACGATGTGTCGCTCTATTGATACTTCGGTAGAGAATCAAAGCCGTGTGCATTTGTGTACTGTGAGTTTTTACTCGAGGTTATATCCATGCATTTGGATGTATTTATTGATGTGTGGGGAACTAATGTGCGCGCGCACGCACGCAGTACGCAAGCGTATTGTTGTTTTCTACTTGGTTTTGTCTGCTGCGCACTGCGCAGTTACGTATAACAAACCCGCAGATATATATGTAGCAGCGCATCACGAAATATGAGAGCATACACCGGCACGGTATGACGGTAATCTGCCGTCAATATGACAGCACAGGATTAGAGAAAAAAATATGCTAATTTGAATCTAAATTTTTTGCGTCAACAAAACGTCAGCAATATATCGTTTTCATATGCCGTTGATAATGTGCCGATAGTTTGCAGACAATGCAATAGTACAATAATAATATAAATTTTATTTTTGTTATAATTGAGAAATAATTCTCAAAATATTTCTAAAAATATTACTTTAATGAAATACTTATATATAATTCTATACATTACTTGTATTTAAATATGCAAAAATAGATTTCCAATTTACCGCGCCTAAGTTTAAACATATATATATATATATATATAGGTTGGATTATTCTTGGCTATTTGGATTGACTTATAACCCTTAGGTTATGAATTTTTTTTTAATTTGGCACAATTGTTGTACACATAAAAATGAGATTTTTCCCAAATTTTGATGTCGATACATTAATTATATCAAAAGTTATTAACAATTAAAGAAAAATAATAAAACATTTTCAAACGGCTATATTTTAAAAACTAATAAAGATATCGAAGTCAGATTTTTTTTAAAATACTTATAATACCTTGAACTTTCGAAACAATTACAACAATAAAAATTTTTTTTCGAAAGTTATTAACTTTTTGTTTAAACAATTGCTAATATCTCAAAAAGTATATATATTTTTTGAAAAATTCTTGCTCCTGCGTATTCCTGAGGATTTTTGCTATCGAAATCAATCATAAAATTCAAGGGCCCGACATATCGGAAGGTGTAACCCTAATTATAAGAAAACGCCTCAGCGTAAGACCACGAAGACATCCCGCTGCCGTTGCGATGTACACCGAGGCATCTTATTTTGATTAAGGCTACGCTTTCCGATATGTCGGGCCCTTGAATTTTATGACTGATTTCGATAGCAAAAATCCTCAGGAATACGTAGGTGCAAGAATAAAAAAAAATATACTTTGTGAGATATTAGCAATTGTTTAAACAAAAAGTTAATAACTTTCGAAAAAATTTTTATTGTTTATTGTTGTAATTATTTCGTAATTATAAGGCATTATAAGTATTTTGAAAAAAATCCGACTTCGATATTAGTTTTTAAAATATAGCCGTTGGAAAATTTTTTATAATTTTTCTTTAATTGTTAATAACTTTTAATATAATTAATGTATCGACATCAAAATTTGGGAAAAATCTCACTTTTATGTGTGCAACAATTGTGCCAAATTAAAAAAAATCCGTGACCTAAGGGTTATAAGTCAATCCAAATAGCCAAGAATAACTCATATGTTGGAAGCCAAATGACATTCTGGAATTTACATGAATCCATACGATTTTCACGTAATAAAGCAATCAACACAATTTTGTACTATTATAACAAAAAAAATTTAATTTATTTAATCATTGACTTTTGGAAAATGAAAGTGACAAAGAAGTCCTCTGCAAGTTGAGCTGAAGTAAAGAAGAGAAGTGAAATTAAATAATATTAAAATAAACAGGTATATTCTTTCATCAAATCATTTATCTTCTTTTTTTTCTAGCTAATATTTTTTTTATAATAAAAATGTCTACTTTTATATTAATAAAATGGAAAATGAGTTAGTCAAGAAACAATTCCATAAATGAATATAAAAATCATCAAAATAATTAAAATATAATTTTGTAATTGAGTAATCGCTTTATATTTCTTATTGAAAGAATAAACTGGATTTATTTTGAACTTGATTTTTAATATTTGATTGAATAAAACAAGAATCTAATTAAAAATATGAAACGACTTGCGGATGGAAAAGTTCTAGTTCAATCATTCTTATTTCTTTATAAGAAATGTTCATAAACAAAATTATTATGAAATATTTAGGCCATCAATATGGTTTTTCAAAGATATCAGTAAGCCAAATTCTCAGTGGCTTGATAGTGAGATTGTGCAGAAGATTTATATGAATAATATTGTAACCAAAATAGAATAAAAAATCTTTTTTGCAAATTCTGAGAAATTCTAATTTATAGTTATTATTTACATATAAAACAATTATATATATTAATAATATGCATATTAATAAAATATATATTTTGAAAATACGTTTGAATACTATTAAAAAACGAAGTTCCTATATAGTTAATATTTCACTACTTATAACTGTAATACAACTGAATAACTGAAATAACTATAATAGCACACACAAAAACTTGAATATTTTTACACAAGGTAAAACAATTCACAGACAAGACTACATAAAGTACCTAGGTGTAACTTTTGATAGCAATATGAGATGGGACCTTCACTTACAAAATTTATACAAAAGAACCAAGTATTTAATCTTTATCTTTTACAAATTATCGAGAATAATGAGCACGAAAGTGCTCAGGATGATCTATTACGCCCTATTCCATAGCATTGCATTTTACGGAATTATTGCATGGGGAGGAGCTTACCGTGGTAGAATTAAAGGACTACAAAATTTACAAAACAGATTACTTAAAATAGTTAATAAAAATAAATTCATCATTAAGAAACAACCTCTTGATGTAGGAAAAACCTTCTCATTAGAATCACTACTATACCATTAGGATGATCTTTCTATAACATACAATAATAAAAACAAGAAACAACAGCCTACAAGTACCAAGAAGATTGAGACAAAGCAGTATCAAAAACAGTTATATTAGGGCTATTACAATATTTAATAAATTACCTAGAGAACTTAAATCAATAGAAAATTTACATACTAGGAAAACAAAATTCAAATTATAGATATAACAGAACCCATAAAACTTATTACACCGAGTAAGAAAACTAAAAAAGATAAATATAACTGCAAGAATTCACTCATATCATGGGAAAAATGGCAAAATGGAATTAAATATCCGACATCGGAAGTCCATGAGGATACAAATTTCCTAAACAACATATTACTAGATATTAGAACATACATACGAGGTGTGATCAAAAAGTAAGGTGAATTTTGAAATTTAGCGGGCTACGTCCGTTCGATCTTCGACTTTTTTATTTGGTTATGTCGGTACACTCGTCTAGAACATACGTTCCAAATTTCAGCTTTGTAGTATGTTTGGTTTGTTTGTGAGAGGCATCAAGGTTAGAAGTGTTTTGCGTGCTCCACGATTTGCTGCTGTCTAAAAACATGGATCAAAGAGTTTGCATTAAATTTTGTGTGAAAAATGGAATCAAATATTCCAAAACACTTGAAATGCTGAAAGTGGCATACGATGAGTCTACTTTAAGCCAAAAAAATATTTACAAGTGGTATAAACTCTTCCAAGAAGGCCGAGAAGACACCAACGACGGACCTCGTTCTGGACGCCCCAGCACATCAACAACTAATGAGAATGTTGAAGAAGTGAAGAAAATAGTGTTGGGAAATCGTCGAATTACCATTAGAGAAATTGCTGATGATATTGGCATCTCATTTGGTTCGTGCCAATCAATTTTGACGAGTGTTTTAGACATGAGATGTGTGTTAGCGAAGTTTGTTCCGAAATTGCTCAATTTCGACCAAAAGAAACGTCGCATGAGCATCGCCCAAGAGCTACTGAATGACGTCAACGATGATCCAGATTTACTCAACAGGGTTATAACAGGTGACGAAACATGGGTATACGGTTATGACGTCGAGACTAAGACTCAATCGTCCCAGTGGAGGCATTCTGGATCACCAAGACCAAAAAAAGCACGCCAAGTTCGATCAAATGTAAAGGTTTTGCTTACAGTTTTCTTTGACTGCATGGGCGTAGTGCATCATGAGTTCTTGCCACAGGGTAGAACAGTAAATAAGGAATATTACCTGCAAGTTATGCGCAATTTGCGCGAAGCAATCCGCCAGAAACGTCCGAATTTGTGGAACAATAAAAATTGGCTTTTGCACCATGATAACGCCCCTGCTCACACATCGTTGCTTGTGCGCGAATTTTTGGCTAAAACCAACACAGTAACGATGCTACAGGCACCGTATTCCCCAGATCTGGCCCCCTGTGACTTCTTCTTGTTCCCAAAACTGAAGAGGCCCATGAAAGGACGGCGTTTTGCCACGATTGAGGAGATAAAGACGGCATCGAAGGATGAACTAAACAAGATCACAAAAAATTATTTTTTGAAATGCTTTGAGGATTGGAAAAAGCGTTGGCACAAGTGCATTATATCCGAGGGGGATTACTTTGAAGGAGATAAAATAAAAATTGATGAATAAATAAATATTTTTTGAGAAAAATAAAAATTTACCTTACTTTTTGATCACACCTCGTATGTGCTAAAGGTAATTAATTAATAATTGTAACCTTCATAATAATAGATCATACTCTAGAATGATCATTTACAATTATAAAAAAATGCTAAACAGATCAACTGAAGAAATGGAAAACGTAATTAAGCTAACCAACAAATTCACTGAATCATATAATATAACAAGACCAATAAAACTGTTTCGTCCTCGATGCGAAAAAAAGCCTCGCACAAAAAAAAAAGAATCTGTTCTCTTCTAAAAGTATGTTTAGTCACGTTCGACTAATAATTTAGTAATATTTTTTGTAACTATCTGTAGTTTATGTTTGACCGACGAGTAGAATATTCTAATCTCTCTCAAATGTACAGCACATGTCACACAGCTGTTTATGACAATAGAGCCCTCGTCACTCCGAACGTTTATGATACCCACTATAATAAAAAAAGGTCTTGACAGTATCTCAACTAATAGTTTCTGTGTTGAACTGACCGTTTCCCTTTCCAACAAATACATTCTCAATTGTAACCGCCTACCTCCTTCCTACTTCACTATTTAGCCAATGGCAAATGAATTTTCTGAAAATTCAAAAACTAAATACACCCACTAAACTATCATTGAGTCTGCTGCGACAGACAATAACTAGATTCTCACCAAGCTTTGCGAGAGCAACAGTCGCAGCATGTCTGCTCTGCTCTCTTATACATTTTCACTGTTCACTTTTCTTTTATTAAATAGAGTTTTAGGTTAAATTGTGTTAACTTTACTTTATCTTATCCTCTACAATTCATTTACCTATATAAGGTAAAACTATATACAGAAATCTATATACCCAATACAAGGCTCTGTAATAACTGCTACCTAGTATATAACTGCTACTACGGTTACGGTATGGTTACGGTACGGACACTCAAAAATCGCCTGAAAATCAGAACATATCTCGCTGGTTATACTGCGGTAACAATCAATCTACTAATTTTTGTTAAGATAATGAAAGAAAAAAAAACAATATTTGTTTTTACTGTCAACAAAAATATCTTCCTACTAACAACTACCTCATCAAAGCATATAAATAAACGTTTTATTCAATTTCTGTACGGAAAACAAATTAATTAAAAATAAAAATCAGAGCTTAAAGAATTTGAAAATTCTAGATACTCTTGTCCAACTACTCTGAACTACTATGAATTACGTTTCATACGAAGAAATCGTACATAAAAGCTTCTTCAACGTATCAAGTTCCCTCATATACTCCTATATAACTATGAAAACTAAGCACCAATACTTTCAATCTTACTTCGCCTTAAACAAATCACGATCCCCTTTCCTAAGAATCATCAAAAAAGTCTTATGAACCATAGTAGTAACTACAGTTTAAACTATAAGCTTATATACCACAAAATGATGACTATACATTTAACAATATATATTAATCGTTCATGAAGAATGTTCTAACATTATCACTAACTTACTACTAGATCTAAACGTTAATCAATATACTCATCTATGTCAAGTATCTCTCTAATTCACCCTTACTCTCTTAATCTTTTAAACTTCCTTTAAAAAATATTTACTCAACTTAACATTCCTACACGAATTTAGTCAATTTGACAATAATAATAATATTAATAATTTTGTATGGTGGTAACAAAAGGCAAATCCTTATTGGATGTTGTGTCGGACTCCCTTCATCATCAGTTTCAATCCCGGTATACCACTATTAAAACATCGTGAATCCAGACCTACCGACAAAACACTCCACTCTGTGATTCCAAAATCGAAACTTCAACCACGGAATCTTAACTTCTACCTTTGTCCTCCCTCCAACGTGGTACCGCGTTAGCATTACTTCTCCGTTGGAGGATCTGTTCATATTGTACGTATCGTCTGTTTGTCCGTCTTACCATCCGCAGCTCTTCTGCATTCCTTCACATATTTACTTGTTTATTCAAATATCCTTCTTCTTTCTTATACTTCCGTAGCTGAGCTCCCAGAAGCGAATAATAAATTTGCCGCATCTCGTGCTTCACCTTTCAACGACTCGTACAATCGAATAGTATTACCAGCCTCGTCAATTTGACCTTTTTCAGTCAAAGTGTTATAAATACTTATAATAAAAAATACGTATCATATACAACTTGTAACAAATCTGTTCAGTCGATGACACTCAACAATAAAGGTTCATAATATATTAATCATATATAATTCTTCTTTAATATACAATCATTTTCTTTAACTGTCTATTACGTATCAGCTTTCTTATTAATATAAATCATTTTCTAAACAGCTGAATTAAATTAAAAATTTTTAATTAAATAGCCATATTGATAAAAATCGTATAATTAATTTCCGTTAAACAGTTACATAGCATTTTAAAGAACTATTTTCCAAATGAAAAAATCGATAAATCAACAGGATTTTCTTCAACATTAGAAACAGGTACTTCCGCAACAAGATTGCCAAATGACCCGAATTCGATGGAGATGTTGCTACCTAATCCTCAAGATGAATTCTCCAGTGAGTCAAAAATCTTTTAACAACCATCGATGCACTCTTAATTTGTTCCGTCTGGTTTTCTTTTCCACTATACACAGATACACAACCGATGATGCAATGAAATTTCGGTAAATTACGCGAAACTCAGCGTAGCAGTCAATTTATACCGTTTGCGGTCAGAATCGTTGACGGAATTCAAGGATTAATTCAATTATAATTATAGTATTATTAGGATATCATCTTACAAAATATTTATTTCATAATCGATCGTCTTATTGCTTATGTTAAACTAAAATTTTTTAAACAAACAACTGACAACGCTGTAATGTATGATAATCTAAACTATAATAAATTATTAATATTAATCTTAAGTATTGACAACATACCTGTAAATATTTAATATATGTATCCTCCGATAAGCATATATCTATTTATTTATTATACAAAGATAATTGCTTTTATTATGTTTATTTATAATAAGGTGGTATAAAAATATTACATCGGCTTGCTACTCTGAGTTGAATCTTAAAGCTAATAATATTTATTAATATAAAGAAGATAACGTAGGACTTGATATTCGTAAATTTTATAAGATATTCAAGCTAAAGCTAAATAATGAAAGTCCCGAAGTTTGCATTGGAAAAAAGTATTAAGATTAACAGTCAAAATATTATCCAAAGCTATATCTATTTGAATGTGCTGCGCAGTTACGGACAACGTGAACGGATAAGCTACACTTAGAGAATCGGACATGCACGCCGCTCTTGCACTACTGTACTCGTTGCTGTTGTTAAAGCTGCGTTTGTTCGGGTGTAGCGTTGCCTAGCTGGATCTGCTGCGGGCTGGCGAATCTCGCATTGAAAAGCCGAGCAATATGAGCTTGATGCACGCTCTGCTGATCCCCTATGTTGTGCAATGCTTGCACGTGTGCATGTTGAGGGTATTCTACGCCGACAAAATCTGTGTGATTTGGAAAAAAACAGTTATTTGAAGTAAGCGCGTCTTTTGCTTTTTGCCAAAAAAACTGCCCACATGTGGAATAATGAGCAATATATCTCAGAGCTTTCATTCGAATTCACGCGAATCATTAATTATGTCCGAGCAGAGTTTTAAATTTCACCAATCGCGGTTTCATTTTTTTTTAAATATCTAATTATCAGTTTCGTATAAACTTTACAAATCTTAAAATATTTGTCATTTATTTCGAGAGTAAGCGGCTTATTTTATCAAAAACTATTTATTATCTTTTTAATTAGAAATATGGTAATTAAATTCTGTACGTGAGTTTAATTTGCGTTCGCAATAACAACAATGCTTTTAAGTTTTTCTAACGATACTTGTTACTGGAAGGTAAATTTACCAGGAAAAGCTTGTACTTGTTGATATTGCTGTAACTGTTGTTGATAGGCCAAAGCCAAAGCTTGCTGTGTTTGTGGATGAAAGCGTCGTTGAAAATCATTTTGTTGTCGATGATAAGCAGCTACTGGTGGACTTGCAACAAATGCTGACGAGAGAATAGGTCCACCAGTTATACGTGCATAGCCTGAAACTGCATATTCAAATATTGTTTGTACCTACTATCTATCGTCTTATATTATAGTCTCGTGATAATGAGCCTCGAAGATAAATGCTTATCTTCAATAGTATAAGTAATGTACTTAGACTATAATAAGTAAGTGATAAAAATAATATAAACGCGTTTTTTCATCATTCTAAAATAAGTGTATCTCATGATATTTCGAATTTAGGCGAGCTATGAAACTAGCTTTTGAATGAACTCTCGTAATTTAAAAATTTGCTTCCTCAAAAAAATTATGATTCATGAGGTTCAAAATAGTGATACAAGGTACACCTATCTTATTTTTATAAACTAGTGATGTTTAATACACGTGACGCACTCATTATTTTTTTGTATTCGTTTTAATATCTTTATAAGCATAATTGAAAATAAAAAATGCAGTATGTATTAAATATTCCCATGACTTCAAAAGATACGTAGCCGTCGATATTATATATTGGTAAATAAAAATTTAATAATGTTAACAGTTGATACTCATGATTTAAAAATGCTATAAATGAAACTTTAAGTTTTTATCGTACGATGTTCTGTGTTGAAAAATTATCAAAAACTTTCAAAAAACTAGAAAAAAATGTAATATAAGTTCTGAAAATATTATAGTTATCTATAATTATATTGCGCATCCTTCACAATATAAATAATAGACTTCGATAGACTCAACTTTGTTAGCTGTAGTATTTAGTGTATCCTTAGACAATTTTTCTAATATTTTACGGAACGAAATAAGCCGAAATCATTGTACAATGTTTTTATATAGATAATCTATCAATTTATATTAGGTATTGTTTATTTTGTTCATTTGAAGCTAAACTTTCCAATAAAGTAAAGTTCAATTAAGTTCTCTAACGAAAAATCAGCTGGTTTTTATTTTAGGCAAGTTAAATAATCAAATGAATTAAAAATAATAAATTAAAATTAAAATGAATTAATAAACATTCTGCTCTTCGAAATCTTTCATAAAAATAACTTACAATCTTTTTTTTAATCATTAGTAATTAAATCACATAGTTCATATGAAATTCGTGCCTTCGAACATTTAATCGTCTGCGAGCATCTGTAGAAATATTTTATAAGCGTATATAACGCATATAACTATCATATAATACGTCTGATCACGTGATTATCTTTCAGCCAATCAGATCGCGAATAAACTGTCTTCACTTTATTAGGTTCTCTTTTTTTATACTTGAGGAAAAAGGACTACGAGTGTCAGCAGTAATCTTTTATGAGCGTACATAACATATGTATAACTATCATGTAACGCATTATTTGATCATGTTACTATCTTTTAGCGAATCGAATCACGAATAAACTAACTTCACTTTGCCAGTTTTTCTTTTTTATAAAATTAATAAAAGAACTGTTTTTTATAACAATATTGATTCGACATAAATTAAATGAATAAAAATTCTTATTTAATTAAATGAATAATTAAATAAATAAATAAACGCTCAGACGCGCTTTAATGCCTAATTTTTGTTACGTACATTCTTTTTCAGCTCACATTAAAGGTATTCTGTCATACATATTAAATACTAATTGGTGTTTATAAATGGTGATATCGAAAATAAACTGTTTGGAGGTTGGATAGAAGCAAAGCAATTTAGTGCAAGTCTGTACTGCAGGCAAATGAGTTGCCCGTGGCTTCTGCGAATAGTAACTAGCAAAGTGAGTTCACGACAATACAGAGAAAAGAAAATCGAAGCTATAATCTACTGTCTAAAAAAGGTGATGTATGCTAGAAGTTATCGTGAAGATAGAGTGATGGAATAGTATTAAAAGGATGACGAAAAAGCAAGTTTGGTGAAAATGAGATACATACCTAGTCCAGGATTACGATAAGCGAGGGCATGAGCGACACTGGGCAGCACTCGGTGCGCTAGATGTGGATCACCGACGCTCGAGCTGAATGACTGATGCGACGCTGGCCCGTTGAAAGCAAATGCAGTCTGCGTGAGGCCTGGCCTCACAAAACTGAACGACGCGTGCTGCTCTAAGCCACCGAGCACATTCGACGGCCTTATACCATTCGCTGACGCTAGCTCGCTACTAGTACAGCCCGTCAATACGCCGAGCATCAACAACCCACACTTCTGCAATATAAATGAGTGAAATGAGTACGTTCGACAACGTGCCTGATGTAGTCTGCTGTGAACACTTTCTTTTTTATTTCACTAGACGTTACGTTAACAGCTAATTTTTCGCTTCGATGAATTTATAATCGCATTATTCGCTTTACTAATTGTATTATTAATTTGACATTCACTTTGCTCCTGTGTTCGTGCTTCTCTTGTTAAATAAATCATATATTGCACGTTTAGTGTAAATACCACCGGAGACTGTTACTGATGGGAGTTGTTGAGCTAAATTCTTAATAGTATACATGTTACATGACATATACGCATAATAGATGTGATGTATTTTTTCATAATATCGTCAAACTGACACTGATTTATAGAATTCTGAATGATTTGATAAATTATTGATTATCTATTGAGCCTACTAATTTAATAGAGATTTGTGGAACTACCTTTCACGTAGGCTTTTGATCGAGTACAATGAGACGTTCGAATAAGATCATCGCAAACTCTGAGGAAGTCTGTACGCTTTATATTTTCTATGTTCAAGTTATGATGATCATCAAGTATATGCGCCAAGTGACTATGTTCGATCTTGGAATGTACTGTAATAGATTCTTTATGTTTCAGGCAACGCAAAAGGAAAGCCAAGAGACTTTCGGTATACTGACATGAAAGCATAATCATTCAACCGAGACATGTTTTAACCACAAACCACGACTGAACATTGAATAGAGCTCTGGTAATCGTAAATGAATTCACGCAAGCTTTTTCCATATTATCTGTCATAGTAAAAATGCTACCTTTATTCCGTTACGATAGTTACAAGGGCTATATTTACGAAATATGCACTATACATAGACCATGAGATGAATTCGACAAATTCTTGGCGACTGTGCGATTCTCGCCTCTCAAGAGATTTCATCTCATCACGTGTGCATCGTACTGCTTCTCTCTTATCTCCGAAATTTTATTTTTTATTATATTTTCTACTCGCAAATTCACTTGAGTGCTTCACTTCCATCTTTTTAGCTTTATTACGCGGCTTTTAAATCACTGATATTACTTTTTTTAGATCCTCGTCACTTCTTGGAAATATAAGTTAGGCATAAGTAATATACACTAGTGTAAGTTATGTGTTCAACTCTTTGTCTGTCTTATATTTATTTAGCATTCTACTAGCCCATTTCTACGCGGATCTCTTATTTTATGCTAATTAGCATGTGAATTTGAAAATTATCAGTTGCATTCGTCATCCGTTATCATGCCGGTTTTTTATAATTAAAATTCGAAAATTTATGATTAATATTTCTATTATAATACTATTATCTCTGCTACTGTATGCAATACGTTTTTTACTCAACAATACATAAGTATTTCTTTAACATGCAATACATGCATTTCTAATTAGCAATGAATGTACAATACTATTAGATTTGGTACAGCAGCTTGTACTAATGTTTTTTTTTCACGCGAAGTTTTACATACAGATCAGAATAGCTTGAATCCATCTACAGTGTTTGTAAATGTTTTGTATTTTCAAACGTAATAAATTCCAAACAAAAAATCTTTAAACTTATTACAAGGAATGTATTACAGAATTGTTAAGTTAATGTGAAAGAATTGAAACGTATCACTCGTATAGTTTTCATCATTTGAATTATGTGTTCAAAAAAAGCTACATTCGAATATTTTCTCAAGTTAAAAGAATTGAATATTGCGCTCGATTGTAAATGTAGAAAATACATTAAAAAACCGATTCATTGACCTATAACGAGGGCAAAATTATTCAGATAGATATAATAATAATAAGAAAATATTCTTTGCTGTTTCTTCGGCTTTCTGATGTTTTATTGGAAAGAAACCATATATTATTATTACGTGTAATTTGAAAATACTTATAAGATAATTACTAAATAGTTTTCAATAAAATACTTAAAAAATTTCGGTAGATCATAGCCGACGAAACGTCGTAAAGAATATCTGAATATTACAAAATGACACGCAGATAAATAGCAAATACCTAAAGTTTAAAAATAAATGGAAGGTTGATGAGGGATTCGCAATCGGACGCTTACTAAAGCAAGCAGGATAAAGAACATCGAGCAGTTTAACGGAAAAGAGATTTACGCGTGGCAATACACTTTTAACAATAGTCCTCTCTGAGCAAGATTGAACGGTAGATATTTAATTAAATTAGTTCGTTCAGGATAAAACGTGAAAGACCTTTGTCCTCGAGGTCTCAAATGAATTTTCCGATGAAAAGTAAAATCGACAACGCGTTGCGTTTCTACGCCGCAGTTTGAAATACGTAAAACCGAACGGCAAAAGCAAACATCGCTGCACAGAGAGTGAAATACACAATGATGGTAGGAAAGCAATGGTGAAGCCCGCGTTGACGTTACAAGGCGAAAGACTGATATGGAAAAACATTGCTGTGGACTCACCAGTAAATTTTCAGCCATCGAAACAATACGGAACACCCGTCCAAGCAGATAATAAAGTTTGGTTCCTAAGCCTCGCAGCGACGATGAATATCGAGGCTCAATTCCAGAAGCCGGCCAAGTCGTGGAACGTTAAATACCTCGGAAGCTATCCGACCTCTACGTGATCCGAATGTCCGGGTTCTCCGTTCATTTTTCGAACCTCTCTCTTTTGCACACCGCCTTTCTATATCTGTCTGTCCCTCTTCTCCCTCTATTTCTCCCTGCCCCCTTTCTCGTGTCCGTGTCGCGGCCACCTCCTCCCCTCCTTACAAGTATATTTAAAGACAAATTTGCAAGCTTCTCTCCAAATCAAATGTCCTCTTATTTTTCCTAATTCTTTGCATATTTTACGTTTGTCTTGTACTGTTATTACCAGAAGCAAATAATTTTGTTTTCATAATCTCTTGTTTCGCCAAAAACATTGAAATTAAGCTTTCTGGTGCGTTTCACTTATTAACAAAATACCGTGCACTTGTCTTCAGCATTTTGTATGATTATTTGATAATCGTTTGTCTTTGATAAGCCCTCGCGATTCTTTATGCAAGTTCTTAGCTTTTTAACTGATTGTATTCCATTACGCTTTATTTGATTGTAACAACATATATATAGTTTCAGATATTATAACCAAAATAGTAAGCAGTTTGCATGCCTATTTTATTAATAGATAAATGTGATAAGTGTGTATTTGATAATGAATATTATTTAGCTTTCATTAAAAAAATCTTTTTCTAAACTTAACTATTTATACGTCATGATTAAGATTGTTACTGTATATTTCGTATTTTCATAATCTGATAACGGTGCAAAATGATTTAATGTTATACATAAACGGTAGTAAATTTTTATGATAATCTTTGTTCTTTCGGTACTCTTAATTCTTTAAGAAGCTTTCAAAAATAAAATATGTACATGGCCTAAATGAAACTTTGAGATAGATCTTCAAATTATTAAAACGATGTTTAGTCAATCTTACATCGTTGCAGATAAAATACGAGTATTTGTATATTTTAATACCTTAATTATCAATTGATTCAATATTTAGTCTTTTATTTCCTAACATTTTGACAATATTCAAAAATTACTGGACGTTCTATAAATGATTATCAGAACATTAAATTCTAACATTTATTTATCGAATAAAAAACAAATATTTGTATAATTGCCTTTTCTGTAGTAATTGACGTATTTAATGAAAGAAATTTTATATATACCTTGAAATTTTGAATATTCATATCATTTAAAATTTATTATATTATTATTTATACATTTTATATATATATATATACCTTTAAAATCTGGAATATTTATACCTTTTAAATAAAAATCTATACTTAAATGCAGTATAAATATTATCTCATAAGTCCCCAATATTATCAATTTATAATCGATAAGTTATGCAAACTCAAGAAAGACTATAGTTACTATTGGAAATTAGTGAAAGTGACTTTCATCTGATTAATTAAACTTGCACGACCACGACCGTAGTGCATGAGCGTACTGCTTTGGATTCATTGCATGAGGCCTTTAAAATAATGTATTTTGTTTCCATTCTTTATTCAAATTCCTAATAATATTTTTCTTCGATTAAATACACCTATTTTGTCTATGAAACATTATTTATCACAATTTTCCTCAGTCAATCTCTTTACAGAATAAAATTATATTTACCAGAATTAAAAATACAATTATGCATTTGTAAATTCCCTAGTTTCCTTAGATCAGAATTCTTAATTTTTTATGAACAGCAGAAACATTTATTTTAATAAGTATTAAATATGCAGAAAAACTGTAAAGAAGACTATTGTTTATGTTGATTCGAATGTTTAAATAAAGAAACAGATTGTTTAATGAACACAAATTATTTACAGGGAATTGTATGAATTTACAATGACTGATATAATTGGAAAATTAAACAGTAACGTGAACATGATTACATAACGATTGCATAAATAACTTACTAGAAATATTGTGACATAAAAGTACGAAACTAGTGATTTTTATAACTTTTCAGTGTTGAAGGACATTTCCAACTAAATAATCCGGAAAGAGAGGTATAAAATATTTTGATATAGAAAATCTTTCAATAGAAGAATGTGCAAAGATATAAGACAATAAAAGACTAAATCCGAAGTACGTTTTTGAGTGAGTAATTAGGATGAATATATCTGTACAAAATTTATGTATTTAATTGAATTTAATTAATTTGACGCAATTGATTTACGTGTAATGCACAGATTTAGTGAAAAAAATGAGCAAACACCACAGGGAATCATCTCGCGTATCATCCAAAAAGCGACTGGACTACGCCCCCCCCCGCGACTTCATCTGTATATGTGCACGTGTTTTAAGATCACGCGTTATCGTTTGTGTGTGTTTGAATGCATATATTCACATATATTATTTTTGGTACATACATATATACTGATTATTAATTTATAAAATAGTAGAGTAGAGGGGAGGGGGTAATAGCAAATATACACATTGTTTTTTCTTAAATAAATTTTTTTTTATTGATAAAAAATAAATCTTATTCTACAAGTCATTTACATTAAAAGATTATTCATAGAAATCCTTCAATAATTTCATCGCTTTCTTCCCAATTCATGCAGCAACCATTTAAGTAAAACTTTTTCATAAATTTGACATTTTGATGTGCGCACGCCGATTCGTATTTACCGTTATGATTAGGACACACAGTAACTGATTTCATATTTTCAAAAGGGGAATATCCTCAATCATTCATTGGTTCACTAGTCGAGGGTGGGGGTTATGCAAGAGCACTGATTTTGTCGCGCGCGTAAGTCGAATATGATTAGTAGTGGGAGTAGCTAAGTCTAAGGGGGATTATGCGGAGTAGCTTGGCGTGGGTATATTAATGTGTTCTTAGTCGTGCGTACGCTTTTCACGCAGCAGGCAAGACATAAACGTCAGTTCAACGGCTTTTCACACACAGCAGACCAGTCGTAAAATTTAACGAACAGGCCATGGGTGGTGTAGCTGCAACGGCTTTTTTTGTGAGGACCATTTTTTCAAGACGATCGCACAGCTATTCCAACGTTCAATTAAAATATAAAACAGCACTTTTCAGTGCTAAATAACGTATGAAAAAAATATTTGTTCAATAAATAAACGAATTATATTTGAAAAATTTATTAAATTTTCCATAAAACAGTACTTTTTAGTGCTAAATAAAAAAAAATTATTAAAAACTTTGTCTAGTGTTTTTTCTTTTTCCCAATCCAATTTGCAGCAAAGTCAATAGATAAGTATAAGGTAGGTATTTTTTAATTACCGTTTCGTTGAAAGTCTGTCTTATTTTTATAAGAAATTCTAATTACATATACATGGCCACAAATGACATTTTTGAACAATCTTTACCAATTTTTATAGATTTAACCTATTAAGGACGGGACGGACACTTTTTCGTGTCCAACTTCAAGCTACCACCAAGCCAATAATTTAATTGCAAACAAATTCGCGAACTACCGTTTCCTATGTTTTTAAGTATGTTCTTTCCGATTATGACACTTAATTTTTTCAAAAATTAGTTTTTTCGTGTACAATTTGAAAATTAAAAAAAAAAGCACTGATTTTTTGGAAAAAAAAATTTTTGTGATCGAAATTTGTTTGCCTTTCGATTTTTTTATGGGCTTAAAATTCATAAAAAAGGTGTCCATGATACCTTAACTAAAAAATATCGGCCCTACGAAAACCCAAATATATATATTTTTTAATAAATTTGCGTAAATAAACAAAAATTTCATTCACTAACTTCACCGATTTTTATCTCGAAAACTATCGACTTTCATGAAAAGTATATAAGAACAAAAAATTTTTAGAATCAGTCAAGGAACACGTCTGAATTTTTTTAGATTTTTGGGGACCATTTTTGGTTTTTTCGAAAATGGCCATTTCCAAGGCGATCGATTTTGTTCCTACTTTATCATCATGAACTAAATTTCGAAGAATTGACGCATTAGTAATTAATGATTATACCAATCTTAATAATATAGGCCACATCCACTTTTTCGATCTGAAAGAAGGATATAAATTGCTGCAGTGAGCATCATGTTGATCAACTCCACCCATTGTACTCCAATCATTGTACTGTTTCACAACTTTAGGAACTGGCAAACCTACTTTAGAGTAATCTTTTGAAGAATATGCGTACAAATCTGTTTTTCAAAATCACGCAGGAATATATGACCTGCTTACATTGGAAAACTACGGGAATTTTGATATTTTGAAAATTTTGAAAAAAATTTTTGATATTTGATAATTTTGAAAAATTCAGACGTGTTCCTTGACTGATTCTAAGCATTTTTTGTTCTTATAAACTTTTCATGAAAGTCGATAGTTTTCGAGATAAAAATCGGTGAAGTTAGTGAATAAAATTTTTGTTTATTTACGCAAATTTATTAAAAAATATATATATTTGGGTTTTTGTAGGGCCGATATTTTTTAGTTAAGGTATCATGGACACCTTTTTTATGAATTTTAAGCCCAAAAAAAAATCGAAAGGCAAACAAATTTCGATCACAAAAATTTTTTTTTCCAAAAAATCAGTGCTTTTTTTTTTAATTTTCAAATTGTACAAGAAAAAACTCATTTTAGAAAAAATTAAGTGTCATAATCGGAAAGAACATACTCCAAAACATAGGAAACGGTGGTTCGCGAATTTGTTTGCAATTAAATTATTGGCTTGATGGTAGCTTGAAGTTGGACACGAAAAAGTGGCCGTCCCGTCCTTAATGGGTTAATTATATTACAGAATATGAATATTTATTAAAGATGATAAATCGATAGAATACAAAACGCGCATAATGACTAGTACTCTCTGAAAGAATGGCTACGGTTCAAGCGGCATAGCGTAGTCGGGCGAACGCATAAGGAGCGCGAGTTCGATTCCCCTTGTAGTATTGATATATATTTTTTTATTAATACTATAATTGTAATTAATGATAGATATCGTTTTATTTTTAAGAATTATTTATTTAAATATAATTAAATATTTAAATATA
Organism: Phymastichus coffea; assembly: GCF_024137745.1. Taxonomy (NCBI): domain Eukaryota; kingdom Metazoa; phylum Arthropoda; class Insecta; order Hymenoptera; family Eulophidae; genus Phymastichus; species Phymastichus coffea. The sequence continues at coordinate 32,039 of NW_026706953.1, read as the reverse complement.
ATTCAATATATAATATCTTTTTTCTGTTAGAGATTTAATCCTGAACTGCTATGTGGGGTAGATTTACCCCAGACAATTTTTAACAATAAATAAAATTTTTTTTTTTTTCAACAATTTGTTTCAGTGTATGTAACATTAAAAATTGTTAACTGAATATTTTTTTTGTAGTAAAAGGTTTGAAATATACTAGAAAAAATTTTCATAGCAAAATATCTAAAATTCTCTGATTTATTTGAAGTTTTTCGGGCTAGGGTAGAATTACCCCACCGAGCAGTTACGTGGCCAAAATGAGGTGTGCCAGCTAAGGGTTAATCGATCGTTCTTCAAATGGAAGGGTATAAGGATATGACTATCATGAAAGAATAAGTTGATATATTATAAAAAAATTTCAATTTATTTGTTCATATAAAGAGTGTGGTTACTGCATGAAGAAAAAGTTTGATTTGATAGTTTCTTGAGTGAAGGACAACCCAATTCCTTAACATTCATCACAGTTGTTCTTTAAAAAATAAAATAATATCATATATATATATATATATATATACGAGGTCTGTGCGGAAAGTATCAGGCCTACGTTTATATCTTCGCACCATAGTGTTCGAGAGACCTCTACCGGACAGAAACGTCAACAGTAAAGCCTCACGAATCTATTGGTGACTTACTGATACCTGCCGGACGTATAGTTCATGCGCAGCGTGTCTTTGTTTACAGTGCCTTTTTCGCGTTCGTCTGATTTTGATATTGTCAAAAATGACTGAAAAACAAGATCAACGAATTTGCATCAAATTTTGCTTTCAACTCGGAAAAACGAGTTCGGAAACTATTGAAATGATGCAAAAGGCCTTCGGAAGCGAGTGTATGAGCAAAACACGAATAAAAGAGTGGTATAAACGGTTCAAGGATGGTCGCACTTCTGTCGATAGTAATTCTCGTTCCGGCCGACCTTCGACGACAAAAACCGCAGATAATATTGAGCGGGTGCGACTTGCAATCGAACAAGATCGTCGTATAACTGTGCGAGAACTAGAAGAAGACCTTGGGATACCAAAAACTATCATTTCAGAAATTTCAACCGAAAATTTAGGAATGAAACGCATGTGTGCAAAATTGCTCACAGCAGAGCAGGAGAACATTCGCTTAGAAATCGCTCTGGACAATCTGGAAATGGTCAATAATGATGATAATGTGCTTAGAAAAGTCATTACAGGTGATGAATCATGGGTTTATGGTTAAAGGACCTGAAACAATACAACAATCTTCACAGTATAAGCATTCTGAATCGCTAAGATCAAAAAAAGCACGTCAAAGTCGGAGCAATGTTAAGTCAATGTTGATTGTTTTTTTCGATTGTGAAGGTGTTGTAAATAAATAATAATATTTAAGCATTGGGAATGGTTTCAATAAAGCCCCTAGCTGCCATTCCAGTCGCTGCCGTCGAGCCGCCAACTGCCGCCGCCGCCGTCACCGCCGTTACTACAGCATTGGTCACCGCTAACGGGCCGCCGACGAATTTGGAGAAGGGAGCAGAGAATAGGATGGGAGAAACGTTACATCAATCGTAACCACGGACTGCAGCTCATTCTCGTCCAGAAAAAGTCGTCGACAGCAGCAGCAGCAGCAACAGCAGCAACCAGTGAGCAGCAACAGTCTTCTGATTATATTCTAAGTCAAATTACATCAAGGAAAAGAAAGTTATTAGAAGCTAGATTTTTCGCTAAAATTTCAAAGTTTAGTGATTGAAAGAAAAAAGAAAAAGAATTATTTCACCTTTGAGCTAAATACAAAATATTCTACAAGTCATTTTTTTCCTTTCTACAAGTTAAGTCGCTATTACTAATTTGTTTCTTTTACAGATGGATTTTACTCAACTAAGATTGCTCTAAACAAAATGAAACATTGAAGAACTCTGCAGTGGATGTATGCATGAAGTTTGAAACAAGGGAAAATATTCCTGAAGGAACTTCAGCGTATTGTCTCATTTTACATGATCGCATCGTTTAATACAATCCAATAAGTGGGGATGTGAAGAAACTTATTTAGGGAGTGGAGATTGATGTATTAAAGAGATGACTCTTCCCTCAAGCAACTCAGTAGCAGCCAGAATGGAGTACGTAGTGGATATGCAAGGTTTCATGATGCCTGGCAATGCGTATGCCTTAAAGGAGCTAGCGATACTTCCACTTAACTACGACGAAGAACCACTCGTACGATTACTCAAACCTCCGTTTCCATGGCGAAAACTAACTGAAAAATGTAAGCGTTATAATCTTTGGATGGAAATCTACTACCATGGATTAGAATGGGACTCTGGTGATTTCAAGTACGAATAGCATAAATTCATCATCACAGACATGCTCAAAGATGCTATAAAAATTTTTGTTTTCGGAGATCTGAAAAAAGAGTGGTTAGAACGATATGGCTTCAAAGTTTTCGACTTGAATGATTGGGGATATTCCCCTTTTGAAAATATGAAATTAGTTACTGTGTGTCCTAATCATAACGGTAAATACGTAACGAAGTGCGCACATCAAAATGTCAAATTTATGAAAAAGATTTATTTAAGTGGTTGCTGTATGGATTGGGAAGAGAGCGATGAAATTATTGAAGGATTTCTATGAATATTCTTTTAATGTAAATGACTTATCGAATAAGATTTATTTTTTATCAATAAAAAAAATTTTATTTAAAAAAAACAATGTGTATATTTACTATTACCTTCCTCCTCTACTTCACTATTTCATGAATTAATAATCAGTATATAATTTTTTTTACTAAATCTGTGCATTACACGTAAATCGATTGCGTCAAATTAATTAAATTCAATTAAATACATAAATTTATTTTAATATTTAAAACGCATTTCACATTTGGTGGGTGGGGGGGGGGGGGCTCTTGCGCATGATCTAACAGTGCTGATCTGATAGCTCATACGCCTCAGATTACAGAGGGGCGGCGGCGGGGGCCCCTGCTCTCATAGATCTCAGGAGGAGAGGGGGGCTATGAGTGATCTAAGAGTGCTGATCTTATAGATCATGCACTTCAGATCACTGATCTGAAGCCCCTTCCCCATAATCTGAGGCCCCCCCCCCCGATCTGTGGCCTGCCTAGTTTATCTACTATTTTCGGTCTAATAACATATTTCACGTAAAAACAGGACTCTATATATTACCATGAAGCAGGGCTATATGTCTTCATGAATGGTCAATTCGAAATATGTTCAATAAAGGTGAAGTAACATTTTCCATTTGAATTTGACTAAACGGATACCTTGACAATATTTTTTAACAAAGCTCAGATTATAACAAATAAATATAGTTTCAAAAGTACTTATTAAATAATTCAGTTGATTAGCAAACTTCAGATGCTTATCATCATTTTCTCTTAAATATCTTACAATTAAGGTAAATCAAACTACTGTAAACGTTTTTACCGCTAAAGTATATTTCAGTTGATAACTTTCGTAATAGATCTTGTCTATTATGCACTATCTCAATGGTAATAATATATAATTGTTATAGCTAAAAGATTTAGTTAAGTTAAAAAGTCATACAAAAATAAAATATAAAAAATCGTAATAAAAAATCTCTAATTATTTTTTTTAAAGTCACAATTAAATTTGTATGTTTTTCCCTTCAGTAATAGCAACTGAAGATTGACTAAATGTTTTTACAAAGTACCCTTTTCAAATTATGTACATAAATAATGTCTTTTAAAGCAATTGATTGTAATGTCGGCATTAGTTTCGCTTTTATATTTCATCTCAAAAAAATTTGTAAGTAATAACATAAGAACTCAAAAAGAATACTCGTATACAAAAAAACAAAAGAATCCTCTAATAATAGCTCTAAATGAAATTTCAACAGGTTTAACATAAAAAAATATATAATTAGAATGAAAATATTGGTTTCAACATAGAGTGTTTCAACATAAAGAGATAACTTTATTTATCAATTATATAGATACAACATATTTAATAACTAACAGAAACTGTAATAGAGTAATATATTTACGTTGTAAAAATATATGTAATTTAATTTTTATTATACTTATACATTTAGTAATTTGTCTTCTTAGAAACTTCTATTAATTAATATTTTTCGTAACATCTTACGTAGTTATAAAGAGAACTTAGTGCTAAATAGTATTTTCATGACTTCCTTATGCTAAGTAATATACCGGGTGTCTAGAAAGACTGGAAACACCCAAATATTTTTCAGACAAAGTAATTTTTCAAAATGTTCAAGATCATTATTGAAGTAACTTTTTACGAAGAATCCATTGGTGACCTTGAATATAACCTTGAGCATGACCTTCAACGTTATTTTAAGGTCAGCTTTGTTTTTTTTAATGGGAACCTCTCTTTTTGACCCGGGATTAAAAAATAGTAGGAAATATGACATTCACATAAGGTAAAATAGTTGGGATCTAAGTGACCTCCAAGGTCATGTGTAAGAGATAAGCCTTATTTTTTTCTTAATCTTTTCACCCAAATGATCGGGTAAGGGTAAAGTTTAACAAAAAATATTTTTGACAAAAATTGCTCAATTTCGACCAAGCCATATTCCTATGACTTTGCCTTTGACCTTGGAGGTCATGCTCAAGGTTATTGGAAGGTCACCTTGGGGATCACTCAGACCCAAGCTATTTTACTTTATCTGAATATAGAATTTCCCGCTCTTTCCGAATTCGGGGTCAAAAATAGGGTTTTTCATTAAAATAAAACAAAACTGACCCACAAATAACCTTGAAAGTCACGCTCGAGGTCACATTCAAGATCACCAATGGATTCCTTGTAAAAAGTTACTTCAAGAATGATCTTGACCATTTTGAAGAATTACTTTGTCTGGAAAATTTTTTGGTGTTTCTGAACTTTTTTAAGACCCTGTGTGTGTGTGTGTGTGTGTGTGTGTTCGTGTGTGTGTGTATATATATAATTACACCTATAAAACAATTTACACTGAATTTTATTATTAGTATGAACCATGGTATGATATCAGTATGACTTTTTTCGCATCAAGTTATTTTTTATAACAAATATTAGGTACATCCACCAATCACGTTTTTTTTATTTTTATTACTTTTATACTTTACTTTTATACTTTAGTACTTTATTACTTCTTATACATCTATTATTATTACATTCAATATTTTTAATTATTTATTTGAAATGTACTAAACATAACTCGAAACTTATTATTTATTTGTGGTAATATAGGATAAATAGAAATACTTGTGCTATATATAATGATCATTTAAAAGCTTTAATATATAGAAGTAACAATCGAAAGTACTAAAAAATATCATTCATTACTCGGAAAAAAAAGTAATCTTGATTCAAATGTTTAATAAAAATTAAGATTTTTGTGAATCTTCGAAATTAGTTTTTTATAAAACTATTTTTTAAACATCATTAGAAGAATCCATATACATAGTCACGTTGATGATTTTCGTTGCAAAATCTATACAAAATTACTGCAACAATTTAAATGATTCAAGAGACATAAACCATGTAATATATTAGTATTGATAAAATGTAATTTTAAGTAAGCAAAATACTTAGAGAATTTTGTTATAGACGTCTTATAAAAAGATATTTGTATAATTTATAAGTGCAAAAGAAATGTAAATTTCTTTGGACAATCTGAAATACCGCATTTATGAAAAAAACTGTATTAGGAGGGTATAAAATGATAAATATGCACAATATGCGTTATAATTTTCTTATTATTGCATAAAATTGAAATATTGGTTAAGTAATGAATTTGAAGTTTACGTTTTATTTTCTTTAGGAAGAATATTTTTTTTTATACTAACCACAGATATATTTTAATCTAAACGTGATGGTAAAATGCAAGATCTATATAACTTGCAAGTGTTCGATTCGTCACTGGCGTTACCGTTACCTGAAACTCCACTATCAGCCCGTGATCGCGGTGTACAACTGGTAGAATAGGCTTTTGGACAAGAGTATCGTGGTAAATGCCCGATAGATCCACGACTGTGCTCTCGACAAACTCGCGTATGGCGTCGATTTGAGAAGCGAAAGTAGCCGCGTAAACGCTCCTTTGCTGGCCTGCAAATATACAGACGTTTTATAAAATCTTTTAGATAATTGCAAATGATTGTATTTATTATTATTATTTTCATAATTTTTTCAAAATATGCAAAATGGAGAGTGTCAAGAATAACAAAACTTTTTCAAAATATATATCGTGTTAAAGTAATATATATTTATAGTGACACTAGCATAAAAATATTACATTTGACATTAGCTGTTTGAATAATATAATATGGGGTATACGAACATACTAATAATGAAAATTTTGGACTTCATAAAATGCTCGTAAAGTTTGGCCGAGCCGAATCAGTTCGAATTGGTGAACTCTCGAGGCGAACCTCCGAATGGTACAGGAATCCTCTTCCAGCAAGAGGACAAGAACGGTTAGCTGATTAACGACCTTAGCTCACACGCTTATATTAGTATCGACTCGTGACCTCGCGAAAATCATCTCAAGCACTGTTTGACCTACACGTACTAGCCTCATACCGACACACTCACTCCCATACTCAGAAACACGGATCGATGTTTTTCCAGGACGCCAAACGACGTGGAAGACTGCGGCCGATATCAGCTGATCCGGATAGCTGGCCAATGGGGAACACCGCATACATTGGTACTAAATAGCGTTCAATCAACGCATTACAAAAACAGTCCCAATACACAAACACGCGCAGACCGACCTCGCGAGCACCAGGAGGGGACCAGGGAGAGCGGCTATAAGGCCCCGGTCCCATAGCTACGTATGAATACGGACGGATACGGACACGAATCGCAACTCTAGTAACATCACTAAAAATATCTAGTTCGATTATTTAGTACCAACACTACCGGTAGTGAGCAAAAGTAACTGTTGTTTAAAACTGTAGCGCCGAACGTACCACATTTAATGTAACGCCTATCTAACCTTATACATTATTGCCGTCTATAAGATGGCAAATGATAGAGAATTGATAGACTTTCAACTACAATTAGTGGAATTAGGCCTTAATTTTATGGAAGTACTTGAATATATGAGAAGAAGAAGAAAAAATATATAAATGATATGTATTAATCACCCCAAAAGCTTTTTTACATTAGCATAATCATCAATAAGCAATATTCATGAGAATTTGAAAAGTAAATTGTAGACCTGACATTTGAACATTAATTGTGGTACGTTCGGCGCTACAGTTTTAAACAACAGTTACTTTTGCTCACTACCGGTAGTGTTGGTACTAAATAATCGAACTAGATATTTTTAGTGATGTTACTAAAGTTGCGATTCGCGTCCGTATCCGTCCGCATTGGCTGCGTCCACATAAACGAGCCCGATCGGACCTGACCCGACTTAGGGTCTGTCTCCATGAGTTCCCTCCCGGTCCTAGATTTTGTATGCGGACGCCATCTCTATCATTTCGAGTTCAATGGCGAGTTTCATACGGAATGCGAGAAACGCATCTATGAAGTTGCTGTATCCGTGGTTTGAAGTTTCCTGTGCTCAGTGCTCATGAAATGACTACATGTTCCCGCTCCAATTTTATTCAACGCATACGTGCAATTCGGTAAGTTGATAATTACAACTAATTCCTACATTTATTTGTAGAAAATTGCAAATTACAAAATGCCCAAAAAAGGTACGCTATCATAGTTATAATTGTTATATTCTTTGTATAGTCATAGTTATATTTCTTTGTGCTCGCTACAATGCTATTCTGAGACGCAGTTACTCCAAAATGGACGGCCATATTAAATAGTTTGTTCATTAATGCAAACTGTAACGTCTACATTAAAAATTTATGATAAAAAAATTTTGTGTGTATATATATAAATATTTTACATTTTGTGAATAAAACAGTTATGATTATAAATATATAAAACATAATTATTATTTCATTTTGTTTGCAGAACAATCATCGTTAACAAATGTATCACAGGCAATGGTTGCCATGTGAAAGAAAGCAAAGCCAGCTAGGAACTTCTGGCCAGGGAACTTACGAGCAACTTGGTTATATCTATTCAAAGCAAAAGACTTTAGAGATGCTACAAAGAGTTTACAATGAGGATGTCGAGGATGATATTCTGACCAAGATACTGCGGAATGCTGATGAGGATTATGAGTACAAAGTGGATCTTGACTCAGACGATGAAAATGTACATTGACTGAGATTGTATGTAATAGTTTTGAACAAAGCTCATCTGTTCTTTTTTTATTGCAGCTGCGACTTCTTTAGGAAAACGTCTGAAAAACATCAACTTGGATAATGCTGATGAATTGCGGTCTGCACTAACACCATCAGAGAGACAAGACTTTGAAGCAATGATCAGTAGTGGAGAGGCTTTAAAGTTACTTCCTCAGTGGAATCCTTGGTGGAGGTACACTACTAAAGAAAAGCTGTTTCAAGATTTAACCAACAACGATCAGGACCAAACCTTTTCAGGTAAATTGAATACTATTTAAAAAAACGCGTTTTTATAACCTCAATCTCAATGAATGGGAATTTTAAATAACTAACTGCAATACATATTATTTTATTTTAATTTTATTTGATACATCTTTGACAGAGATTAAATTACTCAATCGGATGACAAAATAATATCCCGTATTTCATCTTTGGCGTCTTTCCACAGGTGTCTACTGGTTACGCAAGCAGCATGCCATTCGTCAAGCAGGTCCTTGGTGTCAATGACCTGAGACGAACGTTTTTCCAGCGATATTTTCAATTTCTTCAGAGATACGTTGATAAAATTCTTCTTTGTTGGCCAGACACTGCGAAACAAATATGTTTGCCATAAAGACCATTTGTTAATGCTATAGTTGTTAGTGATAGCATTGTTGTCCTCCATTGTTCCCAATGCTGTACACCCGCTTCCTCCAATTGATGAGATTCAGGATAAAGTATTGAATGAAAACATGAAATTCAACATTAAGTATATCATGAAAAACGATTTTCGTCGCTACGTGCCGGTAGCGTTTCGTATTGTCCGTCTAAACATAGAAAATGTAGACAGCAATAATTTTTCGAAATGCATAATGTGGTTCTCTAATGAAACTGAAGGACTGATAAATGTTAAAATGAACATCACCTATAAAGAGGCACTAAAGAAAATATTTCATGAAATCTCATTTAAATAGTATTCAATTTACCTGAAAAGGTTTGGTCCTGATCGTTGTTGGTTAAATCTTGAAACAGCTTTTCTTTAGTAGTGTACCTCCACCAAGGATTCCACTGAGGAAGTAACTTTAAAGCCTCTCCACTACTGATCATTGCTTCAAAGTCTTGTCTCTCTGATGGTGTTAGTGCAGACCGCAATTCATCAGCATTATCCAAGTTGATGTTTTTCAGACGTTTTCCTAAAGAAGTCGCAGCTGCAATAAAAAAAGAACAGATGAGCTTTGTTCAAAACTATTACATACAATCTCAGTCAATGTACATTTTCATCGTCTGAGTCAAGATCCACTTTGTACTCATAATCCTCATCAGCATTCCGCAGTATCTTGGTCAGAATATCATCCTCGACATCCTCATTGTAAACTCTTTGTAGCATCTCTAAAGTCTTTTGCTTTGAATAGATATAACCAAGTTGCTCGTAAGTTCCCTGGCCAGAAGTTCCTAGCTGGCTTTGCTTTCTTTCACATGGCAACCATTGCCTGTGATACATTTGTTAACGATGATTGTTCTGCAAACAAAATGAAATAATAATTATGTTTTATATATTTATAATCATAACTGTTTTATTCACAAAATGTAAAATATTTATATATATATACACAAAATTTTTTTATCATAAATTTTTAATGTAGACGTTACAGTTTGCATTAATGAACAAACTATTTAATATGGCCGTCCATTTTGGAGTAACTGCGTCTCAGAATAGCATTGTAGCGAGCACAAAGAAATATAACTATGACTATACAAAGAATATAACAATTATAACTATGATAGCGTACCTTTTTTGGGCATTTTGTAATTTGCAATTTTCTACAAATAAATGTAGGAATTAGTTGTAATTATCAACTTACCGAATTGCACGTATGCGTTGAATAAAATTGGAGCGGGAACATGTAGTCATTTCATGAGCACTGAGCACAGGAAACTTCAAACCACGGATACAGCAACTTCATAGATGCGTTTCTCGCATTCCGTATGAAACTCGCCATTGAACTCGAAATGATAGAGATGGCGTCCGCATACAAAATCTAGGACCGGGAGGGAACTCATGGAGACAGACCCTAAGTCGGGTCAGGTCCGATCGGGCTCGTTTATGTGGACGCAGCCAATGCGGACGGATACGGACGCGAATTGCAACTCTAGTAACATCACTAAACATATCTAGTTCGATTATTTAGTACCAACACTACCGGTAGTGAGCAAAAGTAACTGTTGTTTAAAACTGTAGCGCCGAACGTACCACAATTAATGTTCAAATGTCAGGTCTACAATTTACTTTTCAAATTCTCATGAATATTGCTTATTGATGAGTATGCTAATGTAAAAAAGCTTTTGGGGTGATTAATACATATCATTTATATATTTTTTCTTCTTCTTCTCATATATTCAAGTACTTCCATAAAATTAAGGCCTAATTCCACTAATTGTAGTTGAAAGTCTATCAATTCTCTATCATTTGCCATCTTATAGACGGCAATAATGTATAAGGTTAGATAGGCGTTACATTAAATGTGGTACGTTCGGCGCTACAGTTTTAAACAACGGTTACTTTTGCTCACTACCGGTAGTGTTGGTACTAAATAATCGAACTAGATATTTTTAGTGATGTTACTAGAGTTGCGATTCGCGTCCGTATCCGTCCGTATTCATACGTAGCTATGGGACCGGGGCCTTATAGCCGCTCTCCCTGGTCCCCTCCTGGTGCTCGCGAGGTCGGTCTGCGCGTGTTTGTGTATTGGGACTGTTTTTGTAATGCGTTGATTGAACGCTATTTAGTACCAATGTATGCGGTGTTCCCCATTGGCCAGCTATCCGGATCAGCTGATATCGGCCGCAGTCTACCACGTCGTTTGGCGTCCTGGAAAAACATCGATCCGTGTTTCTGAGTATGGGAGTGAGTGTGTCGGTATGAGGCTAGTACGTGTAGGTCAAACAGTGCTTGAGATGATTTTCGCGAGGTCACGAGTCGATACTAATATAAGCGTGTGAGCTAAGGTCGTTAATCAGCTAACCGTTCTTGTCCTCTTGCTGGAAGAGGATTCCTGTACCATTCGGAGGTTCGCCTCGAGAGTTCACCAATTCGAACTGATTCGGCTCGGCCAAACTTTACGAGCATTTTATGAAGTCCAAAATTTTCATTATTAGTATGTTTTCAACGTCTGAGTCAAGATCCACTTTGTAATCATAATCCTCATCAGCATTCCGCAGTATCTTGGTCAGAATATCATCCACGACATCCTCATTGTAAACTCTTTGTAGCATCTCTAAAGTCTTTTGCTTTGAATAGATATAACCAAGTTGCTCGTAAGTTTCCTGGCCAGAAGTTCCTAGCTAGCTTTGCTTTCTTTCACATGGCAACCATTGCCTGTGATACATTTGTTAACGATGATTGTTCTGCAAACAAAATGAAATAATAATTATGTTTTATATATTTATAATCATAACTGTTTTATTCACAAAATGTAAAATATTTATATATATACACACAAAATTTTTTTATCATAAATTTTTAATGTAGACGTTACAGTTTGCATTAATGAACAAACTATTTAATATGGCCGTCCATTTTGGAGTAACTGCGTCTCAGAATAGCATTGTAGCGAGCACAAAGAAATATAACTATGACTATACAAAGAATATAACAATTATAACTATGATAGCGTACCTTTTTTGGGCATTTTGTAATTTGCAATTTTCTACAAATAAATGTAGGAATTAGTTGTAATTATCAACTTACCGAATTGCACGTATGCGTTGAATAAAATTGGAGCGGGAACATGTAGTCATTTCATGAGCACTGAGCACAGGAAACTTCAAACCACGGATACAGCAACTTCATAGATGCGTTTCTCGCATTCCGTATGAAACTCGCCATTGAACTCGAAATGATAGAGATGGCGTCCGCATACAAAATCTAGGACCGGGAGGGAACTCATGGAGACAGACCCTAAGTCGGGTCAGGTCCGATCGGGCTCGTTTATGTGGATCAGCCATTCATACGTAGCTATGGGACCGGGGTCTAAGACGCGACATCGATGCGGGGCCATGTTGTGACACGATCGGCGACGAACGTGAGCACAAGAGCGCGGGGAGGGAGCGAGAGCGAGACGACCGAGTAGGCGCATGAATAGGCGCGAACGGGAACTAAGAGAGAGTGTGCGTGCGAGTGAGATAACAGATAGAGGAGGCGTGAGAGGGGATACCGATACACTAGTAGAAGCGATCGGTAGGGAAAGGACGGATGATAGGCAACTAATAACGAGTAGATTGACCGACGCGCGCACCTTGACCGACTAATTACCAATAGGATAAGGGTAGACCGACAAATAGAATAATTAGGCGCCAATTAATCACCTAGTAAAATTACGCGGGACAAAATAGTGAAATAGACGGTGCTGATAATCGAAGTAATACCACTAGGGCCAATAAGATAAGAATTCGCGACCGAAAAGAAAGGGAAGCGAAAGAGACGCGACGCGACACCGTTTTAGCCGCGGCCTATTCTGGAAGTCGCAGCCAAGCCCGGATCGGACCTTTAAACAAGCGACCAAAGAAGTCATATTTTTTCTTTTGTGTGCCACGGTGAAGAAGAGAGAGAGAAGAAGAGCCCCGTCGGACCGGACGATAACACATCACCTGTGAGTACCGCATTATGTTTATATCGTAGTCGGGAGTACGCGAATCAGCATAAGCCTCGTGAACCCACGACCTAAACCGATTGACCCGCGACTAATCAATGGTGCGTGGTACGTGGCCCGCCTTTTGTTCTCAAGTGCTCCTAGGCCGACCGGCCGACCTGACCTGTAGTTATCACAAGTGCGGGTTGCGATCGCGTCGCGATGCACCTATAGAGAAAAATGGCTTGTGTGCTGCGCAATGGGGAATGGCGTCGACACGATTAACTCGTGCAAACCGCAAATAAATAGCTGATACGTTGACCAAATAGGCGTGATATGGATTGTGAGACAAATTGTGGCTGAAGATTTAAGGATTAGTAGCGCAGACCGATAGCGAATAATTCCATATAGCGATGGAAATTGACCTGGGCAGACCGTGGAAAGTTTGAATTTCCTTTTTCTTGGCTTAATAAATAGTCTATTAATCATTAATGACCAATTAGACTATTAATTAATAGTCAATTAATAGTCTCTTCTTTGACGTAACCTACAACCTACACATCCTCCGTAGCTATCGCGATCGGATCACAAAGGGCAGGCTAGCGCTCGTCGAAACGTCGGTGCCATCTTGTTCGTAAGCCGAGCACTTTGATTACTGGAATCGTTTCGCAACCGTTCACTGTCCAGGGAGGCCTGAGGAGCTCCCTTTTCTTACTACCTGTTCCTGAATGGATTAGGGGTTTTGCGCTCCTTCCATGTTTACAGGTAGCCAGCGAGGCTAGTGCAAACTGAACAAGGCAGCCGCCCTCCCGCTTACAGTAACCCAGCACCAGTCGGTTCGCGGCGCTAACCGCCTTCCTCGTGCAAAGTCGGTAGCTGGCGCTTAACAACAAAATGAAAAGCCGCAAACTAACTGGCTGCTCTACTGGTGACAGCCGCAAGGAAGGAGAAACTCAATGAATTATTTTCCTCGATGCCTCCCCCGTCACATAATTGTTAAGCAAGTTCGGACTTATACCACCACTACGTATGCAAGTAACGTTTCTACAAGTAGAGCAATTATAAATGAAATGAATGCAGCAACACTGCTTTTGAGCAAAAACAGTGTATTTCCAATACTAGTCACATAACTATATAACTATAATAACGTTACTATTTTGTCATTATTTGTTGGCCCTACATCACATTAGAAAAATAATTATTTATACTGTTGTTATACTGCCGAATAAAAGAAAATAATAAAAATTACATGATTAAATGAACCTGTGAGTAAAGTTCTATCATAATTGTATAAGCGCCTTTTCCGAAATGATCAAATATGTAGTCTTTTCGATTCTTATCGACGTGGCCGATCTAACGTTAGGTTGGTACGTTATATGTGCGTCGCGCTCTCTCATCCTGTAAACACTAGCATTTGCCTTACAAGGAAACCACCCCAACCCGACCTCACCGATTTGAATGATTTTGGGATATGTTGTAGTACTTGAAAAAAAATTAGATACGTGTTTTTTTTATCTGCCTATAAGGGCTTTTAAGGGGTGAAATCCACCCTGAAAATCAACCCCTAAAATTAGTTTTTTAATATTTCTCAGCATCAAATGAATATTCTTCAGTAAACTCAACGTTAAAAAATTTCTTATAAAAAGGAGCTTTTAAGGACATAACATTTATACCGAAGGGTTGCAACCCCCTTTTTAATAGGGGTAAATACACTATTTTTTATACTGTTTTACGACATGTAATATAGTAAATCAGCTCGAATGATTTAAAAATCGCACTGATAATGAGAAAATACCAAAATTAAATTGACGTGTTTCCGGATTTAAAAAAAAATATGTTTAAGGGGTGTTTCACTCCCTAGAAACCACCCCCGTCAAACTATCAGCAGGTTAATCCACCTAACCCTGAGATAAACAAGTTTAGTCGTTTGTTATTTCTTGAAATAATTGAATTTTACACCATAAACGAATTATCCCAGCTGAATCACATACCTCTTATTCACCTACCCCTAACCTATCTAACCCCCACCCTTATAAACCACCCTTACCGAACCACATGCGGGCTAACCTTATATAAATAGCGTAAAAGTAAATGTATTTCTTAAATAACATTCATGTTGCATAACAATATGCCCCAAGTATTATAAATTTTATGTAATAATTATTATTTTCTTTTCGTTATAAATACAAAAAGGATAAAAATAATTAATAACGGCTTATAAATATAAGATTTGAGACTAAAATAAATTATAAATAATTATTAACTATTTTGTTTTTTCGAAATTAATAATAGTTATAGTATCAGTTTTTTTAAAAATATTATTTGCATTGTATTACATATAGCTGTGTATAAAAGAGTAATAATAATAGTTATTATTTTTTAAACGTAAAGTTAATTCATAATAAAGAAAAATAACAAATAATAACAGTTAAAAATTATTAATTTCAAAAGTGGAAGTTTAATATAGTTATTATTTCTTTTTTAATCATTTACAATTTGTCAATGAGAAAAGAAATTATAACAAATTTTTGATTATATTAATAGTTATAAATAGTTATTATAGTCTCAATTCCTATACTTATAAACTGTTTACTTTTTTCAATTTTCACTTGTGGTTTAGTTTACTTTTTGTTGGTACTTTACTTTGCTGTACACTTTATCTTATTTACAATTTTGTCTTATCAATGGCTCGAAGAAGATTAGTTATATAAAATCTACGCCCCTCACGATAATAAGACATCCGATATATATATTTCATTATTCATAGTAGTTGAAGAAAAGTCAAGTATTTAAAAAGTTAAAGTTTTTTTTATAGTGCTGGATTTATAAATAAACTTATTTCTATATTTACATACAAATTTCCCGAACACGAAAATATAGTACATAACAAGAAGAAAAGTTTTTGTCTACTATGTAAGTATTTGTCACTTATCATATATAATTTTATTCAAATATTTTGATTTGTAAACATGTGAAATATAACTGTTAAAAACGTATGATCGAATTCTATCTATAGACTAGGTTTTCTTTTATCTTTTGTAAAATTATTCAACTGCAAAAAAGAGTATTTATATCTTGATTTTGTTTTAGATTAAAATATGAAGATCAATCCTTTGAACGTAGTCAATTTATTATTAGCATATTTTCAAAGTTTACAAATACCAGATAGCGAGATTAATTTCAAAGAAATTAAATTGCCAGAAAAGTTGAAAGAAATATTAATAGATGCCGTGTATGAGTTTAATGATATTGATATGATTGTTGAAGAGACGTTAGATTTTTATGAAAATTATAAAGATACTGATGCTAAAATAATAGAAGATGAAGTTCAACATCACTTTCCTGATCCTGATTTTGCACCAACAAATCAGTGCACAAATGATGATAAAGAAATCACATTTGATTATAAACAGAGCCGTAGAATTTTGGAGGAGCGAAAAAAACAAAAACTTAAAACTGGATACTGTACAACATAGATTCAAAAAAGTTTCATCTATAAGTTAACTTAAACGTTGGGCGAAAACAATTAATAAAAAAGGAACTTACCGAGAAAAAATTGCGCAAATTTGCCAATACACGTTTGATAATTTAAAAGTCGCTATTGCAGCTGGTACGATAGTGCATAATCGAGATATACGGAAATGGGCATTGCAAGCTCAAAAAATTGTTGGCCATGAAGATATAAGATTTAAGGCTTCTCAAAATTGGTTACTAAAATTTAAAAAAGCTTATAGAATAGTATATAGAAAAATAAATAAATTTATCACCAAAAAAACATTAAAAAGTAAAGAAGAACTACAAACTAATACTGATGCTTTTGTAGCTGATGTAAATGTAAATCATGTATACCAGAAATCGGCATTGCAAACTTTTATATTTGAGATCAGAGTGGTTTCCAATTAGAAGTGCACTCGGGAAGAACTTTAGTAGTTGAAGGAGAAAAGGAGGTGCAATGTCTGGTACAGTCGGTTTCATCGACAACGCACAGTTATACAATTCAACCAACTATATCAGCAACCGGGAAACTTTTATCACCACTTTTTATAGTATTAAAAGAAAAAAGTGGTCAATTCGGTCCCATAGTGGAATCTTCATTATTTAGATCAGAAAATGTGCATGTGGAAGCATCTAAATCTGGAAAATTAACGACAAGTTAGTATATTTTTGTTTATTATAATGCAATGACAAAAAAATGTTGACATTTTTTTATTTTAGATCATTTTAAAATTTGGTTGAAAGAAGTTTTATGAAGCTATAAGAAAAATTTACGAAATAAATCATCACATCTTGTAGAATAACGAAAAGTCCGGCCCGTTTTGAACAAGGTACGAATTTCCAATTTTCATAACTAATATTCTCATTACAAATCTTACAATTACAATGTGCATGATCCCCGAAGATATGGTAGAGAGCATGTGAAATATCGTTTCTCAATTCTTGTACTTGATCTATCATTTTACTTGTAGACTCGTTCAACTGCTCACGATGGAAAGCTATAGCGCGTTCAACGAATTCTCTGATACTATAAGGGCTACGCTTGACTAATTTCTTTTTTCTGTCTATTTTTCGAGGCGTAGTTTTCGAGATTTCTTTTATTCTTCTTGTCAAATTCCGATATAAGTGATTGTAACAAATTATTTTTGAACTTTAATTCCTAATTCTTTGTAAGGGTCACTTTCAAGAATCGCCTTGTATACGCTACTGTCGTCGTCCGCAACGAAAGTCGCATAAATTAATTTGTTACTTTCAATGCTTCTTTTGAATAATTCGACAATAATATTTTTTTATATAGCAGTAAAAGATGCTGCCCGATCAAAATTTTTATAGCATTTATGTAGTCGAGCTGGTAAATTGTGTCTTGGATATCAGTCACATAAAACACATATTTTATTCCGAAGATCGCTATCGTTAACTAATTTGTTATCAAGATCAATAAGAGTTATAGTGCCTGACAGTGAGTTATATAGCTCATTTTGATATGTCCGTTTGCTTCATATGGCATCCCCTGTCACACCGATAATACCTATTTTCTCCCCTTTGTATATGACATAGTATCCCTTTCTAGTAGCCGATTATCTAGATCTTCCAGCTGCGTTTTTTAATTCTAGATCAGCTGTTTCCTCTACTTCATCTTGGATAACCGATTCGGCCTTTGAATAAGACGTTTCAGCTATGCCATGAAGAGCCATCGAAGCCAAAAATTGATTTACCCACGAGTTTCCTATATCAGCACTATTTGCTTCCAATACATATCCTTCGGTTAATTCCATTCGCGAGTCTATAAACTTTACCGTCATGAAACTAAATTCATGGTAACAATTATTGATCTTTGTTCAATTTAACAAGATGTGTTAATGAACACTTCAAACAAGGATTGTGTCCGTCGACCTGCTCTGTCAACTCGCGCATCATATAAGCTGTTGTTCACCAATTCTCCTTTGGTTTTATGTTTAGAAAATATTCAAAATTGTTAGTTTCACAGAGTTACGTAAAATAAAAAAAATCGAAAAAAAACTCCATAGACGTTATTTTGCAAGCTTGATTATTCGAAGATCAATGGAAATACAAAAATAAATGAAAATATTTAATATATTGTAACCAAAAAATGAATTGATTTTTTAAGAAATGTAAAACATTTTGTCGTACCTTCACAGCTCAATATAAGCTACTTTTTTGATAACTTTCTACGACGCATAATATCTCTAATTCATAACGACAACATGCGAAAATGATTACTTTATGGAAACAAAACAAAATAGAACATTACGTTTAATTATTTTTTGGCCAATAAAACTTCTACCGTATTTTCTATATAGTATGTCAACTATATATTGTTTTTAGACTGTATATGTATTATTACATCACAATGAATGATGCGCTTATTCATGGAAATATTTTCAAATAAATCAATATTACCAGAAACGTATTCGAGCTTACATGATTATATCGTGTAAAATAAATACGATACACATGTACTTGTCGGTAATTAATATATTTATACACACCTATTCAACTTTTGAAAAAAAAATCTGCATTTTGTTTATTATTGAACAAGAAGTAGGCATGATTATTAGAGACGAGTAGGCATCGATCGATCAACTGGTCGTCGTACGCATCGTTTACCAGTGCAATGATCATACAGTTTGTTGATCACGCATATCAACGCAGCGTCGTGACGCTTTTTTTTTTCATCGGACTGAATTATTGATCAAATTTTTTTATTGGAAAATTTTTTTATAATTTCACCAACATAATGCCCGTACTTCGCTCTCTTTTTTAAAAATGAAGCTTTCGTAAAAGTTTCTACGTGATCTGTTCGGTACTTTGATAGAAAATACGTCCTCTCCACCTTTAAAAAAAAATAAGTCAGTAAAACAGAGGTATGGCACCCTCTTAAGTTGGTAGTGACGGTTTGCGACCGAACGTGTAAAACATTCGATGAATCTGACGAAGACCCGCACGAAGAGTTGTTATTTGTAGAGAACGAGCTTCTGCTCCTAGCTGTAGATAAATTATTGTTTAAAAATTATAGAAAAGTCTATGGCGGAAAACGTCCATAATAGGAAAATATTTTATTGTTAGGTAATAAAGAGAAGTATGGTCGACTCGTTGACGAAATCGAAAAAATATATTTCTAACAGAAAATGGAATCAACAATTTTATCCAAGAAAAATAAACAGTCACCATGCAGAGTTGCTGTGAAAATCAGCAACCTCATAAATACGTAACACCGATGGTAAACAATGCGTATATGACAATTAGCTGATCAGTCGGTGTCTGCCCTATATATAATGAATTGAACATGCACCCTCGATTCTCAATTATGCAGATGTTGTTTATTTACTTAAGAAATTTCAGCTTTGAAAAATTACAGTTGGCACGATGCGTCTCTTAAATTTTATTATTCTTATATATAAGAAAAGTTATTAGAACATAGAATCCATTTGGCTTGTCAAGTAACAAATTTTTTAATCCGATTTTTATACTGATGATTTTTATAATGATTTTTATATGTGCCCATTTTTAATATTTATAATTTATAATAATATTTGACTGGATTATTAAAATATGCACTATACTATTGCTACTTGTGATGTACGAGTATAAAAAACTGCTGTTATATTTACTTAACAGAAATACATGAAATGCAACGTTACTTTTTTTACAAAGTAAGTTTTTCCAATAAACCTATAGATGTTGATGAAAAACTAGAAATAACATGCGTCGAAAAAAGTTATCTCGAAAAAGCAGTTATATTCTATTGTGATGGCAAGACAAAATATTTTATATTTCTCTATATGAAAACAAATGTAATAATTGTATGCGTAAACAAAATGTATTATTTTATTAGGATAAGAAAAATATATTCGTTGTTATCTGTTCTGGACGTTAACACGGATTAGTGTTTCTTGGGGCGCAAGTATCGACGAGTAATTAGATATTTCTCATTTCAAAGCCGTGCGGCCAAGTGCCACTGTTGACGCCTATAGGGGTTTAGAAAGATTTACCGCTTACGCGCTTGTGCAGAAATGTCACGTGCAATCAAACGTTTTCTTTTCTTTGTTTTATCTCGGATTTTATCGGCTTCTTCGAAAATGTAATGCCCAAAATTACAAATTGATATAGTAAGACGTCTGTGCGTTTTAAGTAAATCAAATCATCGAAATAAGCATTTAAACGTGTATGGGAAGCGTTAGTGTTGAAACTAACTAAGCCTTTAACTCTTTTTTAAATTGATTAATTTGAATAAACTTAGTAATAACAGAATAACTTAAAATGATATCTAATCTGATTTTTTAAATGAAATTTATTATTTTAAATCTTAAATATCAACTAGCGGTTAAAGCGCTATCACTTTTCCAAGCTCGCAAAATACACTTACGTCGCTACAACTTGACGTTTAAGTACGCTGTGATAGTCCGACTGATTAGGAGATTAGTTTCCGAAGCTGACTACTGTCCATAGATACTGAGCTTTCGTCAATCTATCTTTTTGCGCCATATATCGTCACGATCAAAATAAACCTATATATGGGCCAGACATTGACGCAATCAATGTATTCGATAAGAGCTATATAGACCACGACCGAAGCTAATCTATTGGGCCATACATACATCGGCATTATCTCAAAACAATAATAACCTAAAGTATGGAGAAGTGTAGCAGGTTTGAACTTGCTGCCAGTGATAAGTCAAATGGCAACACCTAGGGCCTTTGGGCCTGGTGAGAAAAGAAATGTAAAAGAAATTTTTCAGTGGCTCTGCTAACTTAGCAGTTCGTTCATCCAGTTCAGTTTCAGCGCTCAAACAGCCAAGTGTCATGTCCCTAAGACGCGTGAATTTTTCATAGCGATTTAGAAATTTAATATTCTTTTATTATTGTTTTGGTCGATTATTAACTTTAATTTTAACTTGCAAAATTTTTTTAAAACTTCAATTTGCGTGAATTGTTACCGAACTTTCGTGTATCTCTAATAAATATTACTCGCGCTTCTATCATTTAAATTACCTTTACTTGTAATGGGTGAAGTGATTGTTGGGATCGCCTATCTCTCTCTTCCGCGTGCCTTCCCCTTCACCGCTGTCGCATCGGTGTCTTGGTCATTCGAACCGAGTATCGACGCTCGATGTGGCTTTGTTTCAGGTATAATTCTTGATCGGCGTCGGTGGTCGGAGCGGCTGGAGCGAGAAGAGGGCTACAAGTGAGAACAAGAGAGAGAGAAAAGAGATGTTGCCTAGTATAATTCGCACATGTGTGTGTAGGTGGCGGCGCTCGGCAGTTTTTGAGGCCTATAGGGAGAGACGAGAGAAATGCAAGAGTTCTTTGATCTGTTTAAAGGTCTTTACATGATAACTGGTAGAATTGATAAAAATGCGTTCATCTTGAGTAATCCTAATGATTGAAAATAATGTTAGCATTTACAACTGCTTAAACCTTCAAAAATATCTTTAGGAATAGTGAATAAAATGTGATAATAATGTTGTTTTAACGGTTAGTTGTTAAAGATGAATTGCTACAACAAAATCATATGATTTGGACTTACGATTTATGAGGTGATTAGAATAGCGTGTGGGCGTACAAATAATATTAATTCAAGCGACAAGTGTCAGGTTTTTTTTCTTTTTTTTTCTCTCCTCTTCTACTAATCCGATGAAGCTCCAAGCTGCGGTTGCACCAACGCCTTAACTTAAGACCTAATGAAAAGTAAATCTCCCTCACAGAATAGCACAAGCTACGCCAATGTCACTACTTAATTAACATTGACGTAAGAAAATATGCTATTGTTATTGATCCCATCGTAGGTTCTATCATTGATGACTACATTGATGGTCTCGAAAGTTTCATCAGTTCTAGCAACATTAAATTTATTTCTAAAATATCAGGCAATAGAGTTTGCTTTTTTCTCACTGATGCATCTGCCGTTGATGAATCTTTGTAGGCGACGCTTGCATAATTATGATTGAGAAGGAAGGTAGTTCCGGTGACAACTGTGACACAAGTAGTTCCGACATCTCGGAGATGGAACAGCCCTCACTATGATGCGTCTAAATTTGCCGGATTGAAGGCAGCGGTTTTTCAGTAACACCTCAGAGGAGACGAAGCCCTCAGCAAGTGTAGCAGGCACATCTGACATTAACCCTTTTTTTCTATGTGAGTATCGCTGTGATCCACATGTCACTTAAAGAGAGGAGTCAATACGACTACATAAACGGAATAAAACACCATACATGTGAATTCGCGACTAGAGAAGTTACACTAGTAATTTATTAGTATTTGATTCTACGTCTGCAGGAGACGGATTGTTTCAAGAGACTAACTGCTCATCCAGTGCACTCAGTTGCTTTTCTCTAAGCGATGAAGCGTAGCAAGCCAATGGCCGGCCGGTAGGTTTCCTAATGCATGAGTTGGTCTACTTGATCCCGCGACTAATCCGGTTTTTCATTCGGTACAAAATGAACAACATTGGGAATTTTTAATGACGACATCCAGACAAAGAAAAAAGGAATTGAGATTCAGAGAAGCTAGTGTTTCCTTCCAACAAACGTTACGTACATGTTCGAAGGCTCTTTGCTAAGATTAAATAGAACGCACGCGCGCGCGCATGCTTACACTGGAATCAAAATTCAGTTAGAACAACTGTCCCGAAACATATGTATATACCAATTAGGATTTAGCGTCAAATTAACTGTCCAGGGCCATTAACTGAACCATCATTAAATATGTTGAAACAATGGAATGCATTATTGAATCCATTCAAATGGTTATTGAATCGACATAATCAAGGTTTGGAATAATGGATTAAAAATTGTCAATGTAAACACGAAATTTATTAATTCAACCATAGCGATGAAAGTTTTCAAATAAAAATTAAAATGAAATATTTTATTCCGCTAATGCATTTGAATACCGAAAGGAAAGACAGTTTTTTTTTGTGTAATCTGTAACAGAAGCAATTATGTACTTATCGAGAGGGTTAATTTGAATCTTATTAATAAATCGCAATCACATATACCATTTTTCTATATTAACCTAAACTTATAATTTTGCTCGCATTTTTCGACACTGCCTATCGCACGCAGATAGACCATTCGCTCGCACACATTATTAAAAAAGAAAGACTGCATTGGCCTTATATACTAAACGATGTTGTTTTCCACCACTCGCGAGTAAGTAACAGGACCTCTAGCGACCAGTGAAAGAACTTTATGCCGATTATTATCAACCACACGTCCCGTAAAATTATAGCTTTTCTACAAGCAGGCTGTAGAATATACGCGCTGAACCGACTACAAACAAATACAGACTAGCCGTGATCGTGCGTAGCGCAAGCGCATGCCGCTGCACGTGTAGGATACTGTTTTATTGTCCGAGTAATAAAATGACGATATATGCAATAACGCTAACGACAGATGAATTAATTAACTAAGTTAAAAAAGTAATTCCATCGTGAAATTGATTATTAGTAGATATTAAATACGACATTGCGTTACTCAACATTTTTGAACAGTTGCCTCTGTTTCATGCGTTGCTTCAATAAAAAATTCTGTTACAATGACGTATTAATTTGTTATTTCAACAAATTTATTATTAATTTGAAGAAATAGTCGTATATTAAATCAATTACGGTTGTATTAATTATTTCGACATTGACATTTGATAAATTAATCTAGAATACTTATTATTCCAACTATAACATTGTTGTTTCAATAGAAAAACCTGTTATTGCAATAATTTTTTTCGTTCACCCAATGAACTTCCCATTTCTTACTTCAACATTCGTAAAAATAATAAATTAACTAAAATATTTATTATTTCAACAAACGCTGTCTTGTTTCAATAAGCAAGCAATTGTTTCGATACAGTTTTCAGTCAATTTAACACTCCTGGGTGGGTTGAACGTATTTATCGTTCCGGGTACATTGTTTTGCCTACATTTTTTTGTCAGTGTACAATAGTACACGGAGCGCAAGGCACGCGAACAAATGTAAACATGTATTTGGTTACATAATATGTGAGCATAGACAGTTCAACGTGTCAAAACTATGACTTCTTTAAAAGTATAAAAAATGCTGACGAATGAATGTCAAACAAAATTATACGAGTATATATGTTTAATAAGATTATGATAGTATAAGGATATACTTGTCTAAGATGAGAGTGTGAATATATCAGATTTAGTCATCCTAGAATTGTGATTTCATAGTGAATATTAGGTAAAAATAGCGATTTTAAAGCACTTATACGAGTGTGGGTTATGCGAGCGTGCATGAAGATGTATTTATGATAAATGAATGGTGAATGTTTTAAGGCCCCCCCTGACCACTGCATAGCATATAAAAATATATATAGTAAACGGGGAATCCTTTGCGCGGTCTTTTCTCTCCGGTGAAGTAACGTAGCGGTCTGAAAAAATTATTAGCGATAGATTTTGATATCCTGTTTGCGCTAAAGTAGTTTTGGACGATTCCATCCAGTCGTTTTATCAGAAAAAAATTATAAAATTTTCGTTGAATCCGCCTGTTATTGCCGCTATGAAAACAAATGATAACGCCTGCTCCAAAGCGGATGAGTGTCTCTCAAACCTCAAAATATTGACAATTTTACTTTAAATATGTTATCAAGCGTAATTCCGTTTGGCTTATTCCATTGGTAATGATGAATGACTTCACTTGAGCAAAATGATGATGTCGACGAAGAGAAAAAATGTTGTAAATATGATGCTAACAAGTAGAGACATTTTTGATGTCCCAGTTTAATTAATACTATAAAAGATAAGACTTGTATGCAATATCTTATAATAAGTTTTTATTTTTCGCGCTACAGTTCGTGTACCGAATAGAGATATTAGATATTAGGATCGGCAACCGATGCGAAAACAGCTCGACACAAATAACATTTTATAAAAAAAAATAATCACATCTCACGTATGTCTAATTGTACTTCTCGAAAAAATAATTATTTGTTATTGTACCATTATATTTCTGAGAAAAAATAAAAAACATCGTTATCGATAATAATTGTTATTTATTCACATAAAAGACATAATTAAGCAAAAATAAATTCACAGAAAAATTGTACCTCCTGTAGTCTAAATTGTACCATCAGTACAATTCTATAAATTTGTTTCTAAAAGAAATGATAGGACAATTGAAAATTACCACTAATTGTTACAACTTACAAGGATGTCATCCGGAAATGCACTTTGCGCAGGCGTAGAGCTTTGTAATTGTCCTATTATTTCTTTTAGAAACAAATTTATAGAACTGTACTGATTGTACAATTTAGACTACAGAAGGTACAATTTTTCTGTGAATTTATTTTTGCTTAATTATGTCTTTTATGTGAATAAATAGGAGGTGAATTATCGATAACGATATTTTTTATTTTTTAGGAGAAATATAATGGTACAATAACAAATAATTATTTTTTCGAGAAGTACAATTATATATACGTGAGATGTGATCATTTTTTTTAATAAAATGTTATTTGTGTCGGGCTGTTTTCGCATTGGTGGATCGGCACGTAGAGTCGGAGAGGAGGTTGTGGTAGGGTTAGGTAATACATGTGTGTATACATGTGTGTATCTACCATAGCATGTGGTAAATTCGTCAGACTGGTCGGCTGGCTGCACATTATGGAGTATTATGAATATTATGAATATTATGTATTATGAATATTGCTAATTACAAACTACTCAGAAAGGGAAACTTCCAACAACGATTTACGCGTTATTTAGTACATCCAAAGTAAAAGTTCTCAAATAAAGCAGGTTTAAGAAGAGGGAATTTTCTTTTTGTATTTCGAAGCTGTCATCGACACGTGAAAGACTCTCTGTTTCGCATGCTCTAGCAAGGCGCCTGCAAGTCATGTTTTCTATGTACTCATATACGCTATATCATTGCATAGATATCTCATCTCGAGGGGAGAAAATTCATCAAAAATAAATCAAAATAATTTTCACGGTCAAAGTAGTACGTTTATGGGGAATGAAAAATTAACATAAATTACTTTTTTTTATATTTTGCTTTGCGGGAAGGCGCTTTACTACCACTCCAATAGTTTTTATTTTTGTTACGTCTCTTTTTTCGTTGATTGTTTTTTTCCTTTTTTTTCTCTTCGTCGACATCATCATTTTGCTCAAGTGAAGTCATTCATCATTACCAATGGAATAAGCCAAACGGAATTACGCTTGATAACATATTTAAAGTAAAATTGTCAATATTTTGAGGTTTGAGAGACACTCATTCGTTTTGGAGCAGGCGTTATCATTTGTTTTTATAGCGGCAATGACAGGCGGATTCAACGAAAATTTTATAATTTTTTTCTGATAAAACGACTAGATGGAATCGTCCAAAACTACTTTAGCGCAAACAGGATATCAAAATCTATCGCTAATAATTTTTTCAGACCGCTACGTTACTTCACCGGAGAGAAAAGACCGCGCAAAGGATTCCCCGTTTACTATATATATTTTTATATGCCATCCAGTGGTCAGGGGGGGCCTTAAGCGACCAACATGTATAGGTATGCAATCTGTGACTGAAAGTGAGTCCCGTTCTGGCGGTCATGATATTTTAAGCAATATTATTTGACTATCAATTTGGATATATCAATTAGATGTGGAACTGTAGGGCTTCGTAAATTATCCCGATTAAAGTAAGTCGTATAATCGAAATAAGGGGATATTAATATACGGTAAACTTATATCTCGTGCCATACACGGATAGTTGAGACCGTGTGGAGGTATTATCATATTGTCACGCTTACTGTTCGAAGGCCGGGATGTTGCGCTCTCTTTATTTAGCAGAATCAGTCTTGGAAAGAACTTCATATAATGAAATCTAAGAAATATTATCTAGGTCTAATAAATCTGTTTATTTTTTGTTGATAATATCTGTAGATATTAAAGAACATTTAAAATTAATTATTTAGATTTGCATAGGTTAATATTGTAACTAAACAAAGCTACAGAATTCAAATAAATTTATTTTCAAATCAGTAGACTATCAATAAAGATATATAATAAAAGGACATACCATATTTTTACCAGACACACACATGTTCGAAGAAAAAATATTGATATCTTTTGAGAGGTATATACTTTAGTTTGGTCTTGCTCACATTTAATTTTCTATCACCATAGCACAATATTGGGTATTGACGATCAAGTTAAATTAAATGATATTGACTTTTCATCAAAGTTTTATGTCAATCAATAAAGAAATGACTACACGTATTAATACAAAACAGCAAATTGTAAATTAAATATCCTGTATAAAAATAAATTTTATATGCACTTAACTTTCAATTCTCTCTTCTCTCTCCTCTCTCTCTCTCTCTCTCTCTCTCTCTCTCTCTCTCTCTTCTCTCTCTCTCTCTCTCTCTCATCTCATCTCTCTCTCTCTCTCTTCTCTCTCTCTCTCTCTCTCTCCTCCTCTCTCTCTCTCTCTCTCTCTCTCTCTCTCCTCTCTCTCTCTCTCTCTCTCTCTCTCTCTCCTCTCTCCTCTCCCTCCTCTCTCTCTCTCCTCTCTCTCTCTCTCTCTCTCTCTCTCTCCTCTCTCTCCTCTCCCTCTCTCTCTCCTCTCTCTCTCTCTCTCCTCTCTCTCTCCCTCTCTCTCTCTCTCTCTCTCTCTCTCTCTCTCTCTCTCTCTCTCTCTCTAATGGTTACTATATTTAAAATATACGAAATTTCAATAATGCGAATTTTAAGAATGTGAAAATTGATGTCGGTCATATTTTTAGTCTAGCCCAGTTCTAAAACTGCACTGCGTGAGTGAGCCATGAAAATATTAATGTTATCGTTGAGGTAAGGGGAAGTGAGTGTTAGTCGTGAGGGTTAGATTCGAGACGAACTTGTATTTTATTCGAATTTCTGTAAAAACAATGACGACTTAAATTAAGCGCAATGGTGAACTTAGGCTGAGACACTAAATTAATTTAAACGAACAATATAATTGATTAACTAAAAATGACAAAGTAATCGCGAGAAGTGTACAAAATTCTTTAATTATTAGTAAACTTAAATATCGCTCGACAAACCACGTAATTACGGCGAACAGAGAGATTCGGAATGCGCGTTGTAAAATGCAATTGAACTTGCCTTTTTGATCGCTAAAGACGTTCTGACTTCTTCTTTTTTGCCGTGGAGTCCAGTCACCTGATTTTTCTTGCCCTTACTGATAATACCCCACTCCAAGCCCAAGAGCCGTGGGCGTCACTTTCCTTGCCCTGGAACATTAACAGGCCACTTTTTTGTGTCCGTCCTCGCTCTCTTTTCCGATTTGGTTCCGTGAGGCCTTTCTGGCCCCCGCCCCGTAGTTTCTATAGTAGTGAGACATAATTGCCTCCTACTATACCTCTCGATTCGATCACTATTAACTTGGAAACACCTGATATGTTTTTCATGCCTATGCGCGTGAGGCAAACTTGAAAGACGGAACAGACTGTGGCGTGCCCTTTCCCTCCACGTGTTGGCCAGAAGTTTACCGTACAAAAAAAACTTCATAATTCTTGAACGAATTGCCGGAGATTTTATGGCCATTTGCAATAAACACATTCAACGGTCGATGGTCGCGCGTCCGCGTTGATGAGTTTGTTTAAGGGAAAACGTACACCCCAACTTCGTTTTATTAATCTTAACCCGCGGTCCCAGCTACCTTTTCACGGGACCTCGTGGAGGGACTTGCCTTTTTCACAGGATTTTTCGAGAAGCGCCAAGTAGCTGCGGCGAGTTTTAGACACTCTAGCCGCGAACTCGAGACCCAGCTAACAGCTCGGCCTTCTGCCAGCTTCGCGGTTTACGTTCTGCCGAGTCGCGCTATATTTGTAAGTCCAAGTTTGGATTAATAAAACGAATATTCTCACACCAACTAAATTTATTTCACCCGCGCTCCACGGCTTCAAGGCTATGCGAATTTTTGGTCACATTTGTCCAAGCGTGAGGCAGACTCATGTAATGGCGAAAAACGGACATACTCCCTTCGCATTATACAATGTATCTTACTGAATTTATAATTATTACGCACGCTGATCGCTCCATCAGCCACATTACATTTTATTTCTTCCGTTCATCTTATTCAAATTTCTATTTATTAAAGCCTACACTTATCAACGTTCGCATTCCGTATACATGTTTATTCTTAATCTAGCTTACATTTAAGTTATCAATTTCATACACGAGGCCGAGCGCACGGTAGCCGATTTCTGAAACGTTACTTGATCTCGTCATCAAGCATCCGGACGCGGTTGATTGTTCTGTTTATCTTACCTCGCAATTGAAGGCGGCCGGTCGTAAACCAGCGTTGTCGGATGATTCGAGCCAAATGTACAAAATACATCAAATATCTGAGACAGAGAGGCGATTCGATACACGCAATTTCGGAATCATTTTAATGCGCGAAGCTAATTGAAACGGTATGTAAGTTATTATCATCCTGAATAGTTATAAATGCGGTAGTGCAGAAAAACATTCATAGCATCCGTTGTTGGTTATTAAAATTAATAGAAAGTAGGATAATTAAAAACAAATACTATTTAATAAAAAAAAGCATTGCGGCATAAAAACCATGTTATAAAAATGAAAAGGAGAATTTATAAGTTAATGTAATAAAAATAAATAGAATGAAAAGAGAAAAAGGAATTACGCTCGCATAGAGATGGACGCGCACGACATACTCACACATATTTATTGATAGCGCATAGGAGACACACTTTATCACAAATAAAAGGATATCGAAGGCGCACCGTTGAAGCGATCATACAAGAAACCAACACGGAGTTGATAAGCGCACCATTGAGGAGATCGCTTTAAATTGTTCGGAAAAACAATAGTAGAATAAACGACTCGGAAAGGCATAGGCAAACTACACTGGGCAGTGGGGCAAAAAGAGGTTGAAAAACCTCTCTTAATATGCACTCGATACACGTACAACGCACACCCAATGCATACACAAAAGTGGTTCACCAACTCACTCACTCATTATCGATTGCAACGAGGAAATAATGGAGGATTGTGCAGTACGTTTTCCTGCGTCTTTTTTTTTTGTTGCCACTGGGGAAAACTGTTAAGACGAAATTTTAACAAAAATTATACACGTGCATTCAAGCTGGTATCAGCACGGGTGCTGACTTTTGGCGTAATTCGCACGAGCAACGCGAAGTGCATTGCTGCAACCTGTATTTTCGTGCTCATCAACGTAAGTCCAAGCACACTCGTTCCGCGGCACACGCGCGCTCTATCGGTTCGTCACGACGGAACATACTTCTTCACAAGCTGTGAAATGAAGTTACCTTACCTCTTTCATTATATTTGACCCTAAAGTCATATATATTTTAGATATTTCTAAAATATATTAAAGGAAAAATCCTTTTTTAGTTAAAAGAATACAATTCTATAAATAAATTTACAATTTATTACTTTTTTCAGACATTTAACTATTTATATAAATTATTATATTTATATTTTATTTTTACCAATATTTATTATTTCTAATTTAATTATTTAATTTCTAATTCTTGAATTTCTATATGAATAATTATAGAATTAAGAATATTAAGTATATTAATAATAATAATATTTGATAAATTAATTAAAATTGGAATTATTAATAAATTATTTTATATTTCAAACATTAAATTCTTATTTATTTTTATTTAATACAATTAATATAAATTATTATAATATAATAAATATAAGATTAATTATTATAAATATTAGAATATTAATAAAATTAAGAATTATACCTTTCCATTATTGATATTTAAAAATTATGATAAATTTAAATTGGATAAATATTTATATTTTTCAGTTTTAATAAAATTATTCCCTTATTTATTATTAATAATATTATAAATATTATAAATTTTAATATATATTTTAAATTATATTTTAATAATATTATCAATAAATTTTTCTTCAATTTTAGGAATTAATCAAATAAATATAAAATTATTAATATGTTATTCTTCAATAATTCAATTATGTTGATTAATTATTATAATAAATTTAAATGAATTAATTATATCAATTTATTTTATAATTTATAATTATATTTCTTTAATTATTTATATATTTTTATATAAGTTTAATATTAATTATATTTATAATTTTAATTTTTTTAAATTAAAAAATATTAATTTATTAATAATTATAATAATAATATTTATATCATTATCAGGAATTCCTCCTTTTATGGGATTTTTTAATAAAATGAATTAATATTCAATTATTAATTTTAATAAAAATTAAATTTATTTATATTTTAATTTATATTATTAATTCATTAATTAGATTATATTTTTATTTTCGAATTATATTTAATATAATAATAAATTATTATATTATTAATAAAAATATTTTTAAAATATTAAATTTAAATATTAATTTAAATTTTAAATTAATATTTTTTAATTGAACTTTATTATATTATTAATATTATATCAAATTATATAATATTTAAGATTATTATCAACTTTAAATTTGCAATTTAATATTTTTATTAAACTATTATAATATAAAAATGGTAATTCATTATCTTTATTTAAGTCGAAATTAAATTTGTCATTTTTTTAATGATAATAATATAAAATTATATAATTTATTCTATCAAAATAATCCTTTAATCAGGCATATCATTAGAAATATAAATATATTAATATTTTTTTTAAATTAGAAATTTAAATTAACGATATTTCATAAAAAAAAATTTTAAG